>NC_040901.2:11387759-11687759 GCF_900634795.4 Betta splendens | reverse complement strand
GGCCAAAAGACCGTAGTAATGTATTTTCCTACAGATAAAGCTCAAGTTGGATCATTTGCAATTGAATCTAATAATACTCATATATAATAGAAAGTCGACAAATTAATTAAGGAGTTAGTTTCATTGTTCTGATCTCTGCTGTCTTTCTTCCTGTCAATTCTTTTGTCTTCCCACCAAATTCTGAGCTTTTATTCTGAAGTAGAAACCTTGTGGTTGCCCTAATAGACTTGGACCCGCCCTTTTACCGAGGTAGCCATGGAGACCGCGCGAGAGCGAGGCAGCTGGTAGAGTTCTCACAGAGAGCGTTTCCGCTCACCTAAAATAAAGAGCTCGCGAGCCGAGGACAAGGAGCGGCGGAGCGGTTGCGGAAGTAGCCAACGGAACGTCTATATTTTTTATTCAATTTTACAACACTCGGTCTCGGGTGGCTCCTTTTGCTCGACCGTTAATGTCTCGAATGTGAACGCGAGAGAGGAGGGCTCGCTGCTTGTAACCTTAACGCTGGTGAGTGGGTCTTTTTTCTCGCCTGCTAACTAAGCGCACTCGGCGTTAACGTAGGCCACTAACGTTACGAAATATGTGTCCTCTGATGCGTGTGTATTTGGCTGTAATGTCATCACGAATGACGAAAACTATGCCCACGCGAGGTTTAGTAACTTGTCAAGGGGAAACGAGTTGCCATTTGCGTGTACGGCCGCTAACAAACTGTGTTGTTAATTAGTTGAGATCGCCGTAAACAGCGGCGAGCGTTAACTACAACGTAAAGACGTAAGATTGTCGCTAGCCTCGCAGTGAGTGGCTGCTTTACTGTAGTCAGGCGGGTTCTGGGCATTTTATTCACTGGGAATATCCCAGTTTTAGAGACCGAGCACAACAGGAACCCAGCACAGGTAGCTAGTTAGTCACAGCTGTACTGCTGCTGTACGACAGTACATTATGGTCCGCGGACGACAGGGAACCGAGAGGGATTCAATGTCGCACAATGTCCATTTATACGTTAAATACGAACGTAATGTAATAATTAAATATCTGATAATTATGGTGGTTGTGTTGCTGTGTGGTGACGTGTTTTTGGGGTGCCGTCTTTGTTTTTGTTCGCCGTGTGTGTGTGTGTGTTGGTGGCAGTACACCACACTCTTTGTTTAAATAGCTCACAGTACAGTCGCACGTGTCGGAGCGTGTGACTCCGCGTTACAGCTGCTACGGAGGCAGCTGACCGAACTCAACGCCGCCGGTACCGGCCGCCTTCAGTCCGTCGGCCGTGAAAGTTTGTGTCGAGCCCGTCCGAGACGTGACGCTCGTACACGCAAAGGGCAGGGACGTCCATATGTTAGCGGTGATCGAGAGCTGCCAGCGCAAGTTGAGTGTGAGAGAGCACTGTGATAAGAGACCGATGGTTTATTAGAGTTAGTGTAAAAGGAACATAATACATCTACTGTATGTCACGTGGCAGTATAAATACATCCTCCATAACATCTCATTATACCGGCTGTGTGTGTGGCAGCACACGTTCCCTTATTTATGTTTTATGAAGCATAAATAATAAAGCCTCAATATTGATTTACTCAAATGCAAAACCATAAAAATAGCGAATATAAAATCTTTTTTGGTGGGGTAATATTTCTAATGTTGAACTGAACTATTGTATTAGTATTTTATTCTTTACAACCCCCAATTGATTTTCTCTAATATATAAAGTAAAAAACAAAACCCTAATTACCACACAGTTCATCTTGTCCATTCTTAGAGGTAATCTTTTTTTTTTATTTTCAACTAAATGATCAATACTGTAACTGATTTCTGCTCTCTTGATTATAAACAGTGTTTACACACCAATATCTACATTGTCTTGCCAGATCATTAAGACATGATCATTTGTTTTTCTGGGCTTGCAGTTCTTTGTCTTAAGTGTGATCATCACTAGCTTCCATCAACACGAACCATCATTCAGATTGACTCGTTTTGTTCTTACACATCGCACACTCTTTCTGCTTTCGCAGACTAAATAACGCACATCCAGTGTTCACCGTTCAGTAGCTCTCGATTTAAAACAAGCTGTGAACCTGCAGAGAGTATTATGATTCTCAGTCCGACATTCGGAGTATTTTCAGTTTGACAGCATAGCTTAGAGAAAACATCTTGTGAGACTAGATAAGAGCAGCGTTTGGCGTCACTCCCATTCAGATTTTCCAGGCTTTCACCACCGTCAATCCAACCTTATGACAGTTCCTCCTATTTTAGTATGTTTCCACTTTTATTTGCATACTTGTCCCTCAGTGCTCTCTTCCTTTATTCACTTCTTAATTATGTGTTTTTAGCAGCAGCAGCAGCGCAGGGTGATGCTCTAGCTGCACTGTAGACTAACTACTACATAATACTTCATAACAAAGGGTCCTTTCTGTGTGGCTCCTTCTACAGGCCCAGACTGGCTCTACCAGCAGTGGCGTTCAGGCCTATCGAGTGGAAATCTCCCCTTGGCTGTGTCTTTGGCACACTGAGTGCTCTCTGTTCTCAGACACATGCCTGGGCTGCTGCACTCCTTGGCTCCCTTTGCATTCCAGGAGCCCCGGGCAGCTGAAAAACTGCAGCAGCAGCCTGGTGGCTGGCTGTTGTCTCATTGGTGTCTGAAGTGGAGGGCAAAAGGGACAAAGCATTACTGCTGTAGAAACCTCCACTTCAGTGCAAAGGCTCAAAATGGGATGTAGATGGTTTTCAAATAGCATTTCTCCATAAGTATGATTTAAAACTGATGATTATTATCGTTTCAATTATTTGTTCATGGAATCCAAGGACTGTGGTGTTGAAAACTATTATTATGGTCATTTTGAATATTGTAAGATGCAAAAATAATAAGTATAATTGGGACCAAGTATTAAAATGTAGAAATTATGTACATCTTCCTAATTTAGCTCGATATGATGCAAGAACAGGAGCAGCACTGCTCTGCGAGTATTTCTCATTGTTCGCTGTCCTTTTAACCTGAAAGGGAGTCGCCCGTTTAACGTTTGGCACGTTGGGCTTTACTTCTCCTTTCCAGAACGGTTCTGAGCTGGAACTAGCAACACCAGTTGTGTTGGGTAGAATGTCGTGCCTCTTCATGCCTCAGCCCTGCCGTAGTCTCACTGAACAAAGTGTTCCTGTATCAGTTTGGAATGAGCACTCACATTGATTATGACTGGTGAGTACTGACATTAAGGCTTCATGTAATTTTCATAGTGAAACTAACACAGTATTATTGAATTATTCAAAGTTGCTTTTAGATCCCTAGAGCTGTATTTAGACTTGAACAAAGAACCTGTTATATAATATGAGATGGCTACACTAAGATTGTGTTTTTCAGTATCTCTATATTTATATTACATTTCGGGCTGTAATATGAAAATAGTTCATCTTAATCAACTACCATTTAAATTGCGGCGCTGCTTGGTTTTCATGCATTCATAGACTGTACACACAACATTGTCAGTGCCAGACGTGCAGCTGAAGCAGGAAGTGCATATGCGGTTTATTGCAAGCGCTTGTTCCAGGAAAGCGAACCATAAGCTCTAGACGTTTAATATGGCCGATCGGCCTTTGACGTCATGCGTCAAGCTGAACATCGTTGGCAGCGTCTGACAGGAAGCCCACACATTTGCATGTTAGAGAGCTGACATTGAGACTTTGGGTGTTTCAGTGCTTTTACTGTCAAACTGCCTGCTGTGTTATTATACAACTCAGTGCACAACCATACAGTCAGCAAATGAAGACATTGGAAAAATAGTCACTTACGGCTCTGAGGTATTTGGTTCTAACTAACTGCAATATTGTATTTTGGGTCAGCTCTGTGTTAATGACTTTCTCTTTTCTTGGATGCTTTTGTGTGGAAGCAATTAAGCTAATTTTGCTTAAGTTTTCATTATGCTGGTCAATTTTTGGAGGGTCAGCTCTCTCAGTGGACCGGCCCTGCATAATAAATGCTTCGCCAAGTGCTTATATACATCCCAACAAGTCCCTTAGTACAAAATGCCTGGAATTACTGTTGTGTTGTTGGCTTTTGCTTGTCCTGTGTCCCTTACACATTTAACTGGCACAAGCAATATTGGTGAATGAATCTAATGGCTATCTGTAACCCGAAAATGTCCCAATGTTAAAGATCCGTGGATCAAATGCCCGTCCAAGGTCCCCTGCATGTGTTAGCGACTGTGTGCCCTCTGGCTCAGTGCTGTGCCCACGCTGTCCTGCCAAAACCAACTGACGTCACTCTCCCCCGCCGGCCCGTGTCACGTGCAGGTACCTCTCCATCCTTCCAAGGTGCGCAGGAAAAATGGCACGTAGTTGAAATTTAACCTTGTGCAGGACGTTGAAATGTGCAAATACCTCCGGTTACGTAAAATGCAACCGTAGGAATACATGGCTCTACCTGTCTGTTATTGTAGTTAGCATTATGCCTCTTATCGCAGTATCTCTGGATTGCAAGCGGCCGTACAGTCGATGTGCAGTTACTTTGCAGGTCTAAGTGCAGTCGCGTCATTACTGTAGCCATTACCTCAGCAGCTTTGCCTAACTGTAAAATGCTTCTGCCCTCTCTGGAGGGCTGACTGCTGCCTGCTACCAGCCAATTCTCCACAGAACGCGTCCCAATCTCTCTGCAAATAACAAATGCAGCGCGCACCTGCGTTTCATTAGCATAATGATAATGTAAGCTGTGTTGTGTGCCCCCAATCTACCAACTAATGCGTTAGGAAGTTAGTTCTGGTTGTTGGCTATTTATAAATGGATTTACTACCAAATGTCATTTTCATCATCGTCATCATCAGGTAAACTCCATCACTCGGGGGCCACTCTAGTCATAAACGTGTACAATTAAAGGTATTGTATGAAGGAGCAACGTCATGCATCTCCTTGGAAAACATCTTGTCCTCCTGACTTCTCGTCAGCACATTTTTAGCAGCTCGCCTCCTAATGCTGTTACCTCATAAGCATCAGGAGTCTATTTCCCTGTTACATCATCCGCAGCAGAGTGTTACGGCTGGTTTATGCTGTTAGATGTTGTGGCAGAGCCAAGAGTTCGGATTGAGTGGAGATGAGAGCAACTCTTGTGCCGCTCCTGCCATTTAAAGAAGAGCCTGACGGCCTAGAGGGATGCTTCATGGCGGTTTAGCTAGTAGGATGCTGTTTGAGGAGCTAACCCATGAGAACAGGCGGCGCACACACGTGCATGTGGTTATTATCTGTGAACAAGCTGCTCACTGATGATGTTCAGAGGGGGTTGTTTCTGCGTGCGTCTCTTCCTGTTTTTGTACCACTTGCTTTCACTATTCCCCGCTGTCTGTCTGTGTTGCCTTTGGTTACGTAATCCTCGAATCTAATCCGTGTCCTCCCTCTATATCCCTTCTTCTCTGTGTGGCCTGGACAGGTTAAGCCGTGGAGGATTCTCGCCAGTCGCTGGAGGAAAAGATGTGCGATGGAATGGTAGCGTTTCATACGAGAGTCCTGTCCTCCTCCTCCTCCTCTTCCTCCACCTCCTCCTCCTCTCTAGCCAACAGGCTGGCTGCCTCCGCAGTTCTCCTCCTCTTCACCCTTCTCCCTCATGGTCACGCATCAGGTAAGACATGGACACATACAGACTCTTTCTATCTGCCTCCGCTGCCACATGAGACACATTCGCTGAACTACGATCTCTGCAGCGTCTCCTGTGAATTGATTGAGGTTATTTTCCTGTCATCTCACAGGCCAGTTTGTTGAAATTGGCATCCTTTACCCATGGGTTGGTCAGGTTGCTCTGCCTCTGGGAGCTTGATCCCATCCACCCGCACTGTGAATCCATTCTCTGCCCTCATGAGTCACAACAGTTTTCCTCTATTATTGACTGAAAAGGAGATTATGTTGTTTGCGGTCAAATTGCTGTCATAAGGTTTTAATCAAGTGTGACATTTAGTGTCCTCTGAGAGCTTTTAGCACAGCCAGCCAGCTTTATGTATAACCCCACAACAACCCTGGTATCGGCTTTTTATTTCAGCCTGTGATCTTGGATTATTACCTCTGAATATGACGTGTTTGCTTTTTAAATGATGTTGAAATGATTTGGATGTTTGCTTCACGCATGTGAAAGGCGCATCTATCAGGGCCTGTACAGATTTGCCTATTCTAAAGGTGTGCGCTGTAGATGGTGCGAACCCAACGAACCCCAGCTTTTCTTTCTAATTCAGCCTTTCAGTTTTTCACTCCCATCCCCCACACAAAACACACACTGCCTCCACACATGTACTACCTACACACACTAGCCCACATAAAGCCAGTTTGTGGAATCTGCCAGATGTCTTTACCGCAGAGGGCAGGCCCACTCTGTGTGTGAATAAGAAAGTGTGTGTTGGGGTTGATTTAAGGCTGTGTTCATTGATTTTCTTTCTTTAATGCATTAAATAAATGTGTCTCTGTCTGTGAGTGTGAGAAATGGCAACAGAGACTAGAAAGAGTGAGTGGACAGACTTACAAAGGAGCAGGTCAGTGCTGATCCAGAGTATATCCTCGCTTATGTAACACACATGCATCGCGTTGTGCCTAAAGCCATCGGTATCGCACTCATGCTCTGCATCCAGCACACACGCACACATACAATGTCTACCAATAGCCAGGAAAATGCATCCGCAAATTCCCAACCTACATTCTCTGTACCGTGAGTGTTTGTGCACACAGTCCTGTCTTACTATTTGCTCTGCACCACAGAATTGTGCAAGTCATTGTTTCAGAAGTCATAGTTTGTGATGCTTGTACTACACTAAAAATTTGTTTTCAGTACCCAAGATGCATCAGTGTCTCTAAGACTGCCACTCATCTGATAAGGATAATGAGGGCTTCCAGCCTCCATCCCTATAAATATTTTCACATGACTTGTTTAAAGGCAGATTTTTGAAGTATTAAATCTTTCCAGATTTGTTTTCACTGATGCAGTGGAAAATTAGATCCAAGTGAAAGAACTGTGTACAAAAGTTATTTCAAGCTGTTTTCATAGCTGTGTATTTGTACCATGACTACTTCATTATTGCACAGGTGACGCAGATGTTTACACTGACTTATGGATCAAAAGTTCTGGCTCTTTATATTTTCGTCACATAATTGTATGAATATAAGCTAAAATATATGAATTACATAAATGGTCAAATAGAGAGGTTTCAATGCAAATACTTTTTGTCACTTTCCCATTGTCGTAATATTTCTCTTCTGTAATTTGACATGGTTGTTTTGCGTTCTACATAAACACTGCCTTTTGAAAAAAACAATTGTCCTCTGAGTCAAAGCTATACATGAAAGTGCCAGAGGACCCGAAGTTTCCCGCAAACAAGCCTGCTGTGTTCCCTGTGGTGGTGACGTTCATGTATGTGTGGGAACAGGAAATGTCTTTCCCAGGGCCGCCAAGAAATGTGGAATCATGGGGTCACGGGGTAAAGGAGAGATCAGAGGCACCAGGAAGGAGAGTGAGAGCTGCTAAGATTTGAGTTTGTTTAACTATTGTTCATAGTTGATGTGGGTTTCTTAGTACGATGCAGCGTATAGCAAAGATGGGTTCCTTTAGTTTGGCACGTCTTGAATGAGCAGTCCGATGATGAGGATGTTTTCACGAAAGTTGAGTCTAGGAAAACATTTGACGACTCCCTTACTCTTTAATAACAGACTAGACTTAAGTGGCTAGCATAGCGTCATTGCGTTGACCACAGAGGAAAATATTTGAATGAGCAATGCCCTACTTGGGTATCCTCAAACAGCTGTAGCCTTTGAAAGCTAGCAGAATGGCCATTTCTCAGAAAGTTTGCTCAATAGGCCGGGTTTGCAGACCGTGCAGCCTGAGGGAGCCGGGCAGGGGAAACAATGGCTCCTATGCAGTTAACTCTTCAGAATAGTCCCCTGAAGTCCATTTAGCAGGACACTTTGCCGGCAGGCAAGAGTAAAGCAACACTTGGACTACTGGTTCCTTTCTGAAATGTGAGAGCAGAGGGGGGAGTTTGAAGCCTCAGACCAAACCACAACAGGCTGCAGCTCCACTAGATCATCAGTCTGCAATTAGAACTGTGTGTGTGTGTGTGTGTGTGTGTGTGTGTGTGTGTGTGTGTGTGTGTGTGTGTGTGTGTGTGTGTGTGTGTGTGTGTGTGTGTGTGTGTGTGTGTGTGTGTGTGTGTGTGTGTGTGTGTGTGTGTGTGTGTGTGTGTGTGTGTGTGTGTGTGTGTGTGTGTGTGTGTTTACCACGTCACAGCCCCTTTAAGGCTTCGGCCATTAGCCAGGTGAGACTGGAGCCCATTAGCCGAAGCCTGCTCGTATCCACCAGCCTTTCCCTTTCATTACCTGTGTGTTTATCACTGGAGCCATCACCCTACGCTCACACCTTGTGTCATTTAACTGCTCTCTCACCCAATAAAGAACCTAAATGGAAACTTTAAACACCTTTCCAGACAAAGACATGCTCCATGGAAACGCGTATTGCTTAGAGTGTGATACTAGACCATTTCATTTACTTTAAACATTTGTCCAGACAGTTCTATTACATTGGCCAGGGTTATTGTTAGCCACTCGGCGGTCGCGCCGTGTCTGCTAGGCCCTGAGCTTATCACACGGTGTGATTTTCACATGACTTCCCTTTTATTTTAATAGATATGTGACCACAGTAAATGTGCCTTTTCCATTCTGCTGCATTCTCTGTATCTGGGATTTCAGTTGCTTGTGACCTATATTCTGGCCACACCGATCGCAGGCAGTGTTTATTAAAGGTTAATGAATGTTGAAGCAGGGGCGTTTGGCACCGGTGGCACCAGGCACGTCAACAGTCAGATGTGATAACATACAAAGCATGTTAAAAGTACGTGGATGTGTACGTACAATCACACTATTACATTTGTTAGGTAAACACGTATTAAAATCACGGTTGTTCAAATCTTTGTTTTTGGATGTCTCTCCACAACGTGAGGGTTATTTTGAAGCTGCGTTAAGGCTCAGGGGAGACAACGCAGTTTGTAAATAGTTTTCCACTGAAATGTGTGTGGTTGTCTTAGGCAGCAGGCAGTCATAATGATTTCCAAAGGGCCTCATCTGAGGGACCAGCCTGCTGAGTAGAGGACATCTCTGACTAATGAGCTGCTAAATATATCCTGCAGTCTCTCCTGTCTTCTGTTGCTTATGCTTCTGTTTTTTAGTCTTTTCTTCCCTCCTTTTTTTAAGTCTCACCTTGGTTTTTATCCTTAATAAACTTTTTATCTTACCCACAGAAGTCCTTACATTCATCTTTATATTTTCTGTCTCCTATTTGTTCGTCTGCCTCGTATTTATCTTCTCCTCTCACCTCCTCTTTGATGTGTGTTCTCCAGGCCCACTGAAACAGTGTGGGATGGTTTTTCGTCACACCGTTAGTCAACAGCAGCATCCTGTTCAAACGTGTTTATAAGCTCACACAAAAGGCACTCGGCATCCTACACGCACACACACACACACACACACACACACACACACACACACACACACTGGCTTTGCCAATGGTTGAGACATGTGCCAGACTGAGAAACCATGATCGGAGCCTATGACGCAGGTGGGGCGTGAACAATTTTTTTGCACTTTATGAGACATTAAAGGCTGAAGGTCCATTCTGTAGCTTTTTTTTGGACTTCCTTGTTTATATGTGCGTGGCAATTAAAACTCCCAGTGATTCACCAGTCGAAGTCTTGAAACCTTCAGCAGAAGCAGTCAATGATTGACTTCCGCTGCATTAGCGGCATCTTAACAGTGCAGCTCCCAACCACAGAATCACTTGGGTTAACGAAGCACAAACACTGATTTCACGAGACCTTTTAAACCTAGCAGCTTGTGTCGCCCTGAGTTTAGCCCGACAGCAGCTCTGAGATAGAAGTGATCAGCATGGTTGTTATTTGCTGCAGTGGAGTACAGTGTGCATATGCTCGTGCCTCAGCATGTCACAGCTGCAGCAAAACAGAGGAAAAACAATTGGGCAAAGCAGCACCCACAAGCTCTTAATCTGCTGTCTGAGCATTTAGCTCCAGCTGAACTGCTGGAAAAATTCTTCTAGTTTGCTTGGTTAGTTTGGCTACGCAGTCAGCGTTGGCAGCAACACACGTGACACAATAAAGCCGAGCAAACCGCTTGATTTGATGCACATGCTGATTGGGAGCTGTGGGACAGGGCTGGGCTGTACATGTGCTATCACGCTGCGCTCGCGTTGCTCGCTGTCATGGGTGGAGGTCGTGTACAGCTGTTCCTCTTTAACAGTCCCTGCGTTTCGGGCGAAGAGGCTCCTTCGCCGTCTTCCAGTAGAGGTTGTAAATAGGGAGGCGAGAGGATATGACACACCACAATTCCTGGTTCTTGGTTCAGTTGCCCCCAGAGAGCAGCCGGAACAGAGTCTGATTAAGAACAGCAACACTGAACCCTGTTATGACTTCAATGTGTTTATTAAAAACAATAGTATAAATAAAGCCTGAAACCCAGGCTTTATCCCCACCCTTCATCTTAAGGGTGAACATGCACCAATGAACATTCAGCATTTCCTGTCTATTTTTAATCTTTTCCAGTTTATCGTTTACACTGTCCCTTCCCATGAACCGTAACCAGTCCATTAGATGGAGTAGATATTTGGTGTCCAGTTGGCTCAGCTCCACTCTAATGCCCTCTGTCCTTATTAGATCATCTGTAAACGGCCCTTTGTAACAAACAGCCACCGAATAGCGAAGGTCTTTGTGCGCTTCATTGAAGTCCATTTGGGTGGTTGTGTCAGGATTCATGTCTTTGTGCTCCCTTCTCACACCTCATCATTCATACAGGAGATGCTTCTTTAAAGGTGTTATTACCTAAAAACTCAGGCTGTAATTATATTAGTATTAGTGGATTATGGTACTTTAATACCTGTGTGTCCATAAACTCTTCCCTGTGTGGGAGCTGGAATCGAGATGGTAAATGTGGGACTTTTCTCATTTGATAAGCGTATTGCTTGTAGTTTACCACTTGCTAGTGCACATTGAAGCGCAAACTGAGATAGGTAGCAGCTGACCTCTGCTGTTTATATGCTCACCGTTGTGTTTATGAGGAGATGGATTCGCTGAGCCAGCCAGTAAAACTGAAAAATGCTAGGATCGTCCGTAGAGTGACCTTAGCAACGAGGTTTAACTGAGGCTTCCAACGCTGTGAGGAGACATAAATGTAGTGTACCACATTCTATGTGTACGCTATCTACACAACCATTTGTTAGCATTGGAGCGCCCGCTCTGACAACTGTCATGCGGCTTCTCTCAGCAGAGCAGGCTGCATGTGTTAAGAGGCCACGATGCTCCCAACCATTTGTTCACTTTGTTGGTGACTCGCCGGAGCATTTGCTCCGTCAGACAACAGTTGGGCTTCATTACAGTGGAGCAACATTAATTGCTTGGTTCAAAAGTGTGGCAAATAATTTTCCTTTTATTCCTAAGGCGGATGCATCCCTACTATTGTTATCTTCCAGGTTTTCCTCCTCTCTCGTGTTTCATTTCTCCTGGCGCTGTCTAGAAAACCTGTTCCTCCGCTCTGAGTACTATTTCCATACTATTACAACAGATTTGCGCTGCACTCACCATTTGCTTTGATAATACCGTCAGCGTATGATCCCTGGTAAGCAGGGTTTGGATTATCTCCATGACTTTCACCTTCAACAAATGTCCCAGCCTCAGCAATTATATATCTCTGCTTGCTGGCAAACTCAGGCACATGAAATATGATCAGTGCACAGTTACATTGACTTTTTTTTTGGGGGGGGGGGCATCTGAACACATGCACGTGTGTGTAGGAGGGGTCCCACACACTCTTTTGTTTTTTTCTGAAAGCTGAGAAGAAGGAATGTCTGCCTCCCAGCTGTCCTTAAGAGTGAGGGTGATTAAAGAGGGAAGGGAGAGCTCGCCGTTCGCCTCCGCTAACATCCTTCCATCTGTTACTCGAGAGCTGAATGTGCGTGCATGTAGGGGTCGCGGAGGGGGTCACACAATGGTGGTACTACCCCAGCCCCCCCCACCCCCACCCACCCACCCACCCACCCAATCTGGCCTCTCATACATATTTAACCCTTCAAATGCAAAGCTGCCCGTTGTCCTTTTGGGAGGCACGCTGCTTAAATCTGTCACTGTGCCCCGTCCCTCAGTGAGCGAGGACAATGGAGAGCAAAGGCGGCACACGTGGCTCTCTGCACGCATTGTAACGGCAGCAGAGGATGGGTGGGGAGAGGGAGGATGTCTGTTTAGGGACTTCCCTTCACCCTGGGCTTCTACGCCATGCGTGGTTTTGTGTGCTGCAGCTGCAGGAAGAGACGTAGCGCGCGGTCCTGGAGTTCTGGGAGCCCACGGCCGCTGGAGTCGTGTTTTCTGGCCCATTTCCTGTTTACTGTAGAAATGACACTGTTGGCTTGGCCCCAGCGTCCAATGTAAACATTAGTCCTTTTGAAGGAGCGTGTCGCGGTGAAATGACGGCCCGGCGCTCAGATAATGCCCCCGCCAGGCCTAACCGTTCACACAATGCAGATAGGATGTCTGTGAGCAACACAAAGGAATCTCGCAGCGTATACAGGGTACCTGTCTGCCTCCGTCTCAGACAGCTGGACCCGGGCTTTGCTATAGATGCTCCTCCCTGTGCTCCATCCTGATTCCTTGCTTAACGGTTTGATGCTTCGTGGGTTCCGCTTCCCTTCATGTGCTCTTGTTCATTTCGGTCCCTCTGAGTCAGTGTCCAACTGTTGAGCGGCCGCGTGTGCGCTCAGCGGCACTAGAACATGACACCGCTAGTATCGCTTACGCAGACATTAAGAGTCCCATGTTACAGTCCCGTCACCCATCAGGTCAGCGTGGCAAATGGTGCCACCTCGGTGTGTGATGTGTCTCAGACCGAAAGCCGATATGTGATAGTTATGTGCGAAAGAATGAAAGTGTGGAAAACGTACACATCGTGTCACGTTTCTCATTTGCTCTGTGACTGACAGACTAGTTTCTAGTTTAGCATCTGCGTTGACATCAAAGTGCTATATATTACTCTGGTTGTGTTCAGAGGTAATATAATCAGTCATTTCACAGTTTAGATGACTTCTGTGCACTATACAGAACCCAAGATGTCCCCAGCACTGCTTCTTTTCCACTGAACAGCATCACACCGTTGACGTTGCTACGCTGTAATAACTACAGCTGGTTTAGAGGTCCCGTGGATTAGCGGGAGAGACGGGGATGTGGCGAAAACAAAAACATCCTTGTCGTCAAAATGACAGCGACATCATCAAAAACAACAACAACAGAGGATTTGGAGGAGGGCCAACAAAGGAACAAAACACATTTACCAGGCCAAAGAGAGCATCATCATCCCCTCAGTCTTTAGCCTAATCCAACACAGCTCCCCCATTTATTCATGCACACAGATTCCCCTGCTTCCACACACACTCACGCACACACACCCTCCTTTATGGCTCCATTGTTCTACAGAGCGACCTAACAGCTGGCTGCAGAAGTCATCAGTATCTGATCTGCTTTAGAATGCTCCCAGCTTGTAATGGAGGATAATTAGATTTTTAATTTGCCTGGGCAAAGAGGACTAAACCCCCCCCCCCCTCCCACCACCACCACAAAATGTTTTTTCCCAATTCAGCCCCCCTCCAGTTTTTAGCGGGCGAGCGCCACCAGTAACAGATGGGGAAAGGGAGATATTCACAGCCTGGCAGACACTTTAGAGCAAGGCTGGGGATTTTAACACCCCCCATGGCCTGAGTCTCCTCTGACGGCCTTAAAATGCTGAGCGCTGGGATTAGCAGTCAGCATCAGAAGTTCTCTGTCCTGGCCCAGTCTTCCCACCACAACACAAGTGTTTCTCCATCTCTTGAACAGTTAAGCCTCTTTGTGTGTTTACATTTGTGTTCCCAAAGGTTTTCAAATGACTGAACCTTTTTATATGTTCACTTAATTTAATCTGAGCGATACCAAAGATAATGTAGTTTTGGAGAATTCGGGGGATCAATCTATCACATCTACTGTTCATTATGTTTTGTTTTTTATTATTTATGTATTTTTCTTAAGCCATTCTTTCCACTTGTGACTCCGTGTTATTCATTATTGTTTTTGCCGATTCTCAGGAACCCACTTTTTTTCCAAACTCTTAACATGACACCAGGGAGAACAGCTTGTGTTTGACTGTGACTCATTCTCTTCCTCATAAGCACAAAACATGGTGTGCTGAAATCCACTCTGGCATTGCTTAGCTTAGTGCCTCCCTTTTTTCCTCATCTGTATTCTTTAAGCCAATATTACATGAAGGCTGAGGGGGCAAAGAAAGCAGAGACGTGCTGTATCTTCACCACCATAGGTCTCTCGATACTGGACCAGAACTTGGTTCTGGCTTTAGTCTGTTCTGACCCAGCCCACAGTGTGGTATGTACTGTTCTCTCACATGCACAGCTATTGGACCTGCCATGACACGTCTCTTCTCGGTTTGTAATTGCTCAAAGCCACAGCGCTCCGTGACATTTTCTGCTCTCTCATCCATCCTTTCTTCCTCCTCCCCCTCTCGCTCCTCCTCCTTCATTAAATCGCGATTTTGAGTTTTCGCCTCACTCTTGTAATTTGCAAAAAAGAGTGATTTCAGTATTTGCTGTTGAGGCTGAATATATATGTGCACTTTTATTTCTAAGGATGGCGGTGGCTTCGTTTGACAGGTAGAGTCCCATGGGAGAGGTTGTCAGTGCTGTTTTACACTTTTTAAATCTGTATTTTTTTGTTTATCATTTTTAAGCAGACAGGGTTGAGTTGCTCTATTCGCAGGAGTTGTAGTGAACAACAAAGGCTTCTGGTTGTAGTCTATATTTGGTTCCTGTTTCTGTCTAATATTAATCATCTACAATACTGTGTAGGCTACAAAATTATTTTGACAAATGAAGTGCTGATTAGCGTTTGGGATTAGGTGGGTAAATAATTCTGAATGAATGATAGAATTGACCCTGTTCCCAGTCTTGAGTCTGTCACAGACCTATTGGCTGCTCTACAAAGCATCTAAACAGTAGCTGTAGCTGAAGGCAGTTGTCCTGAACAACTCCCTAAAGCCCGTTTTGTCCACGTCCGCCTGGCAGCCTGGGGTCATGACTGTATCACCGTTATCCCCTCCATTAGAGGCTTCTCCTCCCCAGTGAGCCTTTAGTTGCCCTCAAGCAGCTCAGGGAACTTCTCAGGTCACGGTGTCAAATGGGATCCTTAAATAAGCGTCTGCAGAGAGTTTGCATCCCAGATCAATACCTCGGATGCGTTCAACAGCGCTTCAACACACAAACATGTGTCGTATCCTATTAAACAAACCAGCCTCATGTCTGAGTACGGGATGTTGTTTTTTTTAACACAACAGCTGTCTCTGCTGTTTCATTTCTGTAGCTGCTGTAATTTTATTGCCAGTAATGATGTTGTGTTTTTATGTTTTGCTTCACTTAAGTGCTACTATTAAATTTGTCCCCAGCTGAATTTAATATCACGCCCTTTGGTACTGTACGACTTTGTCCTGGGAGTGTCTTTGTCTTGTGGATGTTTTTTATTTTGGGTCTCCCTCGCTCTCTCTCTCTCTCTCCTTCTCTTTCCCTCACTCTGTCTCTCTCTCTCTCTCTCTCTCCCTCTCCTTTCTCTCTCTCTCTCCTTCTCTTTCCCTCACTCTATCTCTCGCTCTCTTTCTCTCTACGAGGGCGAGCGAGCGAGGAGGCAGTCGCACATTCAAGTGTTTGCGTTTAATCTTGTGCTGCCGGCTAAGAGCGACGTTTCTCCAGGGAGATAAGAGGATGTTAAAGGCACTGCTGTGGAAATAGTCTCTCCATCTCTAAACACACACAGAGGCAAGACAGAGTGGCTTTTTGCAATGTTATGTTTGTTTATGCCAAACAAATGATAAGACTCTGCAATAGACCATAGCTAATATGTCTTTATAAATACTGACTGACAATTAAATAATGAGCCATATGCTCATTAGGATTGATGGCATTAGTAGTTTTCTTTCTTGTGATGGTGTATGTGGTTCTATGTAATAAATTAACCACATAATATGTGCACATACAACAATAACAATCCTTCACTTCTTATGAAAGACTTAATGTATTTATAATGGCCTAATGGGATTTGGATGGTTGGAATTAGGCTCGAAGCCAAGCCCTGATTCTTGGGCAACCACTTCACAGATGAGCCAGATCTGTAGTAACTCAGTTGGTTTGTTTGAGCTGAAATCTCCACAGAAACTTAGTTCATCCATAAGATCAGTGAGCCGCCCTCCTACTGTCATGCCTCAGTTTACACAGGTGTTACAGTGTTATGTCAGATGTGCTGGATTTGGGGGCTGCGCCTCAGCCAGACTGGAGCTGCAAATCTCTGCTAACGTAGCCCAGCGAGGGTGTGGACAGCGCTCGGAAACCGATAATTTATTCTCGTACGGGGATGGAACTCCAGCAAGTTGGCGTGACTGCAGCATCATAGATGGAGCATGGGAAAGTGGATCAAAGCGCGATTAAGTTTAGGTCTTCTGCCTCATCCTGTATTTATTGACTGGCTTAGAACTTCAAGCCTGTCATTAGAGCCAAGAAAATGAGGCTCTCTGAGGATCCTGTCCCACTGCCAGAGCCTAGTGCTAGTTTGGGAAGACAAATTAATGAGACGGAGCCAATCAAGAGCAATTACGTTTATATGAAACTGGTTTTGACATTTTCTCCACTTCAGGCCTTTTTGTGTTTGCTGAGCAGAACTCTCCACCTGACGTGTTATGTTGATCCAGTGCTTCTTCCATGCCTGTGTAAAATGCTGCCTACTTTCATGTAACAATGCCTCTGAGCTTTAATTATCAGCTCAACCTGTCAGCTTGACACTTTCTGTGAAAAGTTGTTTGACCCGGTGGCAACAGTCTGCGGATGAGACCACTAGACGGTTTATGTCAGCGTAATGATAGAGCGCCACAGTAATGTCCCCAAATAAACTAATGGCATGGTTCTCTCTTCTATTTGACTCTGACGGAGCCAGACAAACAAAATACACAGACTAAATTTACTTACATGTGTTATAATTACCTTATTACACTATTTAGCATGCCTGTTGGATGGCTCCACTCATGAGCAGGAGTGATCATGAAGAAGCTCCATATCCAGGTTCTCCAAAGCTGATACTGCTGCTGTAATTCAAGCCTGAAGCATGTGACTGACCCTTCCACGTCTTTCTTTTTTTTTTTTTTTTTTGTGCTCAGGTTGTGGACGGCCAGCCAGCGTGCAGCACGGAGACCTGCTCAACCAAACGGAAGCAAACCGGGGGTCTTTCCCCCCAGGCACCCTGCTGACCTATGGCTGTGAGCCCGGCTACACCGCAGAGGGGCTCACCACCATCATCTGCACCAACTCCGGAACCTGGTCCAGTCAGCCGCCACAGTGTGTCAGAGGCACCGGTGAGCACGACTCGAAAACACAAGAGGACGGGTGGACCTGACCGCGCATAGCAATGCATGAGCCGTAACCTCTGTCTCTCCTCAGTGTGTTCACCCCCCACCGAGCCGGAGAATGGGGGCTACCGCTGCCACCCCTCCCCCTGCCACCGCCTCACCCAGAAGACCGTCATCGAGTACTTCTGTGATGAAGGCTACACTCTGAAGGGAGACTACAAGTTCCTCACGTGCCAGAACGGCGAGTGGGACAGTCCCATGCAGATCAGCTGTCGGCAAACACAAGGTCTGCCCGCCCGGTCCTCCTCTGTGATGTCTTGTTTTGTGAGCACATGTAACCTGATTCACGGAACGTCCAATCATTCTCTCTTGCCTTTCAGTTAGTGAGCCCAGCTCTCCTCTGGGTATCCCGGCTCTGTCCATTGTGGCATCCACAGCCAGTTCTGTGGCCCTCATCCTGCTTTTAGTGGTACTCTTCGTCCTTGTACAACCAAAACTAAAATCCTTCCATCACAGCAGGTAAGAAACGCAAACACACTTCTGGCCTAAATTCACATCTGTATCAAAGTTCGCAATTGTCTTAATTTACAGTGATATTCAAGCAGTCTGGACTATTTCTAACAGTGATATAGATATTACCTCTTGTGTTGTTATTTAAATAGATGCCATTGTAAAGTAGTACCTAGGGAAGGCAATACTTCCCCAGATCATATCAGTAAAGTAGGTCAGCTATTCTCTGAGACCTTACTTTCCCTAACAGAATGTTTTATTACCTTCACCTGTATCAGGTGGAGGTAATAAAACAAAGCCTATGGCTCTCTCAATACATTTTACTTTTTCTTTCACGTTACTGAAGAGGTTGAGCAAAATATTTACATCATTTACAACACCACCATGTTTTTCTATTTTTTAACATGTGTCCCCCTTATGTCGCCGTTTAACACAGATGTTCATGCTCTTTCTACTTACACACATTCTCCACAGAGGTGTGGTTGAAATGCTAGTTATACAAGTACACGTTTCATAAATACCTGAGGTATGAAAAATGTATGAGTCACTGACTGCCCCTGCTGGGGCTCTGTAATTAAAAGGCCAAAATGATTTGATTCAATCCTCACACGCACTCTTGTTGATTGTGTTGTGGGTCTAAGGGCTTAATGCAGCCGACTATGAATCAATTGCATTTACATTACAATTGCTAGAGCATGCAACAGTTCTGTCATGCTTGTGCACAAAATGCCAAGAACCACGTCTTGAGATTTGTTTGTCTCCGTGTCCCTGTCCTCAGGAGGGAGCAGGGAGTCTCAGGCCAGTCCAGCTCCATCATGGTGGAGGGCGTCCAGGTCACGCTTCCCTCCTATGAAGAGGCCGTTTATGGAAGCGGCGGACCCTGCGGTGCTTCTGCTCCTCCTCCTTCTCCGCCACCTCCCCCAGCACCACCAGAGGCTCGAGTCCCCATTGTGCTCTCTGAGGGTCTTCCTCAGGGAGCCACAGGAGGCCACGGCCCCAGCAGAACCCGTCACCACAGAGACTTAGACTTCTGTCTCCCATCCACCTCATCCTCGTCATCCTTCTCCTCCCGCCGTCACGCAGAGACAGTGCTGGTTCATCAGGCCCCCTGTTCTTCTTCTTCATCATCGTCATCATCATGGGCTAGAGAGCACCCTGGGGGTGCTTGTGCAGGCCCCCTACCCCTCCGTAGAGACTCTGATAGCAGCGATGACCACAGTCTCCTTTCTGTAACCTCTGCAGATGACTTCTCTGACGGTGAGAGAAAACAGACATAGTAATGAATATCGATTAAACACTTAGGATGAGACCAACCCTACTTACTACATTAAAATATCTAAATTATATATGTTATGATAATTTAAACGAAGAACAAAATTACAATCTTGGAGCCAAATCCTGACCTAGAGCTTTTATTTGTGTGGTAGCAGACACACAGGGACAGCCGGGCTCAATCACTGTCAAATAGCTTGGCCTGTTTATGGTATTATGATTGGACTGTTGTGGTCTGATCTAATGTCTGCTCTGTTTCTCTGCAGATATTCCCTTGTTGAAGGAAGCATGAAGCCTGCCAGCCTGCTATCAGCATCAGCAGCAGACCTCCTGTCCCCCGTTTCTCACTGATGACCAGGACTGATTATGGCTGTCAACCTACTTTCCTCGACTCCTCTCAGCCTCCAGCAGAGAAAAGACTAGAACTATGCCCGTTCCCCATCGTAACCGCCTCTGCCATTGCTACTGACGCAGAGCAAAGCCAACAGCCAGTACTCGCGTCACCAGAAGTAAAGATGAGTACCAGTGTATCAAACAAAAGATGAACCCAACCGAAAACATGGTACCAGCTCAAAATGAATCCTGCAGATCCTATGTATATGAGTAAAACAAACATACCCTAACAAGGTTGTGTTCTATGGGCTGTGTACTATAATACATTTGCCTACTCCCAGTTACAGTTATTCTGTAGTTCTCTGTATTAACATCGCTAACAGACGCTTCATTGGAGAAGGCTTTCATCGTCACCTCTGTCTGGATTGACTGCGGAGGCAAAAACAAACTAACTTGATGATCGCTCCTGGCACTGCAGGGCTCAAACAGAACCGTCTTCCCGCTGTACTTGAAAGGTTGTGAGTGACAGCTGGGTTTTTGTGGCCCTCTCTGTGAATGCTGCATGTTGTTTTGAGTTATTGCTGTCACGGCACGGTGGCCATCTCTGAATGAAGCATGAAACCTCCACTGTCTCTCTCTCTTTCTCTCCCTTCAGCTGTCTAGCTATCAGTGTATCCGGCTGGCATCTAGCATATGGATTGGTGGGATTGAGAACCACTTAACAAGGTCTAAAAGCCGGGTGAAGCGTTTCTCAAAGCACCGTATCACACGTTCAACAAATGATCTGCTCTTTTATTTTCTGCTGCCAGCTGCATTCAGACTCTGGAAAGCGATTCTCCTGTTGCATGGGTGAGAGTGGTCTGTGTTTTGGTTCCAGGTGTGTGCTGGCTCTCTGTTTAGTGAGGAGGAGGGAAAATGTCCAATTTTCTCCGAAAGCTGAATGGAGGGTTGTCTTTCAGCGTAGTGGCTCGGCACATGACTAAACTTTAGCGTTGTTTGTGTTGTATTTATTGTTTGGTTCCGTTTGCTTTGAGTTGCAGAACCTGAGTGTGTGCGTGCGTGTGCTCATGCTGCTGTCAGCTGGGCAGGCGAGGACATATCCTCACATGGCAAACCTTCATCATTTCCTGATTTGCCTGTCTGTCCCTGTTTTTCATCATAGGAAAATAACCTTCCCAGGGTTGAAGTCACACGAACAATCCAGAGCCACTTTAGAGTCCACTACACAATGTGTGTATCATTCGTCTACTTTCGCGCTAGAATATTTATCCTTTTCTGCTGAATGGCTGGAAAATACGTCCCCCTTGGTGGAACTGGCTGACGCTCACCTTCACACTGAACTAAAGACTGTCCACTTTTGTGCATTATTGACACGACTGCAACTGGGTTGCAGTAGAATAGTTTTTGTTGTATAGCACCCCACCCCTAACAGAGACACTCACTCCCCACTCTAATGCCAAGTGCAAATTTAAGAGAGAAACATGTTGTTTTGTTAGAACTCATCCCCTGTTTTCATTGCCACTTGAAAAGCTTTGGTGGCTGAGCCGGTCACCTTGGAAACAGGGTGGCTCGGATGGAGCCCGAGAATTACTTTTCTAGCTCAACCGATTTAGATAGAAAAACAAAACACGGCCTGTCTGATTTTCAGTTTTATTTGGCATCTGTGGCTGTCTGTCATTGTCGATGGCTACGTTTATTAATGCAAACAGAATGTTGCCTTAGACTTGTACATTGTCTTTGTTTTTATGTATAATCTTGGGCCTCTGCATTGGTTGCTTTACAGTTTTGTTCTTTTTTCCCCAATGGCCTTACTCTTTTTTTCTATTCTATGCATAAAACTGTCTTTATGTATTTATCAATAAGTTTACATTTATTGTGGACACAACTAAAGGATTGTCCTTCCTCCTCTGTCCTCCCCTAGCTTTTCCAGCTACCGTGATGATTATGATGATGAACGTATAAGCACCTATATTTCACTAGTTCATTGCTTCTCTTTTGCTATAAGGCATTATAATGTTATGGGATATAAAAGAAAAGAACCTGAAGTTCATGTTGCGTTCAGAAGCACTGTTGTACGGTGTTGCGTCCCTGAAAATAGCAGATTTTTAAAAAAGTACACATCCTGATTGAGTTTCAACGCTTTCAGCTTTGGTTTTTCCTCTGTACATGGAAATGGGTGTGAAGATAGTAATTTAATATTTGTATAAAGTTTAATTTAATTTTACAGTGTGTATATAACTTTCTAATTAAAGCTTTCTTTTGAATGTGGAAGATGATGCGTCTACTTTATTATTATTAAAATTCCGCGTCTGACTATTTTCTTCTGACCCGTGACTAAAGATATGATAGTAAATAAGTCACAGTGGAAGACCTCTTAACTGTTGTGCAATTATACTTTTCACAGTACTGTTATGACTGTGCTCCACTGAGTCAATGATTAGCCAATATGTACAGTACAACAAGGGCGAAGGTTGATTAGACAGTAGAATGACCTAAGGAGCGTCTACTCCATTTAAAACTATATAAAAACAATGTGTGCTTTAATTTGAAAATCTATCTTTCTTAAAATGTGTTTTACTATAATTTCCCTCTCGTTTAATTCTTATTATTAGCATTTATAGAATATGGCGCCCAGAGGGTTAAGCCGCTCTGTACATAAACCAATGTGGTCGTCCTCTGTATCACTGTGTCTGAGAGACACCTAGTGGCCAGACTCGGCATTACACGCCGGATCGTGTTCGGAACCGTTCGGCTTTTTCCGTGTGCTGCAGTGTCAGCAATGCCCTACGTACGTAGAGCCCCTCCCTGACAGCGGCTCCATTTTGTTTGATTGTGTAGTCTGCGGTCTCTGTCGACCTCCAGCAAAAATACGAGCAGGACCAGCCTGAAAGGTTTGTGCACAGCGATTAAAACGCGCAGTTCACGCGTTTACTATTAGCTTAACATGCATTTTATCGTTACTTGAAATTGTCTTATATGAGCTTGCAGCGCGGCTTAATTGAATTAGGGTAACACTGGCTAGGCCTCACAGGTGGCTAATGCTAACGGTTAGCTTCGTAGCAGAACGACGCAGGGGCGCGCGCTGTGCCGCTCTGACGGGCGTTTCTCTGCGCGTGTCTGTGTCTAGAGCCACCGCCGACGGCCTCGAGATGAGCGGATGTCGCATTTTCATCGGCCGACTCAGCCCCTCGGCTCGGGAGAAGGACGTGGAGCGGTTCTTCAAGGGCTACGGCCGCATCCGAGACATCGACCTGAAGAGAGGCTTCGGGTTTGTGGTGAGCGGCGCGATGCTACGTCGAAGTAGGTCACGACAGACGTCTGCGGAGGCAGAGTGACACTGCGTCCTCATCCCACATAAGAGATGAAAGTAACACAGCGAAGCTACAACATGCGTGTATTTACGCTCTTAAAGGCGTCTGTGGTGCAGGAGAGCCCCTCCCTTTAATTAACCTCCAGGGAGTCTGGCGTCCAGAGCTGTCAGTCAAAGCGTGCTCTTGCATCAAGTCTTACTGTAACTGGAATATGTTGCACTGCCAGTGCTCCCAGTTCATTGCCAGTGCTCCCAGTTCCTCCGTTATCTCAGACCACTGTGTTAAGTATGAACGCCGTAATGTCCTTTTGCTGTAGGAGTTTGACGACCCCAGAGATGCTGAGGATGCAGTGTATGAGCTCGATGGCAAAGAGCTGTGTAATGAAAGGTAAGGGTTTAATTTTTTGCTCTGTTGTTGAACGTCACCACACGTTTGAAGTGATCTGATGCCTCCGTGTCCTCTGCTCGATCTCAGGGTGACCATTGAGCACGCCCGCGTTCGCCTGCGTGGCGGCCGTGGTCGGGGGGGCAGCGGCGGAGGGGGACGTTTCTCCGACCGCTACGGCCGCGGTTCCCAGAACAGTCGGAGGTACGACGCGCCTTTCGTAACAGCCGTTCGGTCGTTCAAACCGGCGAGGATCCGTCGTGACCCCCGAGGTCTCTCTCTTTCAGCCGAAATCCGCCTCCGATGCGCACTGAAAATCGC
Source organism: Betta splendens (assembly GCF_900634795.4). Taxonomy (NCBI): domain Eukaryota; kingdom Metazoa; phylum Chordata; class Actinopteri; order Anabantiformes; family Osphronemidae; genus Betta; species Betta splendens. The sequence continues at coordinate 11,664,213 of NC_040901.2, read as the reverse complement.
CTGATTGTGGAGAACTTGTCCTCTCGCGTCAGCTGGCAGGTCAGTATGAGCACGTTTTGACACATAGCCAGCTTTAGAAGCTGCAGCAGTCTGCCACCAGCAGCATACATACACATATCTAGATGCTAAACAGATTAAACAGCTCTGTCTAAATGAAATAATTGATTGTAATGATGTATGTAGCTAATAGTTTATCAGTAATCTATTGTAAAGCCCAAAATCATTGCTTTGATCATTTGAGCATTAATAGTTCAGAAAGTAGTAACAGCAACAAAACAATTCATTTGTTCCTGTTTTCAAATTTTAACCAATTCTTCACCCCTTTATTTGCCAGCCTGACTGTTGTGTCATATGGAAGAGCTCGCTTATGGTGGAGTTAACCCCTTCTGGGTCCTTCTGTCTGGGTTGAGCCTGAGCTGTCAGCCATTGTGTCCTACTCCTAGTTGATGCCCGCTGGTCTTGTGAGCGCTCGCTCCACACTAGAGGCGCTGGCGGCCCCTTCGCTCGCTTGCAACGCCCGCTGTGTGGTTGAGAGCGAGAGAAACAGAGAGGTGGCAGAGAGAAAGGAGAGCAAAGAGTGAGAGTCGATGGCGGTGGCGTATTGATCGATGGTTCGTTAATTTGAGGGGCTTCGATCGATATCCCCCCTCCCCTCCCCCTGTGGTGTTCCCGCACATCGCGAGAGAGTGTGAATTCATCCCAGGTGCCCGTGGATTTAATCTGCTGTTATCCTGAGGTTATGGTGGGCTCGGAGAGCCTGCGGCCCACCCCAAAGGGTATCGCTCTCAGGTAGTAGTTTCCTCTCTTCCACCCTGTTCACTCTCTTTATTGAGGTGGGGTGCCGAGACAGGGCCGCTTCCGGCGCGGAGCCCTGACCTCCTTGCCAGGAAAAGTGGGGCTCTGGATGCCAAACGCTGCCCAGGCGGCTCCAATGCAGTTCAGACGGCGTTCAGCCGTCTGTAAATGTAATGAGCTGTGGGTCCAAGCATTTTAAAACTGTTGCAGATATTCAGCCTCAGTAATGTTACTGTCATTGTTTTTTGATTGGTCTCTGAATTGGCACACACAAACCTTTTTCAACGTTTATTTTTGTATAAAATCCAATATTTGGCTGCCAGAACAGTTTTTAGTGCCTTGGACTCATCCGCCTTCTCTGCAGTAGCCTTTATAGCTTTCTCAGACAATCTAACCATCTCTCTTTTGAGGTATATCAGACCTGTTTAATGATTCATCCTCTGTGTGTCCTGAGCCTCTCCGTGAGTTGACTGTTGTTTACGAATATAGGACTTGAAAGATTTCATGAGACAAGCTGGAGAAGTGACATTCGCTGACGCACATCGACCCAAGCTCAATGAAGGGTGAGGCGCAGTGTCCAGTCGCTCCAACGGGCACGTGGCTGGTGTGTTGTTTTTAATTGTGATGCCTTGTGTTGGTTTTACAGGGTCGTTGAGTTTGCCTCTTACAGCGATCTGAAAAATGCCCTTGAGAAACTGTCTGGAAAGGAAATCAATGGCAGAAAAATCAAGCTTATTGAAGCAGCAAAGAAGAGGTGGGTTTCCTGCTGGAGCCGCCACGCGACACAAACTGGATGCTCTGAGTTCTGCACTTGCTTCATCCTGATTCTTCTCCTTCTTCCTCAGGTCGAGGAGTCGATCCCGGTCCGACTCCTCCTCTCGCTCGCGCTCTCGGTCTCGGTCTCGGTCTCGTGGTCGCTCCGCATCGCGCTCCCCCCGACGCTCCCGCAGCCCCGGCAAGGGCCGCTCCCGCTCACGCTCACGCTCACGCTCCCGCTCCCGCTCCCGCTCACGCAGCGCCTCCCCCGCCGGCGGCGCCTCGTCGCCGTCGTCCAAGTCCAAGGAGGCCGCCAAGCGCTCCAAGACGAGCAAGTCGGCCAGCCCGCACTCGCCCCCGCCCGCTCAGAGAGCCTCGGCCTCCCGGTCCCGCTCCCGGTCCCGGTCCAGATCGCGCTCCCGCTCGCCTTCCACCGACAGTCAGCGCTAACCGCGTTCAAGTATTAGGGAAATCGGCTGTAGAAAGCAGTAGAATCAGCTCGGAGTAGTCAGCAGACTGGAGCTCTCATGAACACTAGTGAGACACAGATGAGACAAGTTTTTGTAAGTTTATTTATTTTTTTATGTTTGGGTTTTTCCCGTTTTTGGCTTTTTTTCCATCGCTGTCTTCAGGTTGTTAGAGACGGACGGTCAGTCCATTTTTATTGTCATTAAAAGACCTTTAAATTAAATAAAAACAATTTCCAAACCTACACTGAATGGGCCCGTATGTATGTTTACACCCAGTGACTCCACGTTTGAACATGTTCATCCATGGAGGGTGCAGCTCCTTGGCTGTGCCAGCGTCTCGGGTCACGGCCGCCGGGCCCATGACCGCAGCAGAAGCTCAGACGGAGCCCGTCTTCCTCGCCGGTGCTGGGACGCTGAGATGTGCAGCTGGGTCCTTTTTGTGAAGGCTTCGCTTTCAGCATGTTTTCGGGCCTTTGGCCTCTTCCCCTGCTCCTAGTGCAGCTGCTGTGATCTAGGATGCCAGCATGTAGTTTAAAAACAACCAGTACCTGGAGCTGGGTCCGGTATCAAGGACGGGTGGACCGTTAAGCACAGCAGGTTCCTGCAGTGACAAACCTTTTGTTTGAATGTGTCTGATGTTTGAGTTTGGTGAACACTTGGATGTGCGTTAATGCAGTTGTAATGAATGTTTTTGTTTAGGACGTTTTGCAGGCTTTTATTTTTCATCTGTACAAATGTAATTCAAAGAACATGTAAAACCAGCTTCGAGGAGAAAACTGTTTTGTACATATTTTATTTTAAGTGGCGTATGGACCTTTGTATGGTGCAGCAAGACTCATTTGAACTAAGTCATGAACTTTGTGTTTCTGTGGTTTATAATGATACATTTACAAATAAATTTACATATTACAAATCAGCAATTGAGAAAATACTGTAAGTGAATAGCAGATATTATGAACATATAGTGCGACCTCCCTACAGATACATGTGCAGCAGCTGTTGAACTTCAGGCTTTAGTCGCTCTCCATCAGCTTCATGTCCCTGCTCACACCACCCCCTCAGAGTTGTCCCTCGGTTTGTCTCCTGTTGTGATCTGTGCTCCTGTAGGTTAGAAAAAAGGGGCTTTGGCAAAAAAACAGGATACAAAGAAACGGATAGCACCGAGTACCACAGACCCTGAAGATGCAGCAGGTTTTAATGTTTTATAAAAAGAATCCTTAAATATTTGTCATTATTTCAGAGATGTGATGTAACAAATACTTCATCACAGTTAAGTATTTGGCTGATTGAAGTATATTTGCTGATGAATAGCTACATTTATTAATTCTACATTGTAGCATTTGCTCATTGTTTCTCCTAATAGACTAATTTCAGGCTTCTTTACCATAACCTGAAAAATATTTGCTGCTGTTTCACTCATTTAAAAGTGTGCGTTCTGTTCCTACACAATAAAACTACAGACGTCTGTGCAACAGAAACGCTCTTCCGTCGTTTACCTTTGTCTTCCTGCGTGAACCTCTGGTGACACCTGAACAGCACGACGAGCGCCAGCGCCTCTGTCACCTGGAAGATGATGTAGACCATGGGGAAGAGGAAGAGCGGGCCGATCTGCTCCGGGGGGAAGGCGATCTTCAGGATGGTGGAACACAGCTGGATGTTCTGACACCCGGTCTCCATGGCAACGGTCCTCCTCTCCCTGGTGGGCGATGGAAGAAGGGCACTCGTACATAAAATACTCCTATGACTTCATGATCTTGACTGTTTAGCGTCAGTGGTTGATGTCATTTACTTTCCAGATCAGTCATCAGCTGTTACAACAGGAATGATCACTGTTTATCACGTTGCCTGCTGTTTTTTGTAGCTTTTAACGGAAATATGCACATGTGATGTGTCAGAGCGTGACCTGCTGGACCTACGATTGATTGAGTCTGAAGAGCGCGGATATGACGTATCCACAGGAGTAGCCTATGAAAGGCATCAGGGCCCCGATGGCCACCAGTGGAGGAGTCAGCACCAACAGGATGGAGCGTCCGATGAAGATGCCGCAGATGACGCTCAACCCCAAAGACGACAGGATCATTATGCTGAGACCGACCTGAGCACCAGAGCAGGAACAGGCCTCCAACGTTACAGACCTCATTCTCATTGATGATCTCATTGATCTCATCACGTGCTCATTGATGATCCATCCTTCGTCCGTCTCGCCCACCCACCTTAGTGATGGTCTTGGAGTACTGAGGCCTGTAGTAGTTGATGAGGATGCCGGCGCCGCAGGGGATGAGGATCATGAACAGCGATGCGATGATGTCCACGTAGGGCACCGTGTTCTGCAGGTCGCCGAAGCCCTGGCAGTAGACGAAGAGCAGCAGGGGCATGAGGCCCAGAGCCAGCAGCGTGGAGCAGGAGGTCATCAGGATGCTGGGGACGGGAGCAGAGGTCAGAGCGGAGGCAGTTCCATGGTGCTGTTGTACAGTTGTTCATGAGCCTCCCTTCCTTTGGGCTCTTATGTCCCATGTGATGCGTTCTTTAATGTCAGCCTTACATCGCATCCCACAGCTAACTGTACCTGAGTCACTTCCTCTAACCTGCCACTGGAGCACATGCTGCCCTGTTCCCAGTTAGTTGGTTTAAGGTCAGGATGAACTCCTTCCATGGCGACCTACCCTTGCGTTTCATTAATGTGTAATGACTGTTCTCGCCCTCATTTCACATTACACGTTAGACTGCTGCTGTGCAAAAGCATGCGTTACCGCCTTCAGGCTGTAACGCTGACTGTTACGTCCTGCGTGTTGCTCCATTATCTCTGCAGGCGTTTCATTTGTTACTGCCCTCATTAATGTTCCACACTTATCACGCGGCTGCAGGTCAGATAAGAGGCTCAGATGTCAGATAGAGCAGGAATGTCCTGAACGGGCCCCTCGTGGGGTGAACGGCCTGCTGGCCGGCAGTAAAAGGCTTTAGTGTCGTCTTATTAGCATCAGAATAATAAGATGTGTCGTCCGGCAGGTCGTTCAACTCTTCTAATCATGATCTGAATTATGAGTCGCACACAAACAACTCAGCTCATGACTCGTGCCGATGTGGCCGCAGGTCGACGACCTCCGCGCCGCCGGTACCTCAGGTTCATGTCCCCCCGCAGCGCCAGAGCCAGGATGTTGGAGAGGTTTCCCCCGGGACAGCAGCCGCAGATCAGGATCACCACCGCCGTCGTTTCGCTCAGCCGGAACGCCTGCGGCACCACATGCTGTTAGCGCCGGGGCAGGAAAGGAGCGCGGGCAGAGGCGAGCGGGCCGTACCTTAGCCAGGCAGAAGGCTGTGAGCGGCATGATGCCGTACTGGGCCAGCACCGCCGTCGCCACCCCTTTGGGCCTCATTATGTGACGCTGGAGTCAAGCAGAAGCGAGTTAGTGCAGGGGCTCACTTCCTGTTGCCGAATGCACAGGTGATGATGTGTGAGCCAGCGCCACCTTGATCTTGGACACCTCCATGGTGCATCCCAGTGACACCATCGTGATGAACAAGACTATTATTAAGAAGACGTTGATGGCCTTGTCCATCACTGGCGACAGGGGAATAGTGAACGCGTGGCTGGTGTTGGCCGCCGTCATGTTGATGAACAAGCTGTCGTTTTGCCACAGGTCCGGCCCGGACGGCGGCTCTGCTGCGTAGCCCATGATGAAGCGCTGAGTCTCAGTCCTAAAGCGGAGACACAGATGTGGAGGAAGGAAAAAACCTTTCATCCACCAGTCCGACCCAGCGCTGCAGCAGAAAGGTCACGCTTTCATCAGATGCGATTAGCCTTCGCAGTCAATGTAATCTCTGTTCATAGTACAGCGTTTATGGTCCTGAACCTTTGGCCTAATATTCACACACACTGAAGCATGAATTCATTTGTGTTGATGAGCACCTTCTCTAACAAGCATTGCCCTTGTCTCTGTGCTTTTCTTTCATGTAAAAGCGATTCACACAAAGCCGTTTGCTGCAGTTTTTGGGACCTTTAACGGTTTGAGAGTCGCTGACGTTGGATGAATCTGTTCGTGAGCGAGGCAGAACGCGCAGCATGTGCTTTTTCCAAACCTCACTCCTCTCTGTGCTTCACAGAACCTCTTGTCTCCAACCACATCCTCCCTAACGTGCGCTCCCATGCCGAGCGCAGACACATTACTTTCACAGGATTCTGCGTACCTATTTTGCACATTTAAATGACACCGTGAATGGTGGATCCTGCTACAGACTGACTGCTCCTCTTCTGCAGGTGAGAATTGCTTTGTTTTTAACGAATCGCAGCGGAGCCTCGAGTGGATTTTCCCGAGACAAATCTGACAGGTCCGTTTGCAGCTGTTTCATTTGTTGTGTTACCTGTCGGGGTCAGAGGTCCCTCGTCTCGCTTTCTTCTCTTCTCAGCAGGACAGAATCTTCCTCCTCAGTGCTGTCTCTCTCTCTTTCTCAGCTCCAGGTGACATGTGAAGGCTACAGGCTGCACAGAGGTGCCATCTAGTGCTCAGCCGACCTCTGAAGGGAGGGCTTCCCGTTCCACCTGCGAAGCCTTCATCCAGCTGCAGCTTTATATGTCCGCCCGGCGATGGCCTCCGGTGGGCGGGGCTTCTGTCATGTGGACCACCTGACGCCAGGTGTGCTCAGACTGTGTCAGGTGTTCTGTCCTTGGCTCAGTGCGTTCCCGGGTTGAAGATCCTACTCTCGCATGGAGTGAGCTGGTTCTGTTCGGCTGTGTGAGTCCTCCCACTCAGTTTGAAGCACCCAGCACATAATAATAGCTCTGACTGGGTGATGTTGGGGTGATGTCCAGTTCTGGGTCCTGCATGTAGAACTAAAGGGTACAGAGGCTGATAACCCTTAGATCCATCAGATAGTACTGACTGGGATGCTGGAGGCAGGAGGTGGATGGATGGCATAAAACAACAAAACAAAAACCAGTACCGTAAATCCTTTTTGATTCATACACTGTGGATTACGCTGTTTTTCCATATCCTGCAGACAGATGATGTTTCTCAGTAAATCCTCATAATACTAAAAACTGTAATTTGCTCTGCTTTTCTATTCAAGATGCCAAACACCAAATTATACTCCTTCAGTACGTTAGCATCAGTCTGATGGTATATACAGTGAATCCCCTCCCCTCTCTTTCATAAGTACTTCACTTAGTACTGCACTGACAACAATGGCGAATGCAAACTGGGGCCCTTTCAGTGGAGCTGACAAAAGGAAGGCATTTTAATGGTTCAACAGGCCTGTCTGTAAGGACATAGGGGGAGGGCAGGGACTCTACTCTGCCTGGACTGATCAGCCGCTCTGTAATTACAGCTCACTGCTTCACAGGCTGCGAATTTCACTACTTTTTTCTCCTATTCAGAGTTTTCTGGTGACTAAATGGTATTTGAACACTCCGTGACTTGGCTCTGGCCTGAGGGAGAAAGCATGAAGGGTGTGGCTGCAAGGCAGTGGAGGGAAATGTCAGCTCTGCCTGGTTATCGTTTTATTTCTGTAATATCATGTAAATGTAATGTACTATTCTTTGGGGTATTTTATATGCAGCCATATTGCACTGTGCTGGCTTGACGTCATCCATGAAGATGAAGAGGCTTTACTGCAGCAAATGCATTATTAAAGCCTGGCCTTATTGTGTTGTTGTCCTTTAAATAGGCTACGTGGTTACGAGCATGTTTCTGGGTGACCCTGTTTGACTGTGCTGCTGCAGGACATGCAGTATGTTTCTATAAAATGGGAGATGACGGGTAAAACTGGCAGAAAGGCGAAGACGCGGAGGTAAGTGGATGGTGAGGACGGCTTGAAAGCAGCAGAAGGGGATGAAGGTCGGTGCAGGTCCAAAGACACAGAGGGCAGGGTGTCGCCTGCAGCTGCACTGGCCTCTTGACCTACTGGGGAAAAGGATGAAGCTGCTCCCAGCTTGTGTTTTTACACACGGATTGATCCACTGGTGCAGTGCAAAATAATCCACACTCTAAGCTCCTTATCTACAGCACAGTTCGGTGAAAAAGGAGGCACCACGGTAGATTATTCACAATTTGACCCATGACCACCCCCACAACATGCAGCACTTTTTTTATTTGTTTACAACAACAATCTGATGTAGAACAGATATTGTTACAGGCCATTATAAAACTTGGGCTGTGTTGTAAATATAGTATTTCATTATATCTAGTATTTCTAGTGATATTTTTGTTTTTGCTTGAAATGTTGAACACTAATCACAAATGTCATTTTTTATTAAGGTAAATGCTATTAAACAAGAGTTTTGGTGGAAGGGGCACATTCGTATGTATTGATTATTAAATATATAAATAAACGTTGATTGATTAAACATTGTTTTGCTGTGTGTTTCGGTCCTGCAGATGTTATCTTCACCTCAGTGGTGAAATAATCAGTGACATGAGCAATCGAAAAGTATTCAAATGCATTTTAAGTCACACGACGCCTGACTAGTACATATTGGCATGCAGTTATCAGAGGCTGTGTGCGTGCGTGCATGTCTCTTTAGTGCCTTCATAAAATCCACGTGTCTCAGTCATGGCCCTATTTGGCTGCTCTGACATAAACGTACGACATAAACTACATTTCCCACAAATCCTCTGAAGTTGTGACGTTGCCAGAGAGCTCATTGACGCATGGGCGTTGTAGTTTCCCATTTAACAAAGTCGTTCTGTTTAACTGGCGTTCAGATGGTCTACGTCATTGCCAGATGCTCGTTACTTCGCAAATATCTCTTTTTAAACTCGTTTGGCCTAAAGAATCCATCGAGGGATACGTTCTACTTGACGATGCACGAAAACGTTGCCCGAGTAACTGCAGTTCCCAGGCTCCCCCGGGATGCTGCGCATGCGTGGTGCGCTGCTGTGGTCGTGTGTGCGAGTGGAGTCACGTGGAGACGACAGAGTCCACTTCGGTCTGTCCAAACAGAGCGTGAGCTGCTAGCTGTCTGTCTGTTTGAGCGCCGCTCGGTGCTAAACTGATTCATGTTGTTTTTGAGCCACCCGTCCCTTTAAACCAGACTATTTTATCGAAGAATGAGTGATAACGATGATATCGAAGTCGATAGTGACGTGAGTATGGCCACTTTTCGCTTTTTAACGATGTCAGTTTGTTAGCTGGTGAATTAGCTGAACTAGCCGCTCGGCTAGCGTTAGCCGTGCATCGGCTGGTTAGCTCTGCTTCTCTGTCTCAAGTATTTTTCCGGACTCTAGTTACCTGATGTAAAACCGTAGCACTTCTTGCCTCACAGATTTGCTAACCTGCTAAATCAATTCACTTTCTCGCGACCTCAGCGAAACATTACGATTTGCTGAACAATCGTGGCTACAATTGTACTTTTTGTTCTGTTTCTTTGCAGGAAGACTCACCGAGATATCACTGTGTGGTGCGTAATGCTGGGGGGGATTTGTCCAGTGTCGAGATATGTTTCTCTAAAAGTTAATTAATTCATCACTCTCTGCCCATTTCTTGGTATTTAATCGAGGGGTAAGATTGTGCTATAGATGTTATTACTATAAAGGGAATTTGTATCATGTATTGTGGAATAACTACATGAATATCTGGAATTAATATTCAAATATGGTAAATACATATTCTGCGGCACTGAAGTGCTGCTCTGTGTTTCTACGTTAATGGATGTTCGTCGGCATCCGCGTTAGTAGTGCATTGCAGGGTATCCCCCATCCTGTGTACGCGACTGTAGGGAGACGGTGACACGACGTCTATATTTAGACCAAAGCTCGATCCAGCTACAAAGCCGTTTTTCCCCGCATCTTTTCTGTTTTTTCCGCTGAGGACAAGGCTTTTTGTCCGAGGCATCGGTCGGGCCGTCGCTCGGAGTCGCGTTTCCCGGCGATTCACATCACGCCGCGGGGATTCCGCTCGTGCACATTGCGCCCCTCTGCTCCAACATCCGCAAAGACGGGCTTTTGCGCCGTGAACTGCATCCGCGGCAAAGATGCGCAGGCGGCGCGCGGAAAAGGCGCAGAGACGCGCCGCGGCCGCGCCTGCGTCTCGGACGGGCCTTCGTGCCAGGAAGCGGTGCTGCGGGATGTTTTCCTGTGTTGCAGCCGGTGATTAGAGCCATCTTCTGTCTACAGCCCACCGAAGGGCTGGCTGCCTGAACCAATGACGTATGGCCGCATCGCATACCGCCCAGAAAAACACCCTGCAGGACTTGTTTGATGCACGGGCTGCTCCACGCGACGGTTTAAATCCACCACTGCACAGTTCAAACAGGAAGACAATTCAACAGCCCGCGTTAAATTGTGTATTAGTCATAATTATAGAAAAGAGACAGTTTTGCTGGAGTCCACCAGCAAACCTCAGACCTTCTTTAATGCAACTGAGCTCAGCTGAAGAGCCATTAAAACCCGGTTTCAGCCGAGTTATGTCATTTGATTTAATTACTGAAGCTATAAACATAACTGGATATGACCTGATTCTCCTTTGCCCCACTTAAATCCATCTCCTCACTGATTGAGCTTTAAATGCAAATGAAAGAAACATCTGAATTTAATCGCCCATATTTATTTTATAAATTATTATTTATATATTGGATCAATTTAGCTTCTGTTTGTTTAGATTATTACATCAGTGCTGTTTCTAACAGTTCTTGACTGTTTATGTACGTTTGTGAAGAACGAGACGATTTGAAATATCAAACATTAATTCAAATCCACAGAATCATCTTTGGCCCAGTGTAAATTTACAAACAGTGTCTGGAGAGAGCCTACAACCCAGGCAGCAGCCAAGATTATGCTTATATTTATTTTTGCCAGTTTCAAAAGTAGCGTAAATGAGCTTCACTTGTGTAAATTTACCCCGAATAGAAGCGGCTGCAGCATCAACAGGCCTGTGGGAAACATGAAACATTAAAACTGCTGCTCCACTATTTCAAAATACCGTCTAAGCTGTCGCCTAAATAAAGAAATACCATTTGAACCACTGATTGGTTGAGCATGGCTCACACTGTGGGTCTGTGGTCTGCAGATATGCTTCAGTGAGATAACGCTCCAAAAACACAGGATGTGGCTAATATTTTGAACAATTGAAGCCAAACCACCCAAAATTCTTCTGATTCTAACATTCATTGTAAATAAAATATCTAGACTGATGACGTTTTATCCCAGGACTGACATTTTATGGACCAAACGTTGGCCCAGCGATCGATAACTACATTAGCTTGTAATGGAAAGGATTGTGTTTGCACCTCTGCTAGTAAAGGCCTCGTTTTATACTTTTCAGAGAAGTGAAACTTTAGTTTATTAGATTTGATTTCCAATGAAACAAACTTGATGTTCAAGTTTGTCCTTAATGTTTGTGTCCATGATGCACTGATGGTGGTCTGATAAGTTTAACCAGCAGCCAGTGTCGCCACATCTCGTCCAGCTGTACTATGTTCAATACAGGTTTTTTCAGCCAGTTTCTTGTGCTCTGATGCGGTTGCGTTCACTTTATCTGGTTTTGTCGTACAGGTAGTGTTGACTTGTTGTTGGAGGTCATTATTTGGTCGGAGGCTGTAATAAAACTGGACCCAGTGTTTGAGAGGAAACTGAACATAGCCTTTCACATGAATGGTTTCACCTAGAAACGTCTGTGTTCATTAGAGCGCGTTAGACGCCGGCAAATCCCCAAATGTTTATTTAAACCACATGAGGCACTTAATGTTTAAAATTGCATAGTAATTTTATGTGGAGCAGTTGTGGAGTGTGTGGTTCGAGCACCGCATAATTAAATCATAATCGAATAAAATCTCATCCTAGTTTTTTATTTGATGCTTTGTGTCCCCACATTTCCCGTTCACAACGTGGAAATGAGGACGTTTACGCTTTCTAGTGATGTTTCGGCGCCTAGACAGAGACGGGGAAGCGATTCTTGGATGCGTGACAGCAGCCATGCGTCCGTTGCCTTGTGCTGAAACCCCGCAGACCTGTAATTGCACATGCCATCGGCCCCAGTCATGAGCCGCGGGTTAATGGAGGGAGTGGCTGCTGTGAAGTGCGCAGGCACGCGGTCCTGGTGGACTCGTCTCCTGCATGCGTGTGCTGCAGCAGGCCCGGCGTCACGGGACGGTCGCCGAGCAGTGGATTCAAACTAGTTTTCATTTCGGTTTCGCTCGCGTGACGCTGGGAGTCATTGCGTTCGGCGCCGGGTCCGAGTCGCACCTCGTCTGTCTCCACTAAGACGACGCTTGTTGCAGCCTGTGTGATTGTGGCCACTCTGTGAACAGAATGAGTCAGACGCAGCCGATGCAACATTGTGGCCACATCTCGACATCCTGAGGTTTTGTTCTGAGCATTTAAATCGGGTTTTCGTAGGACGTGCGCGGAGCTCGATGATCTGATTGGACGCTGGCCGTAATGTCTCAACCCGGTGACAGCGTGGATTAGTGCAGAGTCAAATGTGATTGGAGGCCGTGATGGGTTGAAAAAACAGGTCAGACTATAGGCAAACTGATCTCCTGCCTGGCTCCGGTCATGTGGTGCCAGCAGCCATCTTGTGCGTCTGCAGACTAATCAGAATGCAAATGTGTGGTTGAAATTTGCAGCTTGTTAGCTCCGTGCGCTGAGGACGTATAGCGAGAGCTTGTGATCAAAGCTGAGTAACAAAGACTGGGCCCGTTGGGAGTTCTGGCAGAGAAAACAGTCTTTGAGCTTTTTCTGTGCTTATAAAACTTGAATAACGGCTCCACGATTCTCCGAGTGGGCCGCTGACATTTGTTGGTGGCCGCGCTGATTAATTCACGCTGGTCCAGGGTCTGTTGTTCCCGTCCACCCGCCTCTGGGCACGTCTAAATGACTGGACTGTGCCGACTTTGACCTGGTCGTGGATTTGAACGGCTGCTCCTGTCTGCTGCCGTCGAGGAGGTGGGACAGAAGCTCTGAGGGGGTCACGCTGGAGGAGGGGGGGTTAAAGGACAGGCCCTAGAGCCACACAAAGCAGCAGCAACTGGTGCACACTGAACTGAAAGCAGGCTGGACGTGACTCTGGAGTTCAGTGCTTTGTTTGTTGCTTTGGTGGAAACGCCAGAGCGTTGCTAGATGGTGATAGAGGAGTTTCTCATTTATTGCTGCGGCTTAAAGTGAAAACCACATCTGACACATCGTTTTTTTTTTTTTCTCTCACTGGTCAGTTTGTGTTTGAATGACTAGAAAACATGAAGTTACACTCTATACTTGTGGGATTTGCACCTTTTTTGCCTTTTCTTTTCACTCTGTTTCTGTAAAAACGAGTGTGAGCTCTCATTTCGCCCTGAGGGCGAGTGTTGCCTTCTTTTACAGGCTCGATTAACACGTGAAATTGCTGTTTTGAAATAACGTTTCGCAGCCTGAGACGTGTCAGTGTCTTGATGGACTTGACCAGTTTGGCTGCTGTGAACTTAAGTTTAGCTCAGCAGCTTCAAGGAAAACAAACTGTATTTTTGCAGAATTCCAGGAGGGAGCGTGTCGTTGGGGAACGGGCCTGAAACCGGGCCTCGTGATTTAGCTAAAGGTTTAGTTGTTAAATTGCAGATCTCGGATGCTGTGAGACTCCATAGCCTCAAATAATGTGTCTCATTGCAGGAATTTAAATAAACGCTTTAGATTTTAAATGTCTAGTTTATATCTGTTGAGCTGAACATCCGCCACCTTGTATTTGCATTTCGCTCCCGCTCTGCGGACCGACCCGGTGCCGTTGCTGCAGAAGCAGAGTGGGACTTGGCGGCAGCGCGGCTCGTGTAGGTTTTTAGCAGGGATGGCCGGACACCCGCCGTCCTCTGCCCACGCTGCCCTGCTGCCAGGCTGAAGGCCCTGTGACTCTTGTCATTGCAGGCAGACAAACGGGCTCACCACAATGCGCTGGAGCGCAAGCGTAGGGACCACATCAAAGACAGCTTTCACAGCCTCCGGGACTCGGTACCGGCCCTGCAGGGAGAAAAGGTTGGTAAAGCCCAGACTGTAAGTCCCCGGCACACACACACCCTGCCCACACCAATGCTTTTAACATGTATAACACTAATGTTTTATGTGAATTCTACCGCTAAGGCTAATCAGAGCTGTGCTAATTATAACTGTTTGATGTGAATGTGCTGAGATGCAGATGTGTTCACTTAATGTGTACGTCAGTGGAGGGGAAAAGCTGAAGTAACTGGGAGGTGGACACGTTGGCAGCGTGAGCCAGTGATGCAGTCTAAATACTTGGACAAGCGTCAGGAAGTTATGAGGAAATTTAGTTGCTCTTTTCCTGTTTTGACATCCATGGCATTGAGCACTTGGACTGGGTTCAGCGTTTCCCCCAGTACACGAGCAGCGGTCGCAGCAGCGGATATGTTTGCTGACGATTCCTCTCTGCTGCTTTTAGGCTTTAGTTTCAGGGACAACAAACAAGATTTGTTTTGTGAAAGGAAAAAAACTGCTAATATTCGGGAAATAGTATTATAGGTGTGAGTAATATAGTTTTTTACCAAAGCCTTCCGTTGAATCTCTGGACACATCAGCGTTTACTTATTCATAATCCTTTTCTAATATTTAAGCCTTTTATTTGCGTCCTGAGGGCTCTTCTCGGCTCTAATTTAATTTGGTGAATAATTAATGATCCAATCAACTGTGATGTTCATTAAATGTAAAACGTGGAGCTTCTGCTTTATGCAAAACAGTGATTTTTTTCATTTACAGGTTTTCTGACTGTCCCATGGAACAATCCTATTATTTAAAGTATCACTGGTTAATAAATGAATGAAGTAAATGACTTAAGTTAATGTATGGGGCTAAAGTAATGTTCTATTTTTCTGATGTGCTGAGCATCTTTGCATAAATCAGTATTGCTATTAAACCAGTTAAACCTGGTATGGACACCCTGCTGCATCAATCAGGCTTCTTGTAAATGTTTGCAAAACAAACATCTGTTTTGAGGCTCATTCGCAGCCACTCGGCCCAGCGGCCTCCAGCGCTTTGTTTGCTGTAATCAGGGCAAACTGTGTCAGGGTCGCGACCTTGCCCGTGGATGCTGGGCTGAGGTGCTGGAGGCCCGTGGGAGGTTAAGAGCAGTCAAGCTGTGCAGGAGCAGAGTTGTCCTAGATTCCTGCGCTGTGCTTTCAGGCTGTGCGGCGTCATGACGAGCGCAGGAATGTTTGTCAGAAATGTGACTGTGTGTATACTTGCGTCATTGCTTCACTTTTTTGCATGTGTCACTAACAGCAGTCTGCCAAACAGGCGTCTCGAGCCCAAATCCTAGACAAAGCCACAGAGTACATCCAGTACATGAGGCGAAAAAATCACACGCACCAGCAGGACATCGACGACCTGAAGAGGCAGAACGCGCTGCTGGAGCAGCAAGGTGACGGCACTCTAACATTCACACATCAGAAACCAGTTGTCGTCAGGACTCAGACTGAATAAATACGTGATGACTGTTCCTGATTCTGTCGTAGTCCGTGCTCTGGAGAAGGTGAAGGGCTCCACCCAGCTCCAGGCCGGGTACTCGTCGTCTGACAGCAGCCTGTACACCAACCCCAAAGGCAGCGCCGTGTCAGCGTTCGACGGCGGCTCCGACTCCAGCTCCGAGTCGGACGCCGAGGAGCCGCCCAACAGGAAGAAGCTCCGCGGGGAGGCCAGCTAGAGAGCGGCGGCCCAGGTCCGGACAGAGCCGAGGCAGCGTGCAAAGGGGAGGCTCCTCCGGTGGTTCGAGGCTCATCAAACCCTCCCTCCTCCACGCCGACGACCGCCGCCGCCCCGCCCCCCCTCGCTGGCCTCCTCATCTCGCCTCCATCGCCGTGTGGCTCACTGGAGACTCATGGTCCCTCAAACCTCCACAAACCGCTGCCACAATCGTGTCACTTTGTCCACCTCGTCTCCCAAACAGGAAGGTGGAAGTCGGGTGGGTGGAAGACGACCACTTCAGTTCTTCTAGAGGTTGAAGGCTCCCCCCCCTTCCAATCCTCTCTACGTTTTTGGTTCATTGGTCTCCTCCCCCACAAGCAACGTCAACAATCTAGAACCCAAAAAGAGGCAGCTCGGCTACTTAAGGACTTGATGCTTTTTTGTACCCTCTATAAGGATCCCTCTTCCTCCCCGTGTTGTGTTTTTTTCTGGGGGGAGGAGGGTGCGTCAGGTGTACCCTTCGAAGCACTGCTATTATATATTTGTTTTTGTTATTATCAATTAAAAAACATGTTTAGAAATGTACACACACACCTAGATGAATTGTCCTGAAGACGTTTACCTTTTTAAAATAAATCTAAAACATTTGTAGCTTATACTTTTTCCACTAAAGAATGTGAAGACGCAACTGTTAGTGAAACCCACCTCAGGCCCACTGGATCGCAGGAGTTTTCTGCCCGACACGTTTGTTAACACAAGATTAAACATAAGAAAACATGACTCCTTTTGTTGAAATTTAATGTTTTGAAATCGAGTACTCCTAAACTTGTATCGTATTTTGTCCTATAGCTTGAAGTAGTGAATGACGTTAGGTGGCTGAAGACGTTAAGCATCTCGTTTTATATATCATAAAAAGCATTAATTGGATGTTTTTCAAGTTCAAAAGTATGTTATGCATTTTGTAGTCAACTCACAAGTTTTGGGAAAATGCCAATTTGTCACTCGTAGTTTTCCTTACGGATATGAAATAGGTATTGAATGTCAAACAGTAGCTCCCGCCTTTTGCAGTACAAGGAAGCGGATTAATCCCTGTCAATGTGTTTTCAATGTGCTGTGCTTTACACAGTGAAAATCAATGTTGCTGAATCCCCCAAGGGAAAAAGGAAGCATTTTGCTTTTCTAGGAATCGTGTGTGTATGTATATTGTTTCCATTTTATTTCTATTTAGGATATAATTAGTGTAATAGGTCTTTTTGTCTGATTCCATTCCATGGAAATTACAAGTATGTTGTACATACTGTCAACAATTGTCTTGCAAGTTGAGGCCTACCTTTACTATGAGACTATAAAATAAACTATTTTATCCTTTAAGATGCTCACTGTGCTGATGTAGCTGAAAAGGACAGACGCCGCCTGTAGCGCTGAGCTCATCTTCAGCGTCCGGCTGCAGGTGGGACGTTCAGGATCGTCTGCTAATGCAGACAAACACCACTTCAGGTTTTTCTGGTTTCCAGGTGACAGGTGTCTGGAGTCCAGTGTTTGCTTTCGTTTAAATTTGTCCTTAGACTTTAATGAGATAAAAACTGTGCCGAGCTGTTGTGCCCAGTTTAATTCTGTGTCCTCTGCTAAACAAAGTAAAACCAATTACTGTAAATTTACCTGTAGTGACTCAACTACAACAACTGAACCTCTGCTCATGTATAGCATAGACTGATACTTTACCACACTGTTAAGTCAATGCATTTTATGAGACCAATATGAAAAGTGCTATATAAAGTTTTATTAACATGGATCATATTAAACTTTACATAGTTCCACTTTCATTTCAGGGGTTGAAAACAGGCATTGCAAGCGAAACTCAGCCGAGCGTCAAGCTGCTCAAACAGTTGACCTCAACCTCCTAAACTCCAGCCGTCGTTCCCACCGAGGGTCGACCGTCCTCAGGCCTGGCTGCTGCTGGTTCGAGTCCGTTACCCAGAGTTGGTTGGTTCACACACACACACGCACCGATGACTAACTAGGACTGAGCGTTGGAGGCAGCATCAGGGTCGGGCAGTCTGTCGCCAGCAGGACCACCTGCTTGTGTTTTGTCATCGGGGACAGGCAGACGGTGAAAGTGCTGCAGGGCCTGAGCCACCTTCTCTGGACAAATGTTGTAAACAGGGTGAGTTGGAGCCTGTAGGGCAGAACAAAAGCGAAACAACTCAGAAAAACAAGGCTCCTCATGCCTGGTGCTAATGTAATTACAGTAACTAGTCCTGTGTCATCCTTATACTAAAAAATAAGTTCCTAAAAGCAATGATGAATACTTTTCCCTTGTAATGAAGTTGGATTTGTTGATTTCATTGATTTTATCCACATCTAATTAAGTTTTTCACCCCAAACATAAAATATGTAAAAGCAAAATATCCAAAATTTACTGATGTGATGAGCACAAAGCGACTGTTTGTATAATGTAAGATTCTAATCTGCATCATACACACGATGGGGGCAGGTCTTTCCGTAAACACTGCCAGTTATACAACAGGAAACAACATAGTGGTGCAGCCAGTTTCAGCTACAGGCTAATTATAGCTGGGCTTTAACACTACAAAGATGTGTCAAAATAATCTAATGGGGAAATGATCCATTTCTGCATTAATCTCCCGTCTGCCTCACCAGTCTGTTCTCCTCCTTGCCAAGGATCATCTCACGGTGAAGGTCCACGTTCCCAAAGTTCTGAGCTAAGGAGAGTCCGCTCAGGCAATAGCACGTGTGGTAAAAGTCTCTGGACCTGGAGACGCGAACACATAGGAGCATATGAACGGCATGCAGCTGCTGTGTGTGTGTGTGTGTGTGTGTGTGTGTGTGTGTGTGTGTGTGTGTGTGTAGACATTATGTGGTACTGACTTGCCAGGCTTATCCAGAAGACCCCCGTTCGGGTTCTGACAGCACAGGAGGATGTACTCCTGCAAGGCCTGCTGGTCAAACATCCACCGCTGGCAACTCAACTCAGACTCTCCTGCAGACGTTAAGCAGGTAAAACCAAGATTAACACAAGTGATGAGTTTAAAATGGTTTAAAACCATTCAGATGATTCAAGACAAATGTATTAATCTATCTATTTATGATTATCAGGAGACTGGCGTGAATCGTGCAGCGCTGTCAAAGATACAATCACCTTCTTTGAACAGGGCTCTGTGCAGTAGAGGCAGGAGTCCAGCCTGCCAGAACGAGTAACAGCCGTCCACCAGTTTATTGCAGCGGCCCTGGAAACCTCCCTCGAAGCGCATCTGTCTGCTGACCACCCACCGCTGAGCGGGAAGACACCACGGACACGCACTCAGTGAGATCCACGACAAACCACACACACAAATGAGTTGGAAAGTCTGAAGGCGTTGGAACGGGGGCAGAGAAACTCTTTTACAGTGAAGCCTGTAACCTCCACCACCACCACCTCCTTTAGGAGGAAAATGGAGCATCTTAATATCTCCAAATTGCAAAAATGTTGTTGCCACGGAAACCACTAATTGGTGCCCACAGTGCCTGTGCAGCTTGAATCGAGTACTTATGGGATACTGGGGTTTAATGCCAGCTGGGGACGAGTCTGTGCAGACGAGAGAGCATTTAGCTTAGTAATGTTTAGTTCAGGGACTCGCTACTGTCCGTAAATAAGGAAAAGTCAGGATGTTAAATCAGAACGGGTTGTTCATCCTGTCGCCTGCTGAAGGACATGAAATAAGCAAAGGCAATTTCAAGGTTTATGCAAAGACCTAAAATAATTATCTAAAAAAAACAGAAAAGCAGATTAAATTCTGAGAATCTTCACGGGGCTGTGAAGTGCGGCCTGTTTACCGGTGCAGAGGGTGAGTCACGCCTCTGCAGTGGTTCTCTCCCTGCTGCTGACTCCCAACCTCCGACACCATCAGCCGCTGACAGTCCGGCTGGAGCGCGGCTACATGAGCCCGCATGCTGAGGGGACGCCTCGGAGGGCAAACGCCCGTTAGCCGGGGAGGCCGATGGAGCTGCGCAGCACAGCAGGGGCTCCACCTGGCTTGAGCGCACATGTGCTCCAACCAGTCGTATGCAAATGCCACTGTATTAGCACATGTTTTGAATATGTGCAACAGAGGTGTGAATGCATGCAGGCAGCAGCTGGGACAGAGCTTTTGAAGCTTGACTGATCATCTCTCTGTTCCCCAGCTGACCTTTACGTCTCCTGCAGTGTGGAGCGTGTGCAGCTCCTGCTCTGCGTCAGGACTAAAAACACGGCCGTGACGGCTGAAGGGTCGAAGTGGCTGCTGTAGTGAACCTACTGCTCTCCTGCTCACCAGCAAAGCTTTGAGATCCAGCATGTGCTCCTTTCCTAGAATCACGAGGGCGGCGGTGCCGCAGAAGCTGTAGCCTCCGTGGGCCTCCAGGCCGGGCACTCCGCTCAGACCGCCCTCCCAGTTCTGACACCTAAACACACAGCAAACGCTCGCGTAAGCAAACAGCGCGCCTTTAATAATCCATTAACAAACCCCTGCGGCGCCGGGTCGCACCGGAGAATCCAGCTGGTCGTGTCCTCGAACAGTTTAGGCGTCAGGATGTTTGTGAGCGACGCTACGGAAGCAGCGCAGTACGCGCTCCTAGGAAAGACAAAAGCAGACGCAGCTCAACAAAGGAGACGTGGGTGAGGAGGAAGTTTCTGCTCTTCCTACACTTACACAGTATTCTAGCATTGTATTATTACCCAACTATATATACTATAAACACCCATAGGATGACTTCAGCAGATTCACTGGTAGTGTTAAGGTCTCTAAAGGGAAGAATCATTTAAAAAGCGAGTCGCCAGAATCACTTCTGTGCCTTTATATGGCTGCACACAATGAATCATGCCCGTCAGAGGGCTGTGTTAATCCTACTGTTAACAGATCTAATGAAGACACAGTCGCTGCATCCGTCTGCAGGTGTTGATTGTAATAATAAAACATGCTTTTATTTCTAAAAAAAGCGCTTGAAACCTGAACAGCGGACATTTTGTTCTCTAGTCTGATGAGCTCCCAGTGACTCAGAACGTTCTTTGGTTCAGAAGGCGACACCTCAAAGCTTCTCATTAAAAACCCACTTCCTCACACCAGCGAGAAACACAAACACAGTAACGCAAACAACCCAAATCCACACTTATGCAAGAGGGATGTGGGTATTTCTCCTCTTGGGAAACAAAAGAGCATGAAAAATGCAAAAGGCGGTGGGAAACAAAGCGCAGACGCGCACATGACAGAGCCACGATGGGATCTTTGGAGAGATCACAGCAGAGGTTGGCGGCGCTCACCTGACATCCACCTCCCCGCCGACGTGCATCACAAACGAGCCATCTGGCTGCTTCACTGACCAGAGGAAATCTAGCAGCTTCTCCCTGGAGGAAGGTGGGGGAGAGGGGGAGCAGATGGAGGGGGAGGATGGGAGGTGGAACTGTTGAAGTCCTGCAAATTTTATAAAGCACTGATGCAGAAATCAAGGCTCGGCTGCTGGAGCTGATCCTCGGCGTGTGCTGGTGGTACGGTACCTGTCTATGACGTCATAGGCCTCCTCGGTGCCGATGATACACAGGGCGTTCACGGCGGCGTAGGTGGGAGCGAGGTGGGCGTGTTGTCCCGGACCCCCCGCGAACCCCCCCGTCGGGCTCTGACAGCGAGCCAGGAACTGACACACTCTGCAGAGACACGACCAGGACTTCAGCACTTCCTGCTGAAGTATTCATTGATTCGCATGTTCGGGTTAGTCAGAACGAAGCCAACGATGAATAACATGTGACAGGGACTTGGACGACCCACTTCCCCAACGCGTCGCACGCGAGCGCGACTGTCTGGATCCTGCAGAACCACAGAGGACTGGAACAAACGAGCACCGCTGGCTCCGATTCCCTCATGCTGACGCGGCGCGCAGCTCGACCACAGCTTCCTCTGCCACCGAGCTGCTGCTCTCTCCAGTGCCCTTTTCATCCTCCGCCATGGAGCGGAATCGGGCTGACCTGAGAGCAGTGTGTGGGTTGCAGCCCGGCTTCGCTGCCCACTGTGGGCGCTACTTCTGACTGGCAGCAATTGAAACGAATGACATTGTGTTGCTGATAACTCCAGCAATGTGCAAACTAATGCAATAATACGACTGCGTGCTGCTCAGTGGTGTCGTTCTAGTCGTTCATTAACATAATTCACTGCCCCCCTCATTAAGCTGCTTCCGTCCACTAGGCGGCTCATTAGTTCACGGGTAGGAACCTCCGGCCGGCAGGTGTTCCCAGCCGGACTAAACAGCGCCCACACGTGTCGCTTCGTTATCCACCGGGCCTGGTTTTCTTTGTAAGTTAGTGGACGTTTTGTTGTTTTGGAGCTACGGACGCCACCTGAGACGAGCCGAAGCCTCCACCAACCGGAACCGCCGCCCAGACGCCGTGTTCAGGTACAGACTCGGTAAGCGACCGCTTAAACTCAGGTGCGCGCGCACAAGTGTCGTTATTCTAACGCAAAGAGGGGCGATAATTGACTTGAAGTGTGTTAACGCAAAGTCGGTTGCAGATAAAACTAAACAATAAACCATCTTTAATTATTTATAATTTTTTTAAAGTATTCATTTTATTATGAAGGACATGGACATCATGACAATCTCCAATGATTATCCTGACCTCTAGCTAATTGACTGGAAGCAAGGCCTAAAGAACTGGAACCTTGGCAGGTCTTTAAATGTCATACAGATTGCCCTCATGCTTAACCCATTAACGGTTCCCAGGTGGGACACGGCAGCACCTTGGAAGCACATGTCCGTTCATTATCGGCAGGATTTGTGTAACCGCTGCAGGAGGATCATGATAAAGATGCTGCAACTGGAGGATGAGGAAGAAGTGGAGAAGGAACTAGGAAGCTTAATGTTCTGCGACTTTCTTTTTTTAAATCAAACAACAGGTCACAGATGAAACTTTAGTGATGAGAACAAACGATGCCACAGATGATCTGGCTGGTTTCATCATCATGAAGCCACTGTGAGATTCCGCAAACAGGCTGAAGACACGAAGACAAACTAAATCCACAGACTGTGGAAAGTTCTTCAGCATTTTTTGGACAACCTGGCTGCCAAGTGCGTTTAGTGAACTGCAGGCGTAGGAGGAGAATCTGTGCCGTTTTACAAGGCAAATCCTTTTTCCCCAGTTCCTGCTCACAAGTCCCAGTGACGTGGCGCCTTCTACTGCAGCCCTTCTTTTTTTTCTAGCAGCATTTATGCAGCTGTGATACATAATAAAATGTCCTTGGCGGTCGCACATGTGTTGCTTCGCTCTTGCCTCTTTATGTGTTTAGTTGTGGAGTACGAGTGTGTGTTTGTGCGTGACTCACTCTGAGGCGACAGCAGCGGGAATGGGCTCCTCTAGTAACTCCAGACTGTGAAGAATCCAGAAGCAAAGCCACGGCCTGCTAGCATCCAGACACTACGCGCACACAGGCACACCAGTCACATGATGAGCATCGGATCACAAAATACAGAAATAAAGAAGATAGATGAAACAGTCAGAGATCACTGAAGACATGAGGGGAAACAAAACTGTAGCATTATTATTCAGGACATCTACGTTTGGAAGAGTGTGTTCCATAAATAATGACTAAATAACTGATAAATAACTGTTGCATGTCCACCGCTCGAGAAATAATCAGGCTGATAAAGAAGCCTGGATGTGCTTGAGTGTTGTTTGCACGAGATGTTTCCAGGAACTGTCAACGTGAGGTTTGGAGACGTGTCTGCGCAGGTGAATGAGCCATCGGCAACTGAGGAAAAAACAAAATGAACCCAGAATGTGGAGACGCAGCACGGTGGATCTGGTGTTAGCGATGGGAGTGGATGGATTTTAAATGGAACAGCTGATTAAAGTACCAGGCTCCGCTCTCTGATCGCTACACAACAGAGCTGCTTCTCACTTACTGAAAGCAGAACGACCCACAAACAAGCCACACCTGAAGGCAGCCATGCTCAAGTCCCACAATGCATCTCAAGGATGGAAGCTCCAAACAGGGAAAGGACTTTCATCCATGTAATGAAGGAAATCCTTCTTAGTTTGTTGTTTTATATATGAGGCATCAAAGAAACATGTCTGTGTAAAGAATTGCAGCCATTTTCCTAATTCTTAATGCCACAGTTTTGTCAGACACGTCAAATTAAAGCCTGAAGTCTTGACTGTGCCCACATCGAGGGTTCATTTTAATGCGTGTCGAGCTCTACAGAGGACAAATTAAGAAGCGCTGTGTTTGATTATTTATGAACCCAACAGTGTGTTTGTAGTGCACATAATACAATGATATGTTTTGTGTATCCAGTTTGCATGGACTAGTTCCCCCCCAACAGCTCTGCAGCGTTTCACTGAACTGATAGAAAAAGCACGTTGCCACAGAACTACCCTCAGCCCTGCTGTCAGTCTGGTTTTCAGTCATATTGGTTTGAAACTGAGGTGGGAATGGCAGCGGACGTTTTTCTGAAGAAAAGAGAGCAGAGCAGAGAAGAGTTCACGCACGCTGAAAGCAGCGACCTTCCCGAGAACAGACAAGCACATTCTCTGAAAAGCGAATGCACTGCCGCTTCTATTTGAAGTGGAGAGAGCCAATCAGACGCCCATCCAGAGGCAGCGAGTGCTCTGCCATCCTTCGGGTCAGCTCTGGTTTTTACTGACTCACTGGAACTAATGCAACCTCTGTGAACCCGGCTGCAGGGAAGGTTGGCTGGTTGCATGTGCTAATAAGCAAAAAAAAAAATTTTCGCTGGCCGAAAATGGGAGCGTACCTCATAAGCATCGGATAAATGACGTAAGCCCTTCTTGAGATACTGGTAGTGCTGTTCTCGCAACAGCGTTGGCCTGTAGATGAAAAGAAGATAGTTAGAATATGACACAGAGCACTGATAACAGCTACTAAAGTTCCACGTAGTTGTTACATCAAAGAAAAATAGCAAAAGGACCAAATAGCAGATAAATGAGAACTATTACATTAAAAACATTTGATTATGGTGAAGTTATGAAATTAGATTGTACAGGAAATATAACATGAGTGCAAAAACCACGAGCCTCCTAATCGTGAACAAAGCGACACAGTGGATGCACAAAGTTCAGAGCAAGTTATCGCTCATCTGCATCTGGTGAACGCTCGTATGCGTCAGTGAGGCAGAGACAAGTGACACCCGCCCCCCTCCCTTCCCCTCCACCCCCCGTGTTGAGTTCATGCCCTTTCCATGTAGTGTCTGCTGCGACAGTTGTAATTACACTCTACCTACACAGTGTTAGTCACATATCGCTGCCAAAGGTTTCACACCAGCACAATACAACAGCAGTCGCAGAGGAGCAGAGCTAAGCAGTCACCGCCCACCCTTCAGGCCAGGATGTTAAACTTAAACCTATAATCTCAGCCTCACGAGGAGAAGAGGGCACAAATAAAAACACTCTACTGATAGCGTTCATTGTGGATGTCAAGTATGTTTGTTCATTAGCACTAGAGGGTTCAACAACCTAATCAGAAGTTTACATTCAACAATGACAAACAAATTAAACATGGTGGATTAATACAGTAAAGCCTGTTATAAATACACATAAGAGCTCCAAGGTGTTATTGCCTTAACGCTTGAAGCACAACAACTTTCTGGGTTCACGCCCAAACCCCGTGCAGCTCCACACTTCCTGCGTCTGTCTGCACGAAGAGAACAAAACCTGTGTTACGATTCCATAAAAATCTGATTGTTTGATTTGGCCTTTGTGGGCGTAAAAACGCTCCAGACGAGCGGCCGCTTCGCACACGCGTCGGCTCCTTTCTGATTCCCAGCCTTGCTCTTATGTGAACGCTGCATAATGCATGACCTGTCCTGATTAATGCCATTAATTTTCTCATCCTTTCAAACACTGAATACACATTTCCCCATAGGCGGCAGTGACATTCAGGCCCAAGCGGTTGTCATAGAAATGAGATGAGTCACCACATTAAAAGGAGGACTGATGACAGCTGATAGCAATAGCCAAGTATGTGGGCTGATCAGCGATGGGCCCCTGTGACGTGCAATCACTGAGCAACATTACTGAAAATGTCTCTTAATGGCAGTAAAAGGCCTGTAAATAGATCGTTTTCAGTCCTTCCTGAAATCGGAACATTCTGTCAAAGTAGGTTTTTTTTTAACATGTCATGTGTTTTACAATAATCATCTGTGTCCACGATGCTCTCCAATAATAGCAGGTCGGTTTAGAGTTGTGCCTTCATAATTATTGTCTCACTATCCAAGTAGCTACTATCAGTGTTTTTATGATTCCTATCAGATTTTGAAAATGACTCAGCTCAATTCATAAAAGCAGTTTCATTTCAGATCATTAAAATGACACGGTATGCTTTGATTTCTCTCATTTCGGTTGGTTTCGTTACGTTTGTTTGCTTGCTGTGAGGTACTTACTGTGGCAGGCTGTGGATCTGCTTGTAAACGGTGATGACTTCTTCGATGCTGCGTTCCACTTTTTTCTGGTGATGGAGACAGGACATGGCAGAGGAGAGCAGGGCTTTTAGAGCAGTCACCCGTAGCGTTGTAGCACTTGAGCAGATTTAGGGATTTCCTCTGAAACCGATCAGCTGTGATTGGTGGAGGGCTGCTAATCGACGTGGCCCGTTTGAAGACCTCTGTTAAAGTTACTTAGCTCTGTTTACAGCCAAATCGATTCGAACTTAATCCCATTAGACGCAGAGCTAGCCGCATAAAACCTCGTTCCCAACTCCGACAAACTCGTTTTCAAAGTTAACTAAGGAACGAGCCGCTGTCGCACCCTTTTCTATTAGTTAGAGACAAAACCGGGGTTGACAGTTCAATTTGTGCCACTAGTTTCAGCGGAGAGCCCTGTTAGCATTAGCCGCATTACTGAGCTAACGAAGCTAATCTGCGCCTCCGCTCACCTGCTCCACTGAAGTCACCGTCTCCACCCCGTCGTCCACGAACGACTCTGCGGAATGTCCGTCTCTGAAGCACCGCAGAGGCGTCGGCAAACCGTCCATGATGAGAAGCGCCCGTTAGCGGTGGCGATGCTGCGGGCGACGCGAGGCTCTCGGTTTGTTTTGATAGTTCGCTCACTTTCCTGCCGAGGTTCGAACAAGCGGAAACTCTGCGCACAGTCGCTACGGCGGCTCCCGTGGGTCAAACCACGGGTTTCCTGTGTAGCGCGAACAACGACAAAGAAACGCACAAAGAGAGTCGTGTAAAAGTGATGAGTTATGGGTCAACACACTCCACGGGCGGCGCGTGCTCGAATCACAGCACGGGCTCAACCTGGACGTGGCTTCTGTTCTCAGTGTTTGGGTTTCATCATGGCAGCGGTGCAACCGCGAGGATTAAAGCCTTCGTCTTAGTCAAAGCCGCTACATTGTAGCGAGATTAACCGGAAATGGTGCAAATCCACCTTCAAAATATTTGTCACAGACTATTAAAATGTTTAGCAAATAAATCTAGAAATCAGTCTGGTCCAACTGAGCCAAATTATACCAGGCTGTACCATGTAACACATTTATTTTTATGTAAAATTTAATAATTACAAGTATTCAATCCTTCTCTTCTCATCCAATTACTGATTTTAAAGCAATATATTTTAAACATCATTGTTGATCTGATAGATGTTTGATTCATCATTTTAATTGATATCTACATTTTTATTGTGATATAGTATGTGAGTAAATATACTCACTTTACCACCACTGTTGATGAATCCACTTCATTATGTAAATCTACACAACTAAGCTTATGTTTCCTATTGTTTCCTATGTAAGTGATGTGTCTGTAGGACACAGTAGGTTCCAGTAGGTTTCATGTTGACTCACACGTATATTACATTATGGTCCTATAGGCATATTAGTCCGACATAAATGAGGCTTTTATGTTGGAAAGGCCAGCTAGACATCCTGCTTACTAACCCTCTCCCACTTGACAGTGGTCCACCGCACCCACCCACTGGAAGCTGAAGGCTGCCTGGGAAGCCGGAGCATCCCTGTTTTGTTGTCCACCGACGAGCAGCAGCACCAGCATCAAGCCGGAGCAGAGCCGCAGCCTTACGTGGAGCATCCGGGCAGCGATGGGATGCGCCTGGGGAGGGATCGCTCATCCATCTCTGAGTTAGCTGACTGGGGCGTTTTAATTCTCCACTACACCCACCACCATGGCCAAACAGTACGATGTGCTCTTCCGACTCCTGCTTCTCGGAGATTCTGGGGTTGGGAAAACATGTTTGTTATGCAGATTCACGGACAACGAGTTCCACCCGTCTCACATCTCCACCATCGGTAAGACTCCACCAGAGAAGCACTTAATGCTTCAATTACACCCCGCACTTGTGTTAATTAGCCCTCCCGCTGGTTCAAACGGGCTCTCAGCGTTTTGTGTGCATGTCATTTGTGCACCACCCTGTCTTCAATTTAGGTCCCTCACATATGATTGGAATGGGAGCCTGGTGGTTTAATTACAGTAGTGGATTCACGTGGAATAAACACAGCGGTAACTTTCACATCAGCGTCAGTGCTTTGGTCCAGGGGAAGACCTGAGGGTGAGGAGCCAATCACTGTACAACTGTCAGCCCAGTGCTTTTCACAACAATAGCACAGACACACTTTTTACTGTCACTCATGTTTTTGTGCGTCACTATACACAATATATGTCTGTGTGTATTCTCATATGCTCAGGTCCCTCTTTCCACATCAAGATGTTGATTTCCTTTTTTCCTCAGTTAACCGGCGAGTCT
Source organism: Betta splendens (assembly GCF_900634795.4). NCBI lineage: Eukaryota > Metazoa > Chordata > Actinopteri > Anabantiformes > Osphronemidae > Betta > Betta splendens. The sequence goes on along the minus strand of NC_040901.2, from coordinate 11,635,861 downwards.
ATTGATTTTATTGAGTGTTTTATTTCCTGTGCAGCAGATCGGTCTCCATCGGTACGATTCATAGATAAATAAGGATGAACAGTATGCAGCGACTTAGTGAAGCGGGTAACTAGTCTGTCCTTCCACCAAAGGTGAGCGTTGAAACTTGAACTTGAAAGAGCTTTTATCTCCAGGGAGGCAACTTTCCTCTGAAGCAGCAGCTGCTTTTGCAGTAATTGGCCGTGTTTTGGAGAAAAGCAATCTGTGCGGCTCGGGGTGAACGTTCCAGCTTGTTCTCATGCAAAAGTGGCTTTTAATGTGAAAGTACGGAGCAGGTTGGGTTGAATAAGGTCCCGGTTGGGAGGAAGGAAGCTAGTGATGCGGGTGAACCTGGTGCCTCTGCAGCTAGTGTTCGCATCCACAGCCGGAGGCTGGAGAATCGGGCGCCGTGTGGGTGCAGGCGGGGTCAAAGTTCAGCTACACCCGAGTCAACAGAGTCTGAGCCCGCCGAGACCCCTCCTCACCTTAAGCCCCGCAAAAGCCAAAGAGCCACGGAGAACAAGCGCGTGGCCACTAGGATACTCACCAGTGGGGGATCGATAAATAATTTCCCAACCTTCATGAAGTGACAGATGGATATAAATCCTCTCCCACGGCCCCTTCTGCGGTGTTTGATGCTTTCAATTAAAAAATACTGCTCAAAGCATAAACTCCAGATAACCAACCTGACGTCTGAAGGACACGGAGTCAAGGTGTCGTATTGATGCAGCAAACATCGTACGCGCGTGGCTGTTTTTACTGCTGCTGGATGATGATGATGATGATGATGATGATAATGTTGGGATTTGCTTCAGGGCTTTAGGTCGGGATCTTGTGCAGTCAAACGCACTATTGTCTAAACCCGGATTACAACAAAGGCTTCCTGTTTCTGACGGACGACCCGGTTCCTATCATTTCCCGTACGAAACAAGGAGCTGAAACCACAGACGAGACCTGCATTAAAAGCAGATTTTTATCTTTGATTTGATCCGCTGAGGCTTTTTTGACAAGTGGGAACTTTAGAAATAGAATGAAGAAGCACAGCCTTCGGATAAAGACTCAGCGTGGATATAAATGTAATCCCTGTTTGCTCGCTAGAAAAATAACAGCTCAGATATAATAATCAGACCTTTTTCAAATCATCGCGGCAGCAGAACTTCTGATGTGTGAGCTTATGTACCGTCACTCATTCTGGCATCCTGTTTTATTTGTCAGGCGTGAAACTCATCTAGTCCAAAAAGGGCCCGTTTCTCGGGCTATAAACATCAGAGGGGAGGATTTAGTGGCGTTCCGTCTCCGCTGAGTCCTCCTCACACTTTACCTTGACGGCCTTGTTTACTGCAGCGCTCACACATCGCTGCTGTCAGAGGCTCGGCCCTGATCTATATCATAGCTCAATAAGCAGCTGTCGGTGGCGTGGTGGTCATAATCTCAGCCGGCTGCTGTTTGACAAGCTCATTAGTCCGTCGGGTCGGGTCCTGTTGTTAGTAGGTTCTCAGCCAAATCAATGGTGGAGTCAGAGTCTGGACTTTTCCTGGATCTTATGTCTGTGCTACCGTTGAACAGCAGAATCTCGTCTCTCTGTCAAGTGATGCGTCCACAGTAGAGAACATCCGCAGCCGGGGGCGGCGCCGGTGCCGGTCCCCAGAGGGTCCGTGTCAGAACCGGAGCGTCCGTTGTGGAGCCGTAGCAGCTGAATGACTGCGTAGAAGTCACAGACGCAGGGTTGTTTTGGGTTGATCCTGCTTTATTGAGAATAAACCTGTTTTACTGTGTGTGTGAGGGACTTCCTGCTGATTGACCCCCTGTATGACAAAAGCAGCTATTACTGCCTCTCAGTATGTCATGTTTACTCCACTGGAGGACTTTGTAGTTAAATTCTGTGCTGCTGCAAATGGACAATGACAGAAACAAAGCTCCTGGCTCCTCTGCAGCCGTAGCCGCTGATTGCAGCGCTGACCTTTCCCCTAGTCTTCATCCGCACGGTCTGGAGTCAAATGCAAAGGCCGCCCCGTGATTTAAATGAGGCCTCGCATGTCTGTGACCTCCAGCCAACGCGCCGCACCCAGAAGCCACGGGCGGCCGGTTGAGTGGAGCGTCTGCGGGCTTCTTCCTACAGAACAGCAGAAGCGCAGCGGCACCAACCACAAGCAGCAGGTGGTCCAGTTATGGGATCGATGGGCCTCAGCGCTTCCTCTGAGCGCGAGGCCGGCTGTGACACATGGCCGCTGAGACTCGGCTTAATTGGGATGAACTCCTGATTGATTTCTGAGGAATTACAGCCGCTTATCGACTTAAAGGCTGTTGTGAGTGGACGAAGAGCATTAAATGTGGAAAAATCTGATTATTGTGTTTTGATAAAAGGACAAAATGGATTTCTGTGGGGAAAAAGCAATTCTAAGTATTCGAAGCCTCAATAGAAAATATGAAGCATCTCTCTCAGCATCTTCTCTTGAATAATATCCGTGTTCTGACCTTCAACAATGAACCCAGCTCGCGTCTGAAATAAAAAACTGGCCTGTCTGGTTTTCTATAAACAATATGACGCGGGGCTGTCAGACACACTTCAGAGGTCGCTGAAGCGTGAGCGCCTTATTGCTGAACCCTCCCTCCCTCCCTCACCCCCTCCCACACCTCCGCCTCCTCTGTCCGCTCTTCTTCGTTGGTATTTTGAAGCAGCCTCCGCCTCCATCCTTTCGCCCCCGACGTGATGGATGCGGAGGCCTAAATGAGGACCCACCGGATCATTAGCCCCGTCTCCTAACTGGACGATTCACGGGGCCCGAACGGCCCTGACGGCGGTAGAACAAGTTTGGAGAAAACCCAAATAAGCCGAGAGCCGATCTGGGAAAGTCATACTGTGATTCCTAACCAGACTTTCCTCGTCTCGCAGGAGTCGACTTCAAAATGAAGACCGTGGTAATAGATGGGATCAAAGTACGAATACAGATATGGTAAGATATAGAAACATAGGACGCATCTGGGGAATGTTGGTTCTGGAACAGTGGGCTTCAGGGGGATTCTGCATGAACTCTGTAATAACTCCACTGGTGACGGGTGTGTGCAGGGACACTGCAGGACAGGAGCGGTACCAGACCATCACCAAGCAGTACTACAGGCGGGCGCAGGTAACAGAACCGACACACACGCACGCACGCACGCACGCACACACACAGCATGTATGAATACACTGCTTCGGGCTGAGGGGGGGACTGGTGTTTGGTCCTTTATGAGACCCCCCCCCCCCCCCCCCCCAGCTGGTGTCTGGCACTGATCTCCCTGCGTTTTTCCCTCCAGGGGATCTTCCTGGTGTACGATATCACGAGTGAGCGATCCTTCCAGCACATCATGAAGTGGGCCAGCGACGTGGACGAGGTGAGGCCCCGGTTCCACGGATCACAGCCCTCTGGTGACCCGACAGCTGCGTTCCGTCTTCATTAGGCTTTTATGAACGCGCACTGGGCTGTTTTGCAGCGGTCGCTTTGCTTTAGCAGCTACTGTGTCTTCATGAAGCCGACTCATCTGCGCCGCTTCCCCCGCCATGTCCCGGATGATTTTATTCTATTAATTTAGTCATCGCAGACCTCATTTCCTCAATGGGTCCATCCAAATATACACACTATTGATTTTGGCACGCTTCCCACTTACTTTTAATCTCCCTCTCATTTCCTGAGTGCTGCTGCCGCTGCTGTGTTTTCTCCGTTGACATTTAGATTCTCTCCCTCTGTTCCTTTGCTCCTGTCTTCGGCTTCGGCAGTACGCTCCTGACAAGGTGCAGAAGATCCTCGTGGGGAACAAGTCGGACGACGTGGAGAAGCGGCAGGTGGCCACAGAGCAGGGTGTAAAGGTTGGTGTCCGTCCGCATGAGGATGCATTTACTTCATCAGTCATTGGCGCTGACGCCTGCCTGTCATCCACCAGCTGGCCCAGGCTTATGGGATGGACTTCTTTGAGACAAGTGCCTTCACCAACCATAACATAACAGAGGTGAGGTTGTCTGAGGGGCCACCGCTCACAGGGATCTAATGAGATCTCATGAGCACGTACTGACTAGTAACACGGTCGAAGCAGGAAATGACTTGAACTGATCTCATCTGTGTTTCAAGACCTTCACGCGTCTGGCCGAGCAGGTGCTGGCGGCCAATAAGAAGGACCTGGACCTCCTCCGGATGTGCGTCACCGACGAGTTCGACCTCTCCGCTCTGGAGGCGGAGGAGGGCCTGTGCGACGGCGGCGAAGGCGACCAGCACAAAGGCTGCTGGTGTTAAAGGACGCGCGTTTGAGGCCGAGGCCTCGGAGCAGGCGGAGGCGGGCGAACCGTCTGGAGCCCGGGTCCAGTGTGACTAGTGTGAACCAGTCCAGTCCTTCCTCTCACCGAGTGACTGAGTCTGTTACTTTTGATATAAGAGTGTGGTTGTGAGCATCTGGCCTTCACTCATCTGGTTCCTTCCTCTGTATGTGAGTATGAACACACCCTGCACGCGCCCATGGCCTTTATTCCATTAAATGCATTAGCTGTAGTGTCTGATAAGTGCCACACGAGGGCGCCACATGCACGAGGGTCTGGTTTTGGTTGCGGTTGCCTGTGATGGAACGAAAGGACTGGTTTTATGCAGCTCAGTTTATTCTTCATGCGAGTGAAGTGACGGCTGAAGTCAGACCTGAGCGGTTGCATTTTCCTGTAGCAAACCTGAATCTTTCTTTTTTTACTTCAAGGCGCTTGTTTCTAGCAGGTGGATGGTTTGATACCTGGCCGCTGCATTGTACATAGCCGGTTTTTAAAGGCCTTGTAGATTGATAGAATCACAGGGATATTCTATTATGGTTCGAAAGGTCAACATTGAGATTATGAATGGTCTGAAACGTCTCTGAAGCTCCGTCTCAGACCCAACGAGGAACAAGTGAGAGTACTGCATGCGATTCACTCTTCTTTATTTATTCTAACTTCAGTGAAGTTAAAAATGAAGTGACCGTATTACAAGTATAGCATTTGACCAGAGTTGCCTGTTGGAAGCTTATTACACACACGATGACCATCAGAGGACAAACTTTGGCCTGTTTTTCCAACCTCTCCTGCTAAATGCTACTGAAAATAACTGTTGTTGGTGTGTGCACCATGTGAAATGACTGTAGTTCTTACTTTATACTTCTTTAGTTGTAACTGTGAAGATATATTAAAGTGCAACATGTTATTCTTATGTATGTCAGATGTTTGAGTAAATATTTGCAGATATATGACTCTGCGTTTTTTTGTATTATGTTTATTGTTCAGATACTGGAGGCTATAAGCTGTAGCATTATCCTCAGGTAATCATTCAGATGTATATCTGTATGAATACAGTGTCTCGGTGTCTCCACATTCATACATATACTACTAATGACATTGTTTTACTAACGATTACAGCTACTAATGAAATTCATAAGTACTGGAAGCAACATCATCCAGTTTCTTGACTTAAACTTAGAGATGAAGTACTATTCTGAATTCAAAATAACAATATTACTGCTACTGGTATGCTTCCAAAACACATGGGTGGGAATGTGGAAGAAAGATTATATCACTGAATCAATAGCTATGTTTGGCAGAAGGCATGTGGGAGACAAGAAGTTTCTATCGCCTGATGAGGCCAAACTGGAACTTTTGTTTCATTGGAGGTAAACCAGTATTTAAAAGGTAGGTTTCAAAATACCAACACAAAAAGGAAATCAAAAAACACGAGAAGGTGCAAGATGCTATATAGAAGCTACAGTGGACTAAACATGTTTTAGATGTAAATATCGCCTCTTCTCAGCTCAGATTGTAGTTTTATATGATTATTCTTCGTAGTAGCAGTAGAAAAAAACATATGGATGGTGATACGCATGATGATCAATGCGTTTGTCATATTATGTGTTGAGGAATCTATAACTCATCACTAGGTACACTTGTAGAGCCAGTGTCACTGCGCCACTCGGCCACTAGATGGCAGTGTGCCGAGCTTTTCCTCTGCAGAAAGCAGTTTAAAAGATGAGGAGCTGCTCTATACGTAATAAATGCCGAGGAATAAGACATTTACTCAACAGTAAGCCGGCAGTTATGACATCATGTATAAATAGAGTGTTAATCAACTGGTTGCTCGCATTACTTAAGAACTTAACTTAAGAACTATAAATATCCCACTGCCCACACCTCCGACGCCTGCGCAATCATTTTCTCTACTCATAAAAATGATCCAAACATAAATTAGTTATAAGCAGAATTTAAGAGTGGGGGGAAAAAAACTTCAAAGCTTTTGTTCATCATTTTATCTGCGTTGTTAATGTTGTGAAGTCATTAAAGCCCTTTGGTGACATTAGCATAATGATGAATATGCATATGGAACTGTTGTCTGCTTGACAGATATGACAGCTCAGTATCTATTGCAGGGCTGAGTGATGCGCGCACACATGTGCGCACACGCAGAATGACAAGTCGCGCCGACACGCCGCACCCACGCGCACCCGTGTGCGCACACGCGCGCATGCGCGCGGAGAGACGGAGGGAGGGAGGGGCCGCAGCGTCGCCTCATTGTTTTTTTCCGACACAATCCCCAGGTCTCGCAGCTGTCTGAGATTCAGCCATTTGGCGCGTGCGTGCGTGAGTGTCTGTGTAAGCGAGTGGAAGCTTGGGAGTCGGGGTGAGGAGCAGTGAGTGGGATGGAAGGAGGAAGACAGACGAGCTCTCCCATCAGGACAATCAGAATAGATCATTCATCTGTCCACGCTACACTGAAGACGTTGGGGTTCCACCAGGTTCCACCAGGTTCCTCCCCTGCCTCCTGGGTTCCTGGGTTCCTCCCTGGGTTCCTCCCTGGGTTCCTCCCTGGGTTTCTCCCCTGCCTCCCTGGGTTCCTCCCTGGGTTCCTCCCTGGGTTCCTCCCTGGGTTTCTCCCTGGGTTTCTCCCCTGCCTCCCTGGGTTCCTCCCTGGGTTCCTGGGTTCCTCCCTGGGTTCCTCCCTGGGTTCCTCCCCTGCCTCCCTGGGTTCCTCTCTGGGTTCCTGGGTTCCTCCCTGGGTTCCTCCCTGGGTTTCTTACCTGCCTCCCTGGGTTCCTGGGTTCCTCCCCTGCCTCCCTGGGTTCCTCTCTGGGTTCCTGGGTTCCTCCCTGGGTTCCTCCCTGGGTTCCTCCCTGGGTTCCTCCCCTGCCTCCCATGGTTCCTCTCTGGGTTCCTGGGTTCCTCCCCTGTCTCCCTGGGTTCCTCCCTGGGTTCCTCCCCTGCCTCCTGGGTTCCTCCCTGGGTTCCTGGGTTCCTCACTGGGTTCCTGGGTTCCTCCCTTGTCTCCTGGGTTCCTCTCTGGGTTCCTGGGTTCCTCCTTGGGTTCCTGGGTTCCTCCCCTGCCTCCTGGGTTCCTCCCTGGGTTCCTGGGTTCCTCCCTGGGTTCCTGGGTTCCTCCCCTGCCTCCTGGGTTCCTCCCTGGGTTCCTGGGTTCCTCCCCTGCCTCCTGGGTTCCTCCCCTGTCTCTCTGGGTTCCTCCCTGGGTTCCTCCCCTGCCTCCTGGGTTCCTCACTGGGTTCCTGGGTTCCTCCCCTGTCTCCTGGGTTCCTCCCTGGGTTCCTCCCTGGGTTCCTTCCTGGGTTCCTGGGTTCCTCCCTGGGTTCCTCCCCTGCCTCCCATGGTTCCTCTCTGGGTTCCTGGGTTCCTCCCCTGTCTCCCTGGGTTCCTCTTTGGGTTCCTGGGTTCCTCCCTGGGTTCCTCCCTGGGTTTCTTACCTGCCTCCCTGGGTTCCTGGGTTCCTCCCCTGCCTCCCTGGGTTCCTCTCTGGGTTCCTGGGTTCCTCCCTGGGTTCCTCCCTGGGTTCCTCCCTGGGTTCCTCCCCTGCCTCCCATGGTTCCTCTCTGGGTTCCTGGGTTCCTCCCTGGGTTCCTCCCTGGGTTCCTCCCCTGCCTCCCATGGTTCCTCTCTGGGTTCCTGGGTTCCTCCCCTGTCTCCCTGGGTTCCTCCCTGGGTTCCTCCCCTGCCTCCTGGGTTCCTCCCTGGGTTCCTGGGTTCCTCCCTGGGTTCCTGGGTTCCTCCCCTGCCTCCTGGGTTCCTCCCTGGGTTCCTGGGTTCCTCCCCTGCCTCCTGGGTTCCTCCCCTGTCTCTCTGGGTTCCTCCCTGGGTTCCTCCCCTGCCTCCTGGGTTCCTCACTGGGTTCCTGGGTTCCTCCCTTGTCTCCTGGGTTCCTCTCTGGGTTCCTGGGTTCCTCCCTGGGTTCCTGGGTTCCTCCCCTGCCTCCTGGGTTCCTCTCTGGGTTCCTGGGTTCCTCCCCTGTCTCCTGGGTTCCTCCCTGGGTTCCTTCCTGGGTTCCTGGGTTCCTCCCTGGGTTCCTCCCTGGGTTCCTCCCCTGCCTCCCATGGTTCCTCTCTGGGTTCCTGGGTTCCTCCCCTGTCTCCCTGGGTTCCTCCCTGGGTTCCTCCCCTGCCTCCTGGGTTCCTCCCTGGGTTCCTGGGTTCCTCACTGGGTTCCTGGGTTCCTCCCTTGTCTCCTGGGTTCCTCTCTGGGTTCCTGGGTTCCTCCTTGGGTTCCTGGGTTCCTCCCCTGCCTCCTGGGTTCCTTCCTGGGTTCCTCCCTGGGTTCCTGGGTTCCTCCCCTGCCTCCTGGGTTCCTCCCTGGGTTCCTGGGTTCCTCCCCTGCCTCCTGGGTTCCTCCCCTGTCTCTCTGGGTTCCTCCCTGGGTTCCTCCCCTGCCTCCTGGGTTCCTCCCTGGGTTCCTCCCTGGGTTCCTCCCCTGCCTCCCATGGTTCCTCTCTGGGTTCCTGGGTTCCTCCCCTGTCTCCCTGGGTTCCTCTCTGGGTTCCTGGGTTCCTCCCCTGCCTCCTGGGTTCCTCCCTGGGTTCCTCCCTGGGTTCCTCCCCTGCCTCCCATGGTTCCTCTCTGGGTTCCTGGGTTCCTCCCCTGTCTCCCTGGGTTCCTCCCTGGGTTCCTCCCCTGCCTCCTGGGTTCCTCCCTGGGTTCCTGGGTTCCTCACTGGGTTCCTGGGTTCCTCCCTTGTCTCCTGGGTTCCTCTCTGGGTTCCTGGGTTCCTTCCCTGCCTCCTGGGTTCCTCCCTGGGTTCCTGGGTTCCTCCCTTAGGTCTGGCCCCACAGATCAGGTTAACTGGTGACTCGTCAGTGGCAAACAAGCACAACACAAGGAGACGAAATGTCAAAATGACGGCCGTTAAGCCGCCAGAGCTGCCGCCTGTTCCTGAACTACCTGCTGGGCCGCTTCAGGAACCCGTGGAGCCACACCCAGCACCCCCACCCCCCACCCCCCCGCTCTGATGTAGGAGTGTAGGAGGAAGGTTCCTGCTTACAGCCACATCTGACACAGAACCTTTGATACGCGTTGTAAAAGCTGCTTCAGAACCCAAAGAGTGCGAGTGGAGACGAGTCGTTTGCTGCATCAGAGAAAATCAACATTATCATCCATACGTGAGCTTCGTTGAGTGTAGAGCATGTAAATAAGACATAAACATGTTGCATGTAGTAACTTACCCACTGTGTGTTTTAAACATTCATCTAGATGCCCTGTACGTATTAAACAGCATGTGTGCAGCTGTGCTCTGCCTGCTGCTTGTTGTTGCTGTTGCTCGTTTCTGTTCCATCGACCGGTCGAGGCAGATGGACGCGTCTCTGTTTTCGCCCGTTAGTTTTCGCACTTGCAGCCCAAAATATCTGTTCGCTCAAGAGACCAAATCATGTGATTCATACCTCAAGGACAGTTCATAAATGGACGTTATTTCAGCTTCTTTGATGAAAACAAGCGCGTTTGCGTGACTCAAGTGTGTATTTGTCAGCCTGAGGAACTATTTTTAATCTGTGGGAAGGACGACACAGTGCTTGTCGGAAGCCTGGTGAAATGTGTGTTTGTTGGTGAATCACTGCATCAGCAAGTGTCTCACAGATCGGGCTTTCATCCTGCCTCCTTCCTTCCAATCACATCAGAAACACTGAGCATGTGAGTGTTTTTGCATCTCAATGCCGTCCATGCACGGAGCAGGAGCGCGAGGGATGCTGGCAATTAATCGCACATCCCTTTTATTATTGTGCCATCGACACAGACGCTGAGGCTGCGCCCAGGAAGGACGGAGGGCGCTAAACGCTAACGCGTAGCTCCACCTGTCTCTGCGTCTGAGCCGGATGACACCTTCCTCTTCCACGCGTCTATTTCTTTCCTCCTCGGCCCCCAAATCCTGTCAGAGCGTGTCTGTGTTCTGGGCTCACCTCGGCCCACGTCCCCCGTGCGAAGTCCCAAATAAAACACAACTCCGTGCCTCTTCAGGACCAGCGGTATTTCTGCTCAGGACGCGAGCGCACGTGTGGCGGAGGTGGTCGTGTGTGTAGGCGTGTGTACTGTATATTACTGTGACAGTTACATATTCACGTGTGTGTGTGTGTGTGTGTGTGTGTGTGTGTGTGTGTGTGTGTGTGTGTGTGTGTGTGCGCCCCCCTGTGTGCAGGCTTGACTGGGGTCCAACTCCAGGGCTCTTGTTCTTCTGCAGGGTGCTGTGATGTCATCCGCCCACGTCTCCGCTATGTTTTCACACCAGCGTGAGTCACACGGCTCCAGCTCTTGTTGCGGGGAGGTGTGTGTGTGTGTGTGTGTGTGTGTGTGTGTGTGTGTGCATACAGTGCCAAATGGGAGATATTTTGAAATTGAATTCTGTCTATGCTTCTGCCTTTTCAAACACATCTTGAAAGGCTCCTCTGTAGGTTGGTTTCCTGTTGAAAGCGCGGTTGGAATTGCGAGGATTACGCTTTTGATCGACAGCTGAATTGTTAACCCGCCGAGGACCGACCTGCCGCTACACTGACGCAGCTCCGTCTGTGGACGTCTAAAGAACTACAGACCCTATTACACAACCATGGACAGATCTGCCCTGTTGCTGAGGAAAACTTCCACGTGTTTACATGCTTTCATTTCTGCAGAATTGCTTTTGCTGCAAATAGGAGAGAAGATGCAGCTACATTAAGTCACGAAGAAAACGAGCCACAGTTGATGCAGAAATATCTCTTAAGAGAAGAGAGAAACCTGCTGCTGTGTTTGCTTTTATGGTTTGTGCACTTCTTATATAATTTCCATTCAAAATATTTGCTATGAATATGAGACTGTCGGAACTACGAGTCACCCTTCCCACCCTTATTTTAGCAATCGCCGAATTTGCTGGACAGGACTTTGCATGATTTGCATAGGGTTGTAGATGAAGCTGTAACAGCGCCACATTCTGCAGGTCTGAGATTCTGCAGTGTGAGGTGAACCCGCCAAACGTGCGGGTTGTCCCTGCCGATGGCGTTTAGCTCAAAGCACAGCTGTGGCCTGTAGCTGCCGCCTGGGCTCATGTTTGGTGAACACCAGAGGCCGTGCTTCCCCCCGTCTGCGCTAAACGGTGAGCGCTTACTCAGCCAAAACCCTTAAACCGTGCAGTTCATCCCCACAACAACACTGTGCAACCAAACACTAATCGTGCACACGCTCCGATCAAGGCCGCGCTCCAACAAGCGCATCAGGTTCCGTCTGCATCACACCCGCCGGTAAAGAAGACAAAAGAGCCAGTGTGTGTGAAAACAACTTGTCGCCTTTCTTCATGTCAGTCTCCGTTAGCGCAGGAGCGCCGCTCGAGTGGAACTTTTTGAATGGGGCCCATTCTCTTCATTCCTCCGCTTCCAGGGGCAACGGAGCCAGGAATTCCACCGCGCTCCCCGTCTGGGTTACTGCGGTCATGGGTCCCGTAGGCGGGTGCCCCGTGTCAAACTCCACTTGTTGACATCTTAATACGTCTTAGACACAAGGTAAAAGTCGGCTGCAGATGTGATGACATCATATCAAACGACAAATGACAAACAATCCACCCATAGATTTTTTTCTTTCCCCAATATTCACTGATGAGGAATAATCCAAGATGGAGCCAACACAAAAACCTGGACACACCTCTAATATAAGATCATGCACTGCTTTCTGTTCAAATCACAAAAGCATTTTGCTGCTTGTTTTCTACATTAGAGACAAACACTTGCCTGTGGTGTGGAAGTGGGCTACACAGTAACTCAGTCTACTGTATATAACAGAGCACTGAATGCACAATGCACGTAAACCTGGTTGACATTTTAGAATAATGACTGTAGCATGTATAATTAGTTTCATATTATGTAATTGGGACACCATTATTAAGCTAACTGAATAGAAGCTAAAAGCTAAACAACGGCTGGAGTGGTGTCCTCGTTTCTGAAAATGTTGGGACACTAATTGTATATGTATGGACGTTACTGTCGCACACAATAGGGACGGATTCCATGATTCTAAGACAAATACAGAGACATAAACAAATTTCAAATCAGGTGCAATGACTCACTACTACATCAGCTAGCTCTGACACTGCACATTTTTATAATTACTTGAAAAACTGTAAATGATGTTCTTTTGTTGCAGGCGAATCTCAAATGGATCTGACAAACAGTGAAGCATAACATGTGTTTTTTTATTCTTTGTTCAGAAAGTGGCACATATATCAAGCTTGACACTCCTCATTGCCAAGTGATTTAAGGGAGTCTACAGACATTTTATAAATGACTCCCTAACGCTCGTTAAATGCAAGCACTTTGTGTAATTAACTAGACTTTCTGAATCACAACTGGTGAGGTTTTACATTGTAGGATGCACATTTGTTAACTGTGACAGTAGAGTACTTTAGGTTGTATTATGGTGTTCTGGGGCTTAGAACTGACTGAAGACACAGGACACGGCTGAGCCAGTGTAAGCCGAATCCTTCCCTGGCAGTATCAAGTGCTCTCAGGTTGTCACTTCTTTATTTACATAAGAAGTAGAAAAGTTTCGTTGTCACGGAGAGTTGACGATGTGTCTTTTATCCTTTCTGAATTTCATTTCGTGCCTAACCCAATTAGTGTACTTGAGTTTATCCCGGGGGAGCAGTTTTTAGCAGAGAACAATGCAAAACGCCCACACAAATATATCCGCCCCTTGACAGAATGGGGTGGGTAGTGTTAGGACCCACAGAGCTACAGGAATGGAGTGGTTTTGATGATGCTAATCTCTTTTCGTTTGTCTTTATTAGATTGTTATGTAATCCTGGCTGACATTCCAGAATAATGCATGCATATGAGGAAAGTGGAAAGAAGTGAAGACGGGTAAATGTGGAAAGAATGAGTACATAAGGATGAGGATATTAGCTGCTGTCACTGAAACAGAATTAGTAATTATAAAACACCTTATGAGCTCGAGTAGTAGAGGAAAATCGATTGAACTATTCACCGGTGTCTGTGCAGGAGATGGTGAGATGAATTCCTGTCACTACCATACTGTTCACTCACTCCTAATGTCGGCACCTGCTGGGATGCCTTAAGTAATGCATTTCTTTTATTTAATTACAATCGTATGCTAAAACTATTAATGTATTTAAATACAAAACGTTATATACAGAATATATTTAGTATTATAACTAATTTAATAATACAAATATAAAACGATAACAGAAAAAAGAAATAGCCCATTGAATTACTTGTAGGTGCACAAGCCTTTTTATATAACGACACTACCTGATGCTTATTTTCTCTACCTACATACAAACTGTGGCTGATGCAATAAAATGGGTTCATCATCCGCAGTGTTCATCGACACCAAACCTGTCACACGAACACCAGTTGATTCTGGAGCTCATCCGATTCTGTTGCCAGAGCAACGCTTTCGCTCCCTTCTATCTGCTAGCCGGCAACGTGCCCGCCCAAGGTAGCATCGCGAGACTTTAGCACCGGCCACCCGTTTGCGCGGCAGCTCCGCGTAGCATCGCGAGAGCGCGGACTTCGGCAGCTGCGAGAGGCGGTGACCTCATCGTCCTGGCGAGGCGGAGCGAACCGCTGCAACTTTGGATGAACTTCTGATTTGAACGAGCCGAGAGGCGGTCGGCGGAGTGCGCGGACAGCAACAGGCGCCGAGACGAGGACCCACCGAGGCTTTGAGCAGAGCAATTACACCTGTTATGCTTTAGATTCGTTGGCCACGCAGGTTTGCGCGCGCGTGCGGGCGGGCGGCTGACCACCGACTACGTTGCTTTTTCATTATCTTCACAAGGTGGACGTTAATGAAGGTGAGTGCGCGTTCACCTCAGTTTCTCAGTCGACATAGACACTCTTCACGCTACATATGAAAAAACGCGAGTTGTTAGTGATTTACTTAACATACACAAATACATTTCACTTAATTGTTCAACGTGAATGTGGCAGAGACGGTGGTTTCGGGTGACGTTCGTGCTCCGGAGAGTAGCGTTACGCCGAAAAGTTGAGCGGCAGCTAGCGGCAGGTAACGTCGCTACCGTCAACGCTCGCGCACCACACTGGGTTTAGCTAACGTTTATTCAGTTAGCGTTAATTTATTTAGCTTCCGTCTGGCCGCTAGCATTCAAACGCTCCGCGTTGTTTAGCTGGTAGCCACCGTTACCACTTCGTCCTCTGTCTCATCTCACAACACGAGTCACAGTTGAGAAACTGGACAGCGGTTCAACGTTGCGCTGAAAGAAACGGGAAACACGGCAAAATGGCCATGAGATAAGGGTAACAGCTGTTCCGTCCAGTCCCCGTGTGGCCGCTGTGTAATTGGGGATGGCTGGTTGCTCCCTCTCCTGCGGATTTCACGTCCGTCGCCGTCCGCAAAAGTGATGCGATTTATTCAGGTCGAGCCCAACGTTATTCAATTTTTTTTTGTTGCTAAACAGGCGTCTTCTCACGCGCGCGTGGCGCAAAGTCAGTGTTGCGCTGCGCTCAGGTGCCAGGCGTTGCGTTGCGTCTTTGCACGAATGTCCCAACTAGTACAGATGTGTGCAGCACTTCGCCAGAAGCCTGCAGCGTGTTGGTGCAAACGCACAGATTCGCCACTGTGTCGATTTCTGCAGAGAAAGTTGCTGACTTCCACACGATCGTCACAGTGCGGGTGTAGTGCATGGTATTAACGCCACATTATGTGCCCCTTAAGGAACAGTGTGTGTGTGCACCTGTATTAAGTCATGCGTTCATTTAAAGCATCATTTCTACTCAGTGCTCTGTCAAAACCAGACTCATTAATCAAAATGGCCGTCGGTCTTGCCTAGTCAGATTTGAGTAGTGATGTAACACTGCTACATTTAAGTGAGGAAGGTGCAGTTTTTCCACAGAATGGCATCAGCGGAGTATGACCCAATTATGTGTGAGGTTAATTAAAGACCCAACAGTCAGTTAACACTGATTGCATGCAACTTGTACTACATGCTTGTGTCTGAACTCCTCTG
Source organism: Betta splendens (assembly GCF_900634795.4). Classification (NCBI taxonomy): domain Eukaryota; kingdom Metazoa; phylum Chordata; class Actinopteri; order Anabantiformes; family Osphronemidae; genus Betta; species Betta splendens. The sequence continues at coordinate 11,620,593 of NC_040901.2, read as the reverse complement.
CTGGAATGGCTCCGCGAGTGTGTTTCATTTTGTAAGTAGACCCCCCGTAGCTGCTCTATAGTCTCCTACTGCTGCCATGTCCACCTGTGGAGCCTGTCCCCAGGCTACCAGCCTCAGCCCTCCAGGGTACAAACACACACAGGGCTCCCTCCTTTGACACGTCCTAAATGGACGTGTCAAAGGGATCTCTTCTCTTTGTAACGGGGGCCGGGGTGGGTCACTTTCTCAGCTTGAAAAACAACAGCCGCATTGGGGACATATTCTCTGCAAAACAGCATTTCAGCTGCTTTGTTTTGGCTTTGGCCTGTGGCCGCGTCAACCCCCTCCCCAAAATCCTTCATGTGTTCTAGTTGCACATCTCGTGCTATGAGCCCTCTCTTGTCCGTGCCTGTGAATGCCAAGGATGAGCCGACCTGGAGGCTGCGTCACATTTACAATATTAATTAAGCTATTGAAATCGAGTGTGTAGGCAGAGATGTACATCTTCTTTAACACATGTAGCACTTAAAGGGGAAGTGGGGAAAAAGAACAGAAAAGAAAATGTCAGTGCTGCTAATGGGCAGCCTAATGATTATTAAATGGCTTGTGGGTTGTGCAGCAGCTGAAGCATCTCTATAGGTGTTTCTGAATTAAGCAGATGTGTTTTCGGCTGAACAACTCTTTTCAGTGTACCGTGACTGGGATGCTGCCACTTAAAGTCTCGCCTTGGTCCTTGTAGGACAGGCAAACTATTTGGCAGTAGAGGAAATGGCAAAAGCAAATGTGCTGATTGACATGCATCATTGGTGTTTGCAGGGAATCCTTCTTTCTTCTTATCATTATCCTCCTCCTTTTACTTCAGTGTTTCTTTACTCTCCGCCCCCATGATTCTCTTCTTTCTCCCATCACTGATGATGCCTTTCCCTTTCATCTTGTTTCTTTCCTGCTGTGGAAGGCATGCCAGGTCTGACATTCTCACAACTTCTGTTCATTTGTCTCATCTTATCTTTCTTTTTCTTTTCCTGCTTCCTCATCTCCTTTTACGTCATTTTACCTCCTCCTTTTTTGCTGTGCTTCTGTCCTCACCCCTTTTTTTTCTGTCTCTCTGCATGCATTAGATTGGAATGTGAGTACCCTCTCTTTAGGGTCTTGGCGTGGGCTGTCTCATGAGAAATACCAGAGCAAAAAGATACTCTGAATAGACACACTGCAATGCTGAACCATTTAGTAAAACTATTATGTCTTGATAATAGTCAGTGGCACTCATCTCATCTGTAAGCTTTTTTTAAACTTTAGAATTTGCAGAAGACACTGATTGTCTTTTTGCTTAATCTTATTAAGCTACAGTTTAAATGTGAAAGCAGTCATACATACGCTAAATAGCAACTGATTTTCTGTCCAGTCTCATACGAATTATTTTACTGAGCTGTTTGTGAATGCAGCCAGATGGCCATGTACCCATGTATTTGACATTATTATTATTATTATTATTATTATTATTATTATTATTATTATTATTATTATTATTATTATTATTATTATTATTATTATTATTATTATATTTTGTGAAGCTATGAAATGTTAAATAATATGTGAATATTTGTAAGTGTAAACAGAAAAATAGGCTCCCTAATGACTGGGGAGCAGCCTTGTTCTAAAGCCTAGGTCTGTGTGCTGTGACACGTTTGAAGTGCACGCCAGCATATTGTTTTTACTTGACAAACAACCCTTTCGGTGTTTTCTCTGATATGTGAGATCTCTTTTGATGCAGACCTCTTTTAAATCAGAGACCCGTTTGAGGGTTTAGCATGCCATGCTAGGACCTTGTATAGTAAAAAAGAGAAGGAAATGGAAGCAGACGCTGTCCATTTTAGACAATGTAAGGTGAAGGCTCTTTTCTATATATCACTTCCCTTTCTGTATTTTCTCCTCTCTCTTCTTAATTAGGGTTGTTAAGAAGGGATTATTGCACAATCCCTGTGCAGTGTGGAGACTAAAAAAAGCTCAGATTTCAGTTGTGACAGATGAGCAAAACTCTATAAATACATCATGAAACAGAAGGAACATACTGTCCAGATGGAGATCCCCGAGAGCAAGAGGGAGTACAGCCCCAGTATTAGGGGACCAGTGCTTATATGTTGTCAGCAATTGCTAGGAATCATAATATTTCAAAATTAGCATAGGAATATAGAAAGGTTGGATATTGTAACATGTATTGGATAAAAATTCATATTATAATTCATAGTATAATTCAATACTCTGACTATTACATATCTTAGTGAATTATGTTAATATAAAATAACTCTAGGGCAAACTCTGCTTAGTGAATATATTCCTGCAAACTGGGATATTATTATACGACTTGTGCCACCGTGTGGGAGCAACCACAGAGTGTAGTTGCAGGTGTAACATACGTTTATCTTGCATCCAACATGGGTTAGTGTTTGAAAGGGATTATTCGCACAAGATGTTTTCTAACCTTGGTCCTTTTTAGCTCCATAACATCGCAAGATTCATCTGAGCACAAGCTCTAACTCAAATCCCCAACATGTACGGAAGTATTGCTGAAATTCCCACCAACTGCCTTGCCATCTGTTTCCAAGTAGAAAGAACTCACAAATTTCTGTCTTGCTGAATGGCTGAAGTGCTATTTAATCTATTTAAAGTTATTGATCTTGTACTTTTTCTCTGTTGTGACAGGTTTGTGATTTAAACTTTGTCACAAATGTTAGTTACAGTAAACATGCAACTGGCCACTTTAGGGATCTTATGCTAATCATCATCTCCCACAGATATTTAACAAGCTATTGCTGATATAATTAGGATTTCCTAGAACGTACTGTTTTTATGCTGTTGTATCTATACTTACATGGAGTGAATGGTCAAAAGTCCAGTTTCCTTAACAAAACCCACTCTTTATTTCTTATATATGCTACTTTAGGGAAACCACCCATGACAACAGCTACAAAACGTACAAGACCCAGAGGTACAGGAATTGAGGGCATATCCCGGTTGATTTTGTTTGCGAGTTGGAAAGTAATAGTTTTTTGACCAAATGGAGTATGTACTCTGATGTGCAGTGCATATTATTTTGTGTGATAAAGAAGGGATGTAATCAACTTGTATGTCACACTACACATTCTGCCACATCCTGAATGAATATTTCTCTTTTAATGTCAACAAGCTTTGAATTTTTTCCTTGTCTTGAAAATGATTCATTAAGTATGCTGTAATTGACAGTGTCTATGATTTCACTGTCAGTCGGACTTTTCTTCCTTTGCTGTAATGCCCCACTGAGCCTCAACAAACCAAAGCAATAATCTTGTGGTCATGTTGATGTTTCTAGTAGTGCAGATGGTTATGAAGCACTATGTTAAGTTAGTGGAACACACATTTGGTGATTATGATATGTTAAAATTACTGCTAAGATAGGTCAAAGTGGACTTTTTTTCAAATAACTACATCTACAAGGTTTGTAGATAATCTTTCATGCATCAACTGAGAATAAACATTGCATGTCAGTAATTTGTACTACAATCAAGAGTTTTATAACCCAATCAAAACTATGTAAATATCCATCTCTAGTCTTTTCTATCATAAACAAGTTTTTACCTTGCCTACAGAGATAATAGGCCTTCACCTAGTGCACAGCAAATCCTCTAATGCTAACATCTGATTCACTTTCTAACAGTGGTGATTCTACTATTTCTTGTGTTTGTTTTCCATCTGATGGATACAGTTCTTGGGAGTAAATTCTAGTTTGCTGCAGAGCTTGTGTGCCAATAAGACAATTAAATGGGTCGTATTGTCTAATTGCATGTAGCAAGTTTTAAATGTTCACTCATAGTTACGTGCTAGGGTCATTTTCATTTCGGCAAATCTTTGTAGCAGGGAAGAGAGTTGTCGTAAAGAAAGACATCTTGCTTGGATTTCTGGGTTCCAAGGAGGTCTGCGACTGTGCCAGGCTTGGTAAACACATAAATCCATCATGATTTACTGAAGGCAGCAGCAGCGTTTGGCTGAACCCTCAACAGTCTTTCTGCTTTGCAGATTCCTGTACTGACACAAATCCAGACATAGCACTGAACTGACACTTGGTAGGAGCTTGTTATGGTTTTTGCAATTTTATACCAATTCTCATTAGGGCTCGACTGTTGTTTACATTTTAATTGCTTGTTTTGTCAGACTGACAATTAAGAAATGAGTTGACTTCAGTCCATTCCGCAGGCAAAGATTGCAGGTGGATCTCAAAACAAATTTTCTGTAAATCAAAAAAACTGGCCTCAGGGACAAAACTCTGTCCATATTGCTTGCAGCTGGTGGAAGCATTAAAAAACAGAAAGGTGCCTGGTCCTGGTGTGTAACACTAACCCCTGCTTACTTTGCTTATCAATAAGGAGGTTATTATGACATGGTGTAGCCCTGCAGAGAGGGGTGTTTTTAGGTCTGATGGGTTTCATGTTTACCTCGCTAGGTACATCACATCACGCTATTGGTTTAACCAGGGCTGTACAAAGGCACACAGAAGAATGCTGTGTGTACACAATAGGCTTGACCTCATCGTTTTCAACTAAATCTGAACCCGGTATCCTGTAGAACAATGAAATCGGCATGCCGCACTACTCGGTTCTCCCATTCTAGAAACTTTATGTCTGAGTTTATGTTCTCATCAACGAGGCGTGTAGGAGATTTTTAAATATTTACCTGTGGCGTGAGGGTAAACTGAGTGATGCAAGGTTGTTATGTAAATATAGGCAATTATTTCTTTTATGGAGGCCCACTATCATCATAACGTTGTTTAACATTCACTTAGGACTCCTGTTAAAACCACACTTCAGTTTAAACTAGGCTTTTTGCAGAGACAGTATGTGCTGGTAGATCTGTATTAGTCATTTGTTTAAGTCACAACCTGTTGATTTATTTATTTATTTATTGTAGTGTATCCTACAAGACAGATTTTTGTCTTTTAGGTTAAAACCACTATCCATCATCCAGAATAACTGAAAGCAAAGAGTGGAGACTTTGGTTGTCACAGTGTTGCTCAATCTAGTCCCATACCTGTTTTCTCTACACACATGATCATCACAGATGCTTTGGTGCCTCATTAAACTGGGTGGGCAGAAAGCTTCGGTCATTGGATGTCATTATCCTTATAGTAATTTGATTCACTTCGCTGGCATCCTGACATCTTTTAGTCCATGCCTCCTCCAAGTCTTCTCTGAGGCAAACATACTTGATCAGTGGTTTATAGTCGAGATGTTTGAGCTTAAGATTGCGGCTGTTATTCATTAAGAAGCAACTAGGACAAGAGTTGACTACCCGGGCAGTATTTTCTAATAACACGAAGGTGGTGTGAAAGTAAGGCATCCTCAATGAGACACCACTGGGTGGTTTTTAATGAAGTGACAGCCTGAAGCCGTTCAAAACACTTGCAGGAAAATGTCCATAGTTAAAGACAGACTGAAATAAGGAAATCCCTTCAGCCTTTCACATTTATTTCTGTTACTCTTATCACTGCTGTGTTGTTTTTTTTTATCCTGGTTGTACTCTGCTATTTTGTGAAGGTCAGTCTACCAACCTACTATACAACTAAATAGTCAGGGGGCTAATGTTACTCCTTTTACATTTTTATCATTTGTTCCTGTGTATAGGATTACAGATAGACTTGTTTGTGTAAACGAGTATAGCTAATACAGAACTGGATTAGATGAATCAGTTGAATAGCATCATTGCAGTGACCAGAATTAGGCACATTAGAGTATCCAGAGGGTTGTATAGCTCAAAGCACCACTAGTTCCCATTGCTTCCTGATATGAGATTCACTAAGCTAATGTTGCCAGGCAACCGGTGCAATTCCACTTTTGGCAACTATTGCTTAGTAACAAATTTTGTTTCCAAGAAGTAAAAGCAGAATCACTGGCGTGATCAATGACAGATTCAACCCTGGAATTGGAATCAGCCCTTTTACACATTTAAAGCAGGATGTAAAGAGCTGAGCCAAATAATAATCTGCTTTTATGTTGTAACTCTGTTACATGATAACTGAACGGTGTATTTTGCCCATTTGAGCTACCTTGTGTTTAGTTTATTAAGGAGTTTGTTAAAGTGGTTGACTGGCCCTTCACCACTGTCTCCATACAGATCCAGCCTTAAATATCTCCACAGCTCAGTCCTCCACAAATATCCTCACAGGTTTTGTTGGTATTGAAGCACTCTTGTCTTACAATGCACCTCTGCTTGCAAATAGCCAATGGTGCACTGGTGGGAGGCAGAGTAGGAGGAGAGGGGTGGTGTGAATAGGGCCTGCGGGGGTGGTGCTGCATTACATAATGTCAGATGAACCCAGCTGTGGTGTGTTGTGTAGCCCATGGGTGAAGTGGTGCCAGGCTAACTGACTGATGCGTCCACCTGCGCTCATCAAAGGAGACTCGGGATTCAGGTACAGGACAGCGAACGGCCCGATCACATGTAGTCTGCGTGGATCAGAGGCACACTGCAATGGCAACACATGAAACAATCGCTCGAGCGCCAGCACTGTGTTGCCATGGCAGCACAGTTGTTGTGTTGTCAGAAACCTTGGAGTGTAATGATAATGTAGGGTTTTAACAACGGTAATTAGAAGCCTTTTTTTTCTACAACTAAATCCTCCTTCTGTAGCGCCTTCTATCCGTGCAGCCAGTCTTTTACAGTGCAACAAGAAGAAATATCCTTTCATTGTAGCCTAAAAAAAAGCTTAGAATAGTACCAGTGCATGTTGTCTTCTCCACTCATGTTGGAAATGTGTTACTGAATGATTGTGGAACAAATAAGTTATTGTTAATTTCCCTGAACGGTGTGGATTTTGTAGAAAGACAAAGTAATTCACAGGTGTCACACTGCAAGCTCAGTTTAAAAGCCACAGTCCCTATCATTAAGAGCTCACGTTGCTTTCGCAGACTCCAGTAATAAAGAGGCGACTGTGTATAAACTTTGAATCTGTGTCTCAGATACAGCCTTAGCTACTGTAACTAGCTAGGCATACGAACAGTTGTCTCACACGTGCCATCAAATGGCTGTTTATTTCTAACAAACAATATCTTAACTCCCGCAAAGTCACCACACTCCTACAGACACGAACGGCTAAAGCACTGGAATCACTTAAAGACATATCCACTGGCTAAATCATTTGTGTGTAGTCTGTATTGTGTTATATCAAAGGGAATACTCAGCTAACTGAATGCTGTATAGGCAAAATAGAGTGGACCACACAAACAGGCCCCAGGCTCTACGCTCTAAGGGACTGATAGATGGATTAAATCGAGTAGCAACAATCACTAAAACACTGCCTGGAAACAACAGGAATTCATTTTCTCTTCACTTTGCCTCCGTTTAAACTTTCTTGACAAATTTCCGCCCTGAGCCTCAGCCCAATGGGAGCATGGCAGAGATCACGAGGCACCCGTGGGTTTTCAGTGACGAAAAGAGACCAGTTTGCCCCTAAAACCCTGTGTCTGCAACCTTCAGTTTCTGCCCTCAAGAGAACTAGATAAACAGACAAGGCTGGACGAGGAGGGGGAGTGGAGACGGCCACAGAATCTTCTTCATAGCAGCAAGACACAAGACAGTTTAGATATGAAGCAGCCATCGGGAGGAGTTGAAATGAAGGGAAAGGAGAGGTTAGAGTCAAGAAAGGGCAAAGTGTAGCAGTAGGTGTCTTCTGGTCTTTTTCCTCGTGTGCATTTAGAAGGCGCTTGGCCTCACAGCCGTCAAGGAGTGACAGGTCTTGTCAGGTCTCGTCTGCAGCCCTGTCCTGCTTTTTCTATCATCCTTTCTATAGAAATAAATGAAACTACTCCTTTTTTAAGCATCTATCTGCATCAGGAGTCATAGTTCTGTGTTTGTGCTGTGACTACCATACATTTGAATATACACTTGGGTCACCAATCAGTGAGCTACCTCTCCTTTCTCAAAATCAGCATGTGTTTATTTACACCTGATTGCTCCTCCATGTTAAGTTAAATGCTTAGTTTGCTACAGTTCTGCTGCCATCAAATTCAAAAATTCTGATATTTTCCATGTTCCCGTTCTATTTTGAGTATGGGTATGCCTTGATAAGAGTCATTACATCTTGTTTTCACTTACAGTTTATCCCAAGTAAATGAGGATTATAGTACGTATTTATTATTCCTATTTATTCTGACAGATCTGCTGTGACTCTCACTGCTACAGGACATTTTTTAGGAAAAGGTTAGTAAAGAGAAAAATTCAGGCTTTAAGGGAAAAGGGCCAGTGACGGACGCAGAGTTCTCTCTGTGGTTTGGGAGGCACCATGCCGTGTTGTGACGCGGGAGTCTTTAGGGTGACGTGATAGCGTCAAGGCAACCTGCCATAATAGTTGTTAATAGAAGAGAATGAGAAAGAAAGATCTGAAGGAGAAATTTAAAGCCTGTTTTTGTGGGCCACGCTTTATGAGCTTTGGGGATGTGGTAGCTGTGATTTACAGCTTTCATTATCAACCAGACTGGCGGTTCCCCATAGGCACCTCACAGACCCACACACACACTTAAGATTGTTTGTGCAGAGATTGAGGTGGGAAAGATGATCTGGACAGTTAAAGGTTTGCAGAATTAAATGTTAATGCTGCTGCGGGTCTGTGTTAGGAGGTGAGCTGCTAGAAGCTTTTTCAAACACCATCTTAGACGTATTCGGACACACACACACACACCCTCCTGGCACTTTGGATCTTCGTGTTGTCCCGGTGCTCGCCGTGAAGTGCAGACACACAGCAGTGTAGAGACACGGGTGAGTGGAGAGAATGGGAAGGTTTTTCCAGTTGAACTTGTGAACTCCAGTTGGAAGTCTCTTCTGTATTTAACAGCTTCAGTGTGTCGTCTTTTTACTTCTATCTTTACACTCTTTGTCCTTCAGACGGTCACTTCTTTATGTCCATTCTTCTGTTGCTCCTCTCCACCCCTTTTTCTCTTTTGCTTCAGGACTTGGTGTGTTACAGATAGAGCAGAGCATCTGCTGCTTTGGTCATGCTTTTCCAAATTGTTGCCATTTTTTCTAAAATTCTCCTAGTGCACATGATTTCATGGATTTTTTTTCAGTGCAACACAGACTAATCCTTTTTCCCTCTTGTTCTATTTTTTTCTGTTTTTGCTTAACAAAATTATCTTATAAATAACTATAATAACTAAATAATTTTATTTAGGCTATAAAGCATGTGATGTGTTTTAGCATTGTTTATATTAAAGCATAATTGTACTTGGCATTAAAACTATATATTTACTTGTGAAAAGTGATATCATTACTAAAAACTCGCTGAATCCAGATCTCACACTGAAGAAGGTTTATCCGACAAATAGATTTGACACAGCGGCTTCTCCAGCCCATGACTGAGGAATGTGAAAAGCAGCCCTCTGAGACTTAGTAGTGCGCTGTGGCCAACAGTGAGGATAGGTACTGGATGGACAGAAAGTGGGGATGGGTGGCAGAGGAAGAAAGCGGCTCATGCTTGCTTGTGGTGCTTCAAAATGGCTTTGAAATAAAATCCACAGAGAATTTGATGCAGTACGAGTTTCTGCAAATTCTCAGATTGCTCTTATGCACTAAATAGGGTTTATACTGTACTTCTGTCCTTGGACATTGATGTACCACAGCCTGTACCACACTTTGACTCTCTCCTTCAATGTGGGTCACTTACTAAAATGTGAGGTTGAAGAATTATTATTGATATAAATATTATACATGTGTTGATGTTACATCTGTGATGCAGTTTTTTTCAGTCATGGCATCTGTAAAGCATTCCCAGCTGAGGATTACAGCCCAGGCCTGGAGCGGGTTACATAACAACAACTTAAAAGGTGCTAATTACTGTTCCAGGTTAAATTAAATGCTTCTGCACTGCTGAGCATGAAAGATGATTCTGGTCAATCCAGTTCAAATCAGTTGAATTCTAAGAAAAGTAAGTAGTAAGAATCATTAATTATTCTTTCTGTATTGCAACATGCACAGATTTTCATCAGTCTCTATGATTAGACCACAGCGTCTCATTGTGATGAGCATTTCAAAAGTGTCTCATTGTGAGGAAAGTTATTTCCAGTCTCTCGCGTGATCTAGCTTTTGTTCCTCTGATGGATCCTGACTCTATTCTTTTGAACGGAATCATGCAATCTTGGCCTGCCTGGCAGTAATCTAGTAAAAAGCAAGAGACCCCTACAAATGCTGAATGCTGTACAAAACAAGTGTGGGACTGGGGAATACCATGACCATCAGTAGCTGAGTGGGAAGACCACTAGCTGCTTAAATCTTCTGCGTTCTTGGGTGTTCAGCCAGACATCTGGACACAGTCTATTTTATGAGCAGCAACTTGAGCTGAGGTTCCGTCTGAATCCAGTATCCCACAGCATGATTTGTATTGTCAAGCTGTCTCCCAAAGATTCTGCCAAAGTACACATTTTGTTTAAGGACAGCGTTTTTCTTTAGGTTTTGTTTTATAACCACGGCTGTAGATGGACCATGCATTTTAGAACAAGCAGAACTAGATTTGTGCTAGGTTGACAGTCAGATAAATGGACAAAGCTTTAAATCCACGTTAAGGGTGCAGAATGTGTGTGACAATAACAAACAAGTCAACGTTGATGTGTTATATATGTTTTATGTGAAATAATGAGCTTCAGCAGGAGTCGGTCAGTGTGAAGCTTGTGGCATGAACTGTCCTACTATCACACACATGGCTTTAGCAGCTCTGGGCTTTATTGACCTGCTCATTTTCTCGTCTTTTTTCCTCTCTTGACCAGATCTGTCAGGAGTCTACCTTTTTCTGAACCCTTTTCCTTTGTAACTGTCCCTTCTCGGTCTATTACACAGATTTTAGGACATGGTCTGTCTGGATTCTTCTTTCTTTAATCTGCCTTCAGTCAAAGGTTTGGCTCCCTTTTTTCCCTGGAAAGTCCTGATGGTTTATGCAGTTGCTTTTTGACTTCACATCACCTTGCTGCCCAAAAACTAAATGATTGAATTAGTGAAGTAATCACAGACCGTATCAGAATGTTTTTTCCAACAGAGAACCACATTTTGGTTTGAATTTAACCCTCTCCTAAATAACCACATACCAAAGTAATAAACAGTCAAACTGTGCCATCTTGCAGAGGCAGTTTTGTTATTGGACAAATGTCTGTGTGTGAAGCAGTGTTGACTTGTGTGTTAACCCCCATATTGCAATAACCTCTAACAGTGCAAAGCTGTCTGTATTACCCAAGTTAACATCCACAGACCTTTTGAATTCTCTCTTGCAGGGAAAGGTGTGAGATACGTGATAGAGTAGAGAAAGCTGTTTGGTGTGTAGTTGACCCATGTGCTGATTATATTTGACTCTTTTTATCAATTAAGCAAGTGTGGGCAGTGGTAAAACCTGTAAATGCAGTTACAGGTCTCCCTCAGAGTGCTTATCAAGCCTCATTAGGCTGAAAGGCAGCATGGAGAAACAGACTACAGAGAGGTCCAAAGGGCAGATCACCAGTCTGTACCAATAGCCTGACATGGACAGAGGTCGTGATGGTGCTAACTAGTTTAGACTGGGAAAATAATATAGGCTTGATAGTTGATTAAGATTAAAGGTTAGTAAGATTATTAGTGAAGTAATAGGGGGGCTGCTTTTCTCACTAAAAGGTGTAAACACTGCTGCTTCAATTAATTACGTGAAGTGAAGGCCACACAGTTTTTCAGATCTGTCAAACCACACTGGTGAGATTCGGTGGGTCGCAGAATGTTAAAGTTGAGGCACAAGTACTGTACAGATGAAGTCAAATCAAATGAATTCATGGAGCCACACAGATGGAAGTTATAACAAGTGTCTGTGCCGGCAGCAGAGTTGGCGGCAGCTGCTGCTGCCTCAGTTCTCCAGAAACTCCAGCCAGCCTCCGTAGAGAGGAAATGAAGTGTACACGTGTGTTGGTGAGCGCGTTTAAAAACAATTGCCAGATGACTTGCTTCAGCTGTGGCTAAAGCCTTCCTTAACCTTAGGCTTCCAAGCATGGTAGGGAATTTGTACACTCACATACATAATTATGTAGATCAAGTATTATTTCATTAGAGGTTCAGTCATATTTTTTAGTATATTAACTATGTTTATAGCAATATAATAAAGTGTGTGCTTTAGTTATGGGTACTTTTTGAAGAGTTTAAACAGAAAATTAAGAAAACGGTCCTGAATGTGTGTGGCTGCACATTTCAGATACCATGTAGTCATGCTGGGAGTATTTTATCAGGATGGAGGCATCTCCTTAACGGTTTCACTTCCCATAAAGTTACAGCATTCTTCTATTCTTTTCAAACAATAAAGCTTTTTTTAAAGCACATATTCTTCTCATTCTCTTTCAGGTTCACCAGTGAGGTTTCAGGCTGGTCGTCTGCAGGTCACTGTGCTCAACAAGATACTTTGATCATTGGTGAGTAAGTATTTTAACCTTTTCCTTGGACTGAATACTCAACCAGCTGTTTTTACTTGGTTTGGACTTTACAGGTTCAGTGAAGGTTATTGCTCTTAATAACTGAATGACCATGTATTACAAAGTGATACAAGGCAAAAAAACATGGTATTACTGTTGCCAGCTAAGTGAAGAGTAGGCTACCGACAATAAAATACTCCTCCTATAGGTGGTTTTATTTGACTTGTAGTAGTAATAAATCTAAAAGGTCTCCGTCTAAAACGAGCAGTAATTTTTTGTCATCTGTTAATGCTGTTATTGTGTTAGAAAGCAGAACCACTCAGTTTATTCTAAATGTGTTGATCGAATTAATAGTTGAGAATAATATAGATTGTAAAAATGAAGAGTAATCTGCTTTGAGATAAAATAAGTGTTGAGTAGGCGGCCCTTATCTGCGAGATGGAAACAGCATGTTTTGTTCCAGTAAATGCTTTGCTTCTCTGTGTGTGTGTGTATTTCTTTCCCTCTCTTGCTGCTTTTTCTTTCTCTCTCACCTCCTCCTCCAGCCAGCAAAGCTGCTCCACTCCCACACACACAGATACAGACAGTACTATATTCACACAAGTATGAAGGAGAGAGGAATGAGCGATGGTGGGGAGAGCAAAAGAAAAACACACCAGGGAGGAGAGACAAAGATGATAATAGAAAGAGCAAGAAAGGAAGTGTGTTTTTCAAATGCTACCTGTATGTCAAACTAACAGCACTAGTCAAAAAGGCAACTGGATACCTGATTCATTTTTAAACTTCCCGAAGATGTTAATCCTAATTTGCAACAGAAATCAGAAAAAATGCCAATTACACTATTGCACACCATATTGTGATGTAACCAAATAGTTCACAGCCCAGAGAGTTAATTGCTTGACTGAGCATTGCAGCTCTGATTCTGTGTCAGATCAGTTCACTGATTATATTAGGATGTGCAGTATACTATGCACGTGTAAAGCATGTAGCTTAAGCATTTGAGTCTTTGACGCTGGAAGAACACATTCCTCTGTCAGAGGTTGTGTTACGGGTTCAAATGTGTGCTTGAATACATTTGAGGGGTTGCGGGTCTGGGCATTTTACCTCGTTCCACATGACGCAAAGAAGAGAGTGAGGGGAGGGTTCACTGGATGGACTGACTACTCACTTTTCTGTATCCATCTCTCTTTCCCACTTTCAGTCTCAGCACCTCATCTCCTCCCACATGCTCTCACATTGAGTGAGGAATCAATCCTTCTCACTTCCATTATCTCTCCCTATCTATGTGTGTCGTTCTCTGCCACTTCATCCTGGCCATTCTGTACCAATCGAATGCACTTGCTGTAGGCACAAATGAGCGCGTCTCTCCAGCCCCACAACAATCATACCACGTCCTCATTAGGTCTATTCAGTGGCCCACCTCATCCTGCTTCATCCTTTCCTCCTGTAATTGGACAAAAACCTCTGCCTACCTGTCAGCACAAGCCCCCATACAAATAGTGCAATTTATTATTAACTGGCACTGGGTTTGTTAGCTGTGTCGGTCTGAGCAGTGGCCTTAGAAAAACGGTGGGTCATTGCTGTTCAGTGTCAGTTTGAGTAACAGGGTGTATCCTGGTGAGTCAGATCTTATTCTAACCACCATTACTACATACTGGATCATGTCTGCATTGCAGGCAGAAGAAGGTGTTTCAATGAAATGTGCAATGTTTCTTATCAGTCTTTCCAGCTTACAGTAGATTACGGGCAGGATCAGTATTTCAACATAGTTTCATCAACATCATTATGAAATGATTGCTTGTTTGTGGTGCTTTAATGTTTTTGTGTGTTACAGTAGGTGTGTATGAGCAAAACAATACAATGACCAGAACATTACACAGATCATGTTGCAATGTATGAATGATCAGCACATAGTGGTCATTCAGTCCAGGAACAGCTGCTCAGTGGTGCTTGATTTGGTTAAGAACCTCAGTGGGGCAAGTTACAGTATCCACATCAGGCCTGTATCCTAGGTGAAAAACACAAGCTGGAAGTTAATTACATGCAGTTTGCTAATAGTGGCAGCTGCAGGTAGTGCTAATGGTAACAGTGTAATGTGTAATAAAATGTGTAATAAAAACAGAATAGTGTTAGCACACCCTAGCACCCAGCAGATTGTCTGTCTGTTGTTTATTGAGGTATTACAGAACAAGTTTCGAAGTGTTTTTCGATTTCTTGGAGTCTCTCACCCAGACGTCCGCCTTGTGTGTGCGCCTGGCTCTCCCATTTCCTGTTTGACCTGTCACTTCCTCTGGGGAAGCAGGAAGTGTTCGAGATGTGTTTCCTGCTGGAATGTGAGACGGCTTCGTTGAGAGCAGCGCAGGCTGGCAGGGGTCAAACTCAAATGGCTGCAGAAAGAAAAGGACTTCCCTATCATATGTGCCACATGAATGGTGATGGAGTTCCATACATTATTTTACAAAGCATGTCTTTCTATTCAGAGTATACGTCTTATTTATAGAGGGTTTCATAATGATTCAGTGTCAGGTCACACATAGTTTACCTCAACCAGCTGGTATATAGGCAGCACTGATTAAAATCTGTCGAAAGGCTTTGCAGCCTTTCTGTTTCCACCTCCTGTCATTTCTTACCTACTGTACATGTCTGTCTGCCCTTCTCTCTT
Source organism: Betta splendens (assembly GCF_900634795.4). Classification (NCBI taxonomy): domain Eukaryota; kingdom Metazoa; phylum Chordata; class Actinopteri; order Anabantiformes; family Osphronemidae; genus Betta; species Betta splendens. Next base: position 11,605,521 of record NC_040901.2, on the reverse strand, counting down.
TTGCCATAGAAACAACACGTGCAAGTTTTGAAGAGCGAGCTGCTTTCATTCGGTGCTTCTCGCTCTTCTCCTTACTGCAGTGCTGTTGCCCACGCAGAGCTGCGCCATTTTAGAAATCTTCAGCTCTTTTCTGCTGCCTGTAATCCTTGGCTTTCTTGCTGTGACTGAAGAAATCACCTGTGCTTTAAAGTAGTGGATAACAAGACATCCATATTTACTCCAGTGGCTTGCTTCATACGAGCTAAACATGGTGGTTGCATTACAGAATGGAGCAGAGGGAGTGAGACCATGGTGAGAAGTACTGACTGCTGGGAAGCATGTCATTAACTGCGTTTCTGTCCCTGCATTTCTCCCTCTGTGTGAACTTTGGTGTAGGAGTAGACAGATATGGTCCTTTTTATGTTAAGTTTGGTCCTTTTGTCCAGTAATATATTTACACTAAGGGCTGCGCTTTCGTCGTCACTTTCTAGACTTCTGTGCATGTTGCTCTAGGAAACAGTTTCTGGCGTAATTAATTTAATTTTTCGAATTAGCCCAGTATAGCTTCTCCGTCCTCTTTCTCCACATTCCCGTTTCCTCCCTTTCTTTAATCTTTCTAGAGTACATCAGCCCTCAGCCACGGTGTTAATTACACCACAGTTCTTTTTCTCTATTATTCACTGCTCTGCTATTTCTGTCTCCCTGCCTTTGCTAGGTTTCCAGCATTTTGCTGGGGTCTGTGGCGGCTGTGGAAATGAGGAGGGGGCGTGTACTTGCGTCCAATGCAACAACAAATGGCTGTTTAGCGTCATCTGATTGGCACAGATTAAAGGGCTCTCAGTGGTGATGCGGAGGTGGCTCTTGCTAAGGACCAGGCAGCTTCATTGCTGTCGTCTGAGCACAGCTGACTGAACCCAGAACGTGTTTAACCATTTTAATGCTTTTTTGCTTCATTAAATCAATTTAATTATATTAAATTTAAGTTCACGGATGTAGACTGAAAAACTGGCAGGCAGTTTGTATCGGATTCTTGGTTTTATTTGCTTCCTCTCTGTTGAGGGTCAGACCAGTCTATTAAAAGATGTGCAATGAATTGTGACGCCTTAACAGCTGCATAGAGCAAAATAATTATAAAATTTAAAAGCTGTAACTCTGTAACTTAAGTCAAGGTAGTTTTATTTATGAATACATTTTCATACACAGCAGCCATTTAAAGTGCTTTAAATTTGCTTAAGAATAATTTAACAGCAATTATATGTTTAGTATATTCAGAATGGCCACAAAGTCCACCTCTGTCCTTGGTCTGTGATCGGATGAGGGAAACTCTCAAGGTTTGAAGCCTAGATAAAACGCCGGCACCACATACACACTATTGCACCGTCACATCCTTGTGCATGTTTGGACCCTACACAGTATGCATCAGATACAACACCATTTTGAGATTTAGTTGCTTATTTTTAGACAGTGATGGGTTATGGGAAATGGAATGGAACATGTACGGTCTTCATTGTGTGTGTGTGTGTGGGGGGGGGGGGGTCACTGCTTGTGTTCTCCACTGTTTACTTATTTATTGTCTTGTGGAAACACCCAAGAGTGAACAAAGTGTGGCCACATGCATTTTGCAGTACAAGTCAAAAAGGCCTAAGGTGCTTTAGAGAAAGGAGGCTTGCAATAATTCTTTATAAATGATTTTTCTCCTGTAATTGGCCAAGTTAATAATAACTAATTTAATGAGAGGACAATAGTTCAGGTTGTGGGGTTATGTAGTTACATCATTAGCACCAGCCTACCTATATAAATAACTCATCTCTAACCTCCAGTCAATCTCCACAACCCTATGATTTTGCCATTAAATATTTGTTCAGTCAACATGACAGCAGCTGTATGGACCGGAATCATGTGTGCTCAGTTCAGAGTATAATTGATTGTGTGACAATCAATGTAGGAACAGCAGTGTGTTCAAAAGCTTGTTAGCAGTTTAAAATGCACAGAGGCTCCTTTTTGTCAACCACGTTTCTCCGTATGCCCACTAACATAAAGTGATAGGTTCATAATGTGGCTGAGTTGCATGTGAGAATCTCTGAATCTGAATCAGATAACCCAGAGATTATTCAGACTTCATCCTGTGAGCCCTTTGCTCCAAAGCCAGGTCAGTGCAGGCATGTGATCTAAGCTACACACTTTACACAGGTGTCTTCACCCCTTGTTGAAATCAAGCGGGTGAGATTTAGTCTGTCTTTAGCAATCTTCACTTGGGTGCTACTGTACATCTATGCAAGTGTCTGAACCTGATTCCCTCAACACTGTCCGAATGTTAAACTAACAGTCTAGTGGAAATAAGCAGAAAGACTAATTAAATACAAGAAGGTACAAGCTGCCTTCTAAATAGTCATGTGATTTTGTTGTCATTTGTGTATTGCTTAGGAATATAGTGCAAGTCTGCTCTTTGAGTCATGTCTGGAAGGTTTGACGATCATTAGTTTATTGATATCGCTGCATCTTAATATCCTTTGATTCCAAATCATCATTTGGCCACAATAAGAAGCAGGAGTTGATCTGTCCTCTTTTCTTATTTAGGTTATTTATGCTTAAAAGAGATCCAGACACCCACAGTCGAGGGAGAGCCGTTTTTAATTGAGGCCAGAGGTAAGGATATTTGAAATGTGAGGAGGAGGAGGAGGATACTAGATGAAGCAAGTTACTGGGTAACTAACACAAACATCATTTGAGACGTTGGGAACTGACTCACAAATGTAAATGAGGTATTTCATGTTTGTGACTCAGTGCTTTAAAAACATCTGTTTGACTGAAAGCTGCAGCAACAATGGAGGTGTGAAACACAGGAGTCATTCAGATTAACGCTCCTTTCCATTAAGACTATAATTACAGCTTGTGCACATCTTGCAGCTTTTGGAGGTTTTTAAAAACAATAGTCATGACCTGTATGGCAGGCAGGGAAATATAGCTTGTACATGTATATTTATTGTGACACATGATGTATAGCTTGAACCTTTGTCTAGAGCACTACAGCTTTATTTAACCCTTTGGTGCATGTAATCACACCAGTCTTACACCTTTTTATTAGTGTCTCCATCAATGCAGTCTTGTTTATATTCATTGTTGGTTTTGTCTGCAACAATTTATTTCACAGATTTAAGAAGCAATTAACACCTTTTTGAAAGAAAACATTTGACTGCTTCGTGTTAATTTGGGAGCTTAGTTCCACCGTTGCCAGGTTCTTGTCATTTCAATCGTGCTGTAACACTTTTATTTCTCTTACCTTAGTTTACCTTAACTGCCGTTCCACTGGCATTCTGTGATATCTGGGAAGTGGACTTGTGTGTGCCGTACAGCACTATTTGCAATTTTACACTCCAGAGAAAAAGACAACAACTGGAGTCTTGGAGGGCCCAAAAACCCTTTTGCATTTCAGTGAAGCAGAGACAAGACTCCACCCTACTGCCGAGCTTTGCAGAGGGAGCGCAAACAGCAAAACACGTTTCTCCCCACACAATTACAGTTTCACTTTGAAAGCCTCTGAGCTGAAACATTTGTGCCCCCGCTGCCTGGCAGCTTTCAAAGAGAATAATGTTTGATTTATTTCCCCCCTTATCTCCAGTCTATGTCTTGCCCTGCCATTTCCTCATCTACTCTGAGATGAAGCGCTGTTTGGCTCAAGTGTCTGTACAGCATGTAAGAACACTGGCCAGGGGTATTACATTTTGACACGCGAGAGGTCTGTTATTTCTGTATTAATCTGGTGGTTTTCAGTGTGTTGGGGGAGAGAACTATGTATTGTTCTGCATAAACCGTAAACCATAAAGATAATGCACCTGCACTTTTACTGTCACCAAACGTACTGAAAGTCTTTCTTTTGAATTGTCTTTATTTGTAACTGTCATGGTCACAAAGTGGTTGCTACAACTATCCATGCAAAAAAAGGATGAGTGAATTTACGGCTGAGTACAAATCTCCATTTAGGAAAAGGCAGTTTGACGCGAGTTGTCTTGACTCAGGTCTGGCTGGGTGTATAATTGTCAGTGATTTGGTCACATGGAAAATTACAGCTTGTGTGTAAGTGTTTGCTTATTGTTTCTTCTTTTTCATTTCTATAAATTTAGTTTTAAGTCCCCTCTTTCTATGCTTCTGTCATAGAATAAATTCCTCTGTAATGACAAGGTGCTGATCTTCATGTGCATTGTATTTTGCTACAATACAGACTGATTAATGAATGCAGAACATTCGTTCACTCTGCAATTGTCTACAGATACTAACAGGTTCCAAACTACAGTATTTCTGAGAATAGTGGGCCGAAATTGATAATATAAAATGTCAGTCTTAAATGTGACTGACACACACACACACACACACACACACACACACACACACACACACACACACACACACACACACGAGCCCTCACTCTCACCACCTATGCGTCCTGTCATTGTTCAGCTCCAGCCTCAGTCAGTCAGTCAGTCAACTTATCTAGTCTGTAATTTTCAGGTGTGTCTGAGTCAGTGTGTGCTGGAGCACATTCGTAGCACCGACATACCTGTGCTGCTTGAAAACAGGCTGTAGACTATAGCAGGCAGAAACATTTTAAACAATCTTTCTATGATTTGTGTTTTTATATACTATATAATTGACTGTAGATCTATAATTTCCTACGTGTAACAAAATAAACCCCAGTCTTAGAGCTTAGAGCTACATCATTACTGCATCAGTGTTTATACTCTTAAAATCCTTTTTACAGTTTCTGAACGTCCAGCATTCACACTGACAAGCTTTTAACTGCACTGAACAGTGATGCTAGATATTTACCTCCAGAGTTGACCTCTGTTTGCCATTGCCAAAGGTTACTGAGTGTCTCTCAGTGTAATTGGTCCTCTGTGATTGCACAGAGGCATGTTGTGCCACATTCATTCATTTCAATTCCCAGTCTCCCAGCCTTACAGTATAACCTTGCCCCATTGCTCTCTAACTTGTGCTTTCTCCTTCACTCTATTTCTCCAACTCTCTCCAGCTCTCATTAACAAGTACTACACAGATCTCTGGAGAAAACGAGTGAGTGTGAGTGTTTGCTCCTTGTTCGCGCCATTCTTATATTGTTTTTGCTTTGGATTATGATACATTTTCCCAGAGGACACACGGCCTAACCTATGTCATGTTAATTCTGTCATGCTGTTACAATTACAGTACAATAACCTCTCAGTGGAGCCTTTTGATGTATGGCAGTTACAGTAGCTTAGCTGTGTAATATATGACTGTGTAGTAACTGGACCATTTCTCTCTGTACTACAGCTGCTTGGTTCGTCCCATCAAGACTGAATTAAACTCTTTAAGCATGAGTACAATGAACCCTGCCTTTTAGAGGAACACTGTGGAAGCTCAACATCAACACTTCCGTCCATTCAGCCCTGAAAGCGGTACAGTGTCTCAAAAGTTCTGTTAATAATTTAAAAAGTCAAATGTAAAACAGTAGTTTGTGATGAATTAACTTTGTTTGTTGTTTTGCAGAACTAAATGTGTCTGTGAGATCCTCTTGCCACTTTACTCCGTGGGCATAATGTTGACCCAAATATAATCCCACCAAGCCCCAATCCCTGTTCCATCTCCCCTCCCTGTACCCTTTTCCATCTTCATCATGACCAGTCTGAAACGTTCGCAGACGGAACGCTCAGTCGGAGGCTCTGTTCCAGCTTCGGATGAGTTTTATACTCGTCGCCTGCGGCTACCCAATGGAGGGGCACCACCTCCCCGTAGTGAGAGCGCTCATATTTCCTCATCCTCCACCACTGGCACCAACCCGGGCGTCCCAAAGATGGGTGTTCGAGCTCGTGTGGCTGACTGGCCACCAAGGAAGGATGGGGGAGGAGGAGGTGTTTGGCATATCACAGTAGAAACGGACTCGCCCAGCTCTACCAATACCACAAGCTCTTCAGGATCAGGAAGTGGCGATAGGGAGAGGCTTGTGGGAGGAGGAGGGGGAGGAGGAAGCAGTGGTAGTGGTGGCAGTAGTGGAGGAGGAGGAGGAGGAGGAGGAGTGTCGGCCGTCGCAGCCCACAGCAATCTGTCAGCCAAGCTGGGCCACCTGATAAGCCCACAGGACTCATCCATGCTGCGCAACATCCACAACACATTAAAGAACAAGATGCAGAGCAAGGGAAAGGATAATCGTTTTCTGTCACCTGATGGTTATCTAGGGTCACCTCGCAAAGGCATGAGGCGCATTCGCCAGCGCAGTAACAGTGATATAACTATCAGCGAGCTAGATGGGGACGGCAATGAAGGCTGGTCCTTCTCTGGTTGGACCCCCATGCACCGCGAGTATGGCAGCACTTCATCTATAGATAAACATGGAGTGTCGGGGGAAAGCTTCTTTGACATGCTAAAGGGATACCAATCCTCTGAGGCCCCTGATCAGCGAAGCCCGGCTCCAGAAAGACTAACGGAGCTTCTCACTGTGGCTCCAGTAAAACAGGCTGCCCTTGACCTGCCAGATGGTCCTTTAGGTCCAGCGAGAGGAAGTCCTGCCAGTAGACTAAAGGAACGAGAAAAGCACTTAAAAAGGAGGTCGAAATCAGAGACAGGTGGAGAGTCAATATTCCGCAAGCTTCGCAGTGTGAAGGTGGAGGGTGACACGTCGAGGGCTGGCTCAGACGCTGAAGATGGGGGGAAAGGAGAGGAGAGTGGCCCACCTCCCAAACCCTGGTTGTGCCAAAAAGGCTTTGCCCATTATGATGTTCAGTCTCTACTTTTTGACCTCAATGAGGCCATCCAAAGTCGTCACTCTGGGTCCAAACGCAAAAACACTACTACCGGTGCCTCTGCTGCTGCCGCAGCCTCTGCTTCAGCCACTTCCTCCCTGTCCTCCAATCAAAGCGGGGTGTATGGCTCGCCCTGTGGCTCACAAGAAGAGCTGAGCAAGGAGGGAACGGGACACGGTACCAACCCTGCTTTGGACCCCGGGGATGACAAAAGCAATGATCTGGTTCTCAGTTGCCCATGCTTCAGGAATGAAATTGGTGGAGAGGGTGAGAAAAACATCTCTCCCGCAAAACAGGTAGGGCTCATCTATGAATCTGATGTATATGTCTTGGTTTGAATCTTTAGATATACAAAGAAATTCCTGAATTATTTGATTATTAAAAACATAAACATTACAGACCACCTATAATTTGATTATTGTAAATTTAAAGTGCATTCAAAATTGAAAAGAATGCTTCAGATTATTTGCTTTACCTTTTCTTGTGCTTCGTCCTTCAGCAGGGCAGCATAGGTAGTGGTGGGAGCTCAAGCAGTTCTTCTGGCAGCACAGAGGAAGGACCTCTGGATACCACCCTGACTACTCATTTTACCAATGCTGGTGTGGCTGTGCTAGAGGCCTCTAAGGATGGGCCAAGCCAACATGCTGACAGGTCCAAAAGATACATTGTGGAACACGTTGACCTTGGCGCTTATTACTACCGAAAGTACTTCTACCTCAGAGGTAGGAGGAATTTAATAGTTTGCTTTAATTTTAAAAGATGTAATTTTTAATAATCTATGTTATGTGTTGTATTTTTTCATTCACCTTTATTTGAAATTATATTCATCCCTAGAGCACTGGAACTATCTAGGGGTAGATGAAAACCTGGGCCCAGTGGCGGTGAGTCTGAGAAGGGAGAAGTTGGAGGAGCACAAGGAGCACGGCCAACAGTATAACTACAGGGTAATCGTCAGAACAAGTGAGGTAAGAACCTCTTACTGACTTTTTGTGCCATGATTCATCTGGCTCACACACACGTCTCAGTATAGTCACATTAATCAGAACAAAATGTTTTAAAATAGAGTTTAAATTTTGTCGGCGTTAACACACATGATCTATGTCCAGTGTTCCTTATGGAAAATCCCAGTGGCAGGTTCAGGGCCTTAGATGGCCTCATTTAACACCTCAACTGTTCTCCCAGTGGTTTTTACTTATTATGCTGTGTCTGCAGTTCGTACTGATGGGAAATCGTTCGTGTAACCTTTCAGGCTTTTCTACTATCCTCCTATAGATGCACTTGAGTCACAGATCTATGTCCTCATTGCCTGGGCTGAACACCCACCTACTGTCTTTGTCAGTTTTCATTTGTGAAGGATTGAGTGGTGCCATTTTGCGTCTAAACAAGACCGAAATAGCGCTAAAGGTATTTGAGAGGAGAAGGAAAAACATTGCTCTCATATTGAAGTGCATCATGAGTAATAGCCCTTTGAATCTCTTGGGATGACGCACAACCCACCATACTATGTATGTCTCTATTTTCTTCTTTCTCCCTCTCTTTCCTCTAATTGCTATTTTCAGGCCAGGGAGAGGGTCAGGTATACATATGTTTGTAGGTGCATTAGTGAATGGGATGCATCTGTGGTAAAAGATATCCAGTGTTCGGAGGACAGCAAGTCTGCGTTGTTTGCTTTTGTTAGTGCAACAATCAGGATGTTTCAAACCATGGGATCACCATAAATCACTAAAAACTTTTATAAGACAAGTCATACTTTATTGATCATCCCGGGGAAGTAGTTTTCTCTGCATTTGACCCATACACACAAGGAGTAGCAGTGAGCACCACACAAGGGGCTCTTGCTAGTGTAAAGTGTCCTGCTCAAGGACAGTACTCAGACAGGAGTCCTCCTGCTTCCCAAAACAATGCTCTACCCAATGAGACACCCAACCACAATGTGTAGTTTCTCTTCTCTTCACTGAATTTATTTACAATATGTGTTTTTTTTTTCTTGTGGTTGTCTGCAGCTGAATACCCTGAGAGGCTCCATCTTGGAAGATGCAGTCCCTTCCACATCCAAGCATGGCTTAGCTCGAGGTCTGCCTCTGAAAGAGGTGCTAGAGTACCTGGTCCCTGAGCTGAATGTGCACTGCCTGCGCCTGGCACTTAACACCCCTAAGGTCACTGAGCAGCTGATGAAGTTGGATGAGCAGGGGGTAAAGACACACGATTACTGACTAATCCATTAAAACATGAGCCATTCAATATGATTAACCTTTCTTTTAACTAAAGGCAGTTTCCCAGTTATTTCTGCAAATCAAAGGGACCTGTGTCATTATAGAGCATAGTTATTGTGATTTGTGGAGGGACTCAGTATCAGCATTATAAGGACAAAGTCCTGCATAAACAATAATCCAAAAGTTTGACTCTGTCAAATACATTCAATCTTATGATGAAAAATACGAAGCTCTTTAATGCCCATGCTCCCCAAAGAAATCTTCAGGAGCCAAACCTCTGTAAATGTCAACATGATTTCTTTGGAAAATGGCACCGTGATCACTGCAGAGCAACTCGGGAATGTTAATACCCAAAATGTCAACAAAAATGCCAACATGGTTGCTCTGACAGGATTTCCACACCATATACGATCTATTCTTTTTACAGCTGAGCTTCCAGCGAAAGGTGGGAGTGATGTACTGTATGGCAGGCCAGAGCAGTGAGGAGGAGATGTACAACAATGAATCAGCGGGTCCTGCACTCGAAGAGTTCCTGCATCTGCTGGGGGAGAGGGTGAGGCTTAAAGGCTTCACCAAATACCGAGCACAGCTGGACACCAAGAGTACGTAAATACACAGGCAGTAGACGTCCATTGGTTACATCAAGCCTATCGTTATTTAGTACGTGGTCTGTAAAATATTCTGCAAGGATACATGAAGGTCATATACTGTACTGCACCACTGGACAGAATTTTACTATGTGAAGGTTGTTCAAGAATTATATTACCACATCGATGACATCTAGCAAATGTTAGTGTGTAGGAGTGAGGCACACATCTTTTAAGACCGTTTAGTCCATATAGAGTGTGTATATAGAGTATAAATTAGACCTTAAACCTTGGCTTTTGACACTTCTGCTCAGACACACTATTATTCCCACTGCTCCCCTTTCTGGCATTCTTCTGTTCTTCTCGACAAATAGCTATAAAAGCAAAATACTTTTTAATCTCTGAAGTGACAGATGGCCTATGGTGTCATATTGTTCTGTGGCATAAAGTACTTCTGTCCTCTCTGTTGTTTCTCTGTGGCTCTAGTCTTTTTCTGGCCACAAATATGATTACTCCCTCTATGTAAGACAAGCTATAAATAAGCCTGTTTTTATATTCTACTCTTCTACACACAATCTTTGCACCACTTGGTTCATCTTTCAAAGTGCTTTAGGAGACCTAAGCCCTCTGAGTCTGCATGCCGGGCTTGTAATACACGTTTCACTAACCTAGAGTAAACTAAATACAAAAGTGAATCTCCCCAGGTTAGGTTTGGCCTTTTAAAACACCTTGTGTCTGTTTTGCACTCTGAACAGAGTGCAGGTGCATACTGTGTAGGTGTTTTTGACATGAGGTACCTTTTTGATGGCTAGTGAGTGTTCAGAGCTTATGAATACTGTGCCCTCTGATCAGCATTCACAGCAGAGCAGCGCAGACAACATAAAACTGAAATTTTATATGTATTTGTTCCTTGTAATAGAAATTAGGCCCCAAGACTTTGAGTTTTTTGTCAGAGTACTTGGATGTGGTAAGTCTTAACGGGGTGGTTTAAGGTTGGTTCCAGTTGAGGACTTAATATTTTGTAAATGTAATATAATATAATAATTTAATGTAATTGTATCCCCATCAGCCGACTCGACAGGGACCCACTCCTTGTACACCAATTACAAGGATTATGAGATCATGTTCCACGTGTCCACCATGCTGCCCTACACTCCCAACAATAAACAACAGGTATGTTGCCTAAAGATATCACTTACAATTCATGGTAAATATATAGGTGTTATACTTTGATTTGGTTTTCAGCTTTTTCATAGTAATTTGATCCAATCGGAATCACGATATAACTCTAGTTCCTCCTGCTGTTCAATTACATTTTCAGTTGCTGAGGAAACGTCACATTGGGAATGATATCGTCACAATTGTGTTTCAAGAACCCGGAGCACTTCCCTTCACTCCCAAAAACATTCGCTCGCATTTTCAGCATGTCTTTGTGGTTGTGCGGGCACATAACCCCTGTTCTGAAAACAGCTCCTACAGGTGAGATGCAAGACTGCGTATACTTGACAGTATTTGACAAAATGTCCAGTGTGTGCTGTATGTGCATGACTTCTCATGAATCACTTTCCATGATTACTTAAAACAATAGTGAAACAATAGTGCTCTTGAGAGTTGTATAGCTCTCTCTGCATTTGCAGCTCCATCACTCTGGCATGGCGTAGACACTGACTGTTGAGAGCCCTCTCTACAGCTCACGAGTTGTTAACACATTGTCAGAGGAGTGTCATATAAAATGCAATGTTCCAGCTTGAAGTAATTTTTACGAAATGGGAAACAATTCTGCCTGTTTCGTGTTCCTGTTAAAACTCTTCAGATCCAAAGAACATTTTATTCTGTTTATTCCTGTCTTGTTATATAGTTTTGTGTCATATCTTGCTCTTAATGACTCTTCACCCCTCTCTTACTAATGGCGGTCTTAATTGCTGTGTGAGAACACTGTGTGAGGCCCTAATTGTCCCCCATGGGGCTACTTCGTTACAGTGCAAACAAAAAGCCTTTTCATAGAGTCAATATTGAGTAAATACCATTTCCACGTTCATTCTGTGATTCACATACTAAATGAATTAGGTTTACAGGAGTGAAACTTTTTAAATGCAATATAGTGTAGGTAAAAGTTTAGCACAGGAAAAAACTAATAATGGCAGTAAGAAGAGTACGGGTGAGAACCCTGGGAATGTGTTCACATACGCTTCAATAACATGATGTACCCTTATTGTGAATTGGTCAGAACAGTAATCAGATTTATTTCCTTGAGTGTATTTTGGAAGCATGACTCGAGCTGTAGTTTTCCTTCATAAGGCAGATACAATCTAGCTCTTTTTCAGAGGTGAAAAACATCTTATTGGTGTCAGAGCAGCACAGCCTTGAGCTTCACAAAACAGATTAATGTTTAGTGAGGCAAGGATTTTAGATCGCCTGTTAGTTATTCTTCAGAATATGCCCAGAGCACCATGTATTTCTACAGTGTAGCTCAGTGTTGCTACAAAGATCACTCTCTAATTTTGTATTAGTGTCACAATGATCTGATTAGAGCAGTTCCTCTTCTCAGTATTGTTCCACCACATCATGACCTTTCAACTAAAGAAAGCTCTAAAAGCAAAAATAGGCAACACTGAGTACCACTTCATTGGACTATAGAACTACATTAATGCCACTAGGACCCAAAACATGAACCTGTAATTACTCTAAATAAACACAATCTAAACACTGTAAAGCATGCATGGTTGATGCTTTGAGGGCTATTTGGTGGTATGTGTACCTTTCCCACATTCACACTCATACATCTGAGCCACCCACTCCAATAGGTATTGACATCTTCTTTTTCTTGCCATGGCTCGGTGGGCAGCGGGTCGTGGATGCTGGTAGAGTTGATCTGCCCACACATTGGATATTTATAAGGCCACAAATCACTGAAACCACAGGAATGTGCTCTTTCATTTCTACTGCCAAACCTCCTGCCACGAGTATCACACAACAGCCCAGAACTCGACGGTCCCTACTGCAGCGCCTTCTCCTTTCCTTCTCCTTTTGGCTTCTCTCGTCCCCTTTTCTAATTCGGTCTCTCTTTATCCTTCACTTCCTTCATTCACTCTTTAATGTTCTTTCTGTCTTGTTCTCTGGCTTTTATTCCTCCACCTGTTTCTCGTCTTTTCTCTCTGTCCTGCATGAGTCACTGGCCTTTGGTTGACTGACTCACAGGTGTTTGATCAGCATAAGTGCTTTTAGAGCTCCAGTGTAATGTTCAGAGTGATGTTTGTAGTGACGGAAAAGAATAAGAATTAAAGGTCACATTTTATTTTAATCATTCGTTGAGCCAGCTTATAACCACTTCAGCTGCTCCACGTTCAAGTAGCCTGCAGAAGTCATTTGTCATGTACTGAGAACTGGATGAATTTTGCCCTACGAGTGTCAGACTCTGCATGAACTGTCACTTTATAGTTTTTTTTTTTTTTTTTTTTTTTAAGAGGCTGGGTATATACGGTTCAACAGCTCAGGGTTGTTTAGGTCAGTTTAAGGTGATTTTATTACTGATTCTATCTTTCACATAAGCTGCAAAGACTGTAAAATCTGTTCTCTCTACAAGCTGTTTCTTTCACACACATTATTAGGGTGAAATATGTTCATTATTATGTCGGCTTTAACTTGGGCGGGAGAAGTGGACACCTTTTTCTTTAGAAATTAATTTATTTAGGGCTCCAGAGTCTTATGGATACTTTATGGATCCGTATTGAGAAATGTCCTACAGATGTTTGCTGTCCAGTGTCACGTTATCATTGCTTTCACTGCTAAAATAAACAAGTTCATGTTATATCCGGTAGTTAAAAGGCTTTTCTGAGTTACAGTGAAGCACAGACACACTTCCAGTTTCTGGGGCAAAATCCTTATTTTCCACTTTCTCTTTCGACTTAAAGGTCGAAGAAACCTCACAGCCACCAAGAAATAAATAAAACATCCCATTAAAAAGGGAGGGCGCTTCAGAATGTATTAGAAGAGCTGACAACATGCTGCAAATTTTATTCAACCATTTGAATGATTCTCTGTGAAGGCAGAAATAAGCGTGAATAATGGAAATCGTTTTTATTTTAATAATCAACAGGAATTGAAAGGAGACTTGTACAGATTCGTACTATAACTGCAGGGAGTTTAGGTTAACATGCTTTTCTGACCTACCACCTGCACACATGTGGGCATATTTCCTTTCTTCCTCCTCGTTTTGTCCAAGGCTAGTTCAACCAGGAAATAAAGGTTTCCTCTGTTACCTTCATCTGTCACGAACAAGCGAAGGTGGGAAATAATGTGTCAACATTTGACACTTGGTATAATTGAACGCCGCACGTCTCAGGTGAGCACAGGGCATCTCTGAGGTATGTTTAGAAATATGTGGGAGACATATTGACTCTAGTTGCTTATTAGACAAGGCTATTAATCCAGGTGTCAACATGTGTGCTGATGCATGTCAGCAGGGAAGTGTGTGGGATGAGGTGCTACTTTTGTCAGCTGGTAATTATCACCTGAGGATCTGTTATTGAGCTCATTAGGACACGAGGCATTTAAGGCTAGGACGGGTTGGCTGACCACATACAGACATTGTTCTCCTCGTGCCATTCAAAAACTATTCAGTTACTGAATCTGTTTGCCTCATAAAATGTCTGCAGTCAGTCATTCCTCTGTTTTTGGTCTCCTGTGCCTGTCACATCCACATTTTCCTCTTCTCTGTCTGTTTTCTAGGGCTTCTTAGACAAGCGCTTAGGAATAGCCGCCTCCCCCTGTTATCCTCCCCTCCTTGTCTGCTCAGCTGAGTTCCTGACATACCAGACAGGGCAAAGCAGGCTCAGATGGCCATTGCAGGGACCTAATGAAAGGAAAAGGTAGATGAGATGTGAGCAGAGCTGCAAAGCAACAGGGAGTTGCAGGGCATGGAAATAAACTAGATATATGGAATAGGCAGCAAAAGTGAATTCAACAGAAATTATACTAAGGACAGGGGGTGATGTATTGCAAGTCATATAGTGAATAAAAATGTTTATTTCAGCTGAAGGTTAAAGACTGACAATTACCTCGTGAGATTTTCTGTTTCCTTATATTGCTTCAGATTCTTTCCCTGGTCTGCTTCTTTGTTGTAGCGTGGCTGTCACTCGCTCCAAAGATGTGCCCTCCTTCGGCCCCCCCATCCCAGAAGGCGTAACCTTCCCCAAGTCCTCAGTATTTCGGGACTTCCTGCTAGCCAAGGTCATCAATGCAGAAAATGCTGCTCACAAGTCGCACAAGTTCCGTGCCATGGCCACTCGGACGCGCCAGGAGTACCTGCGTGACCTGGCTGAGCGCCACTCCACCAACACTCCCATTGACCCATCTGGAAAGTTTCCCTTCATCTCACTGGCTCACAAGAAAAAAGAGAAGAGCCGTCCGTACGTAGGGGCCGAGCTGCGCAGCCTGGGAGCGGTGATTTGGCCTGTGTACGCTGAAGATCCCGGGACCGGAGGGGAGCTGGAAGCGCTTCTGGCCATCTCCAACGACTTTCTCATCTTGTTGGACCAGGAGGCAAAGGCAGTCGTGTTCAACTGTGCCACTAAGGATGTGATCGGCTGGTCCCTGAGCAGTCCTGCATCTCTGCGGGTTTTCTACGAGCGTGGGGAGTGCTTGTCTTTGAGGAGTATCAGTAACAATACTGAGGATTTCAAAGAAGTGGTCAAACGTCTGGAGGTGAGCGCACACACACATGCTCTCACACTAACGCATAATATTAAATGCCCTCTGTTCTTACTGATAATGTAATTTATTTGCTGTAGTTGTTGTAGTTTGCTTCACCTGTCTGCTACTTTCTTTCAAAATCAAAATAAGACCATTGCTGCCTAGCTGATATACAGAGAGCGCTGACACGGCACTTTCAGTGTGAGCAGAATGACTGTTATGTTTCCTGTCGCCATGGCAACGCTCCAGCTGTGAAACTAAACCAGCTCCATGGGGTCACAGGACATCTGGGTAGAACCCAGGACTGGGTACAGGTGACGCACATCCTCTTATGTCAATGGACTGAAATCCTGTTGACCGTCACCTGGTCCACTCCCACCCTCTCCCAGTGTTCACTGCTGGCTGTCACTCTGCCATGACAGCGTCTTCATGTGCACATGCCAAAGCTGTTGTCTTATTACCGTTTGCTGCTTAGTGAGTGAGTTTCAGAGAGACCTCTGGACAGCATTCTCCTAATGGATCATACACCTACACACAGTGGAGTGGCGCTATCTCTTTCTTAGGTGTTTCCATGGAAACTGCTTTGAAAAAAGTGTTTTCTTATGTAATCATCAGCGCTAAAGAATACATTAAGTCCCCCAGCCTCTCCCGACGTGCTCCATGCGTGTGTGCATGTGTGCACGCGCTAGAGAGATGTTTTTTATTAAGTATTTATGTAACCTGGATGGAGTCCACCATATTTGATTTGCACACATGCTTACAAACATACTTGAGCAGACATTATTTAGCTCAGGACTTGGAGGTGTCTCACTTTCATGTTGCATTTCATGCATCTGCTTTTAATCTTCAATCATTTGGATTACCTTGGTGCCAAAGAGAGGAAGAGACGTGGCCTTGAGCCACCTGATTTTTCAAATATGTTTTTCTTCCTCTCTCTGCGTTCTGCCTCACGGTGCATGTGTCTCTCTCATGCTCACTTTTTTTTCCATCCTATTTGCCCTTTATCCTTGTTGTTTTTCTTCCTCTGCCACATTCACATGCAGAAACATCTGAAAGCATCATAACAATTCTTATCGAGCGCCAGGCTGCAGCATGATTTATTCACGCTTCACAGTGAAGTTTGGCTTTTAGTAAGGTTTTGCCAAGGCCCTGCTCAGACAAAGCAATGCAGGCACCTTGAAGAAGGCAGGTTTATCACTAGAGAAAAGGGGAGTGTGTCAAAATAATAAAAAATATAGTTGTGAATAACTATGTGTTTGCTTTTTCCAGAGCAGTTGCCAGGTCTGTCCATGTGCTTTTCCCTTCTGAAGTGTTTCTCCTGTGCTACAAGCCCTCCATTCAAATAAATTTGTAAAAGTTTTCTCTTAAGTGAAGCACCTAGTTAACTGCCAATAAACCAACTTTAATTGAATTCATTACGGTCTGGGGATTAACATTTAAAAGGCAATACCCATCATACTAATGAATAGCTTGTTATCTGGGTTTGGTTCCAGTTCTTGACCAAGGGCTGCGAGACATCGGAGATGACGCTTCGTAGAAATGGCCTTGGACAGCTCGGCTTCCATGTGAATTATGAAGGCATCGTAGCTGAGGTATCTATTGATCACAGCCCTATACTTCTCTATGCTATTTGGGCTCAAAAAACTACTTTTAATATTTTGATGCTCTATGTAAATGTTGTTTATTTATTGTTTGCTGACATTTTAGCTGTGATTAATTATATTTGTCCGCTACCCTCTGTTAGGTGGAGCCTTATGGTTACGCCTGGCAGGCAGGACTACGTCAGGGAAGCCGATTGGTAGAAATCTGCAAAGTTTCTGTAGCTACACTGACCCATGAGCAGATGATTGATATGCTGCGGACGTCTGTGTCAGTGCGTGTTGTTATTATTCCTCCACATGACGACGCCACACCACGCAGGTAGGTGGAATGGATAATGTATTCATATAAAATCAATGTATGCATTTTAAGTTTGGTTCCATTTTTTTAATTTATATTGAATATATTTAAGTTCGTGCCAAAACGGTGTCTTCCATTTCAGAGGTTGTTCAGAGCTCTACCGAATGCCTGTGTCAGAATACAAGAGTAGCAGCAGTGACAGCGGCTCTTTTGAGTACAAGTTCCCCTTCCGCAGCAACAACAACAAATGGCAAAGGACCTCCAGCAGCCCTCAACAGTCACTGACTGCCTCGCCACAGCCTCACACTCCTAACAGGGCCATCAGCCTGGGCAGCTCTGTGGGAAAGACCCTGTCAGCTGAGAGGCTGGAGAGGGGGGCGGTCATCCCACGCAGTGTCAGCAGCGATGGACGACCCCTGGACACAAAGAGGTTTGAGCCTTCAGGCCACATTCATGACATGTCTTTGTGATTTGGTAAACTTTTTACTTTGTTTTCAACAGTCTTCATTCAGTTCCAATTTCCTAATGACTGTATAGTAAATTCTTATAGTTCCTTTTTTGTGTATTTGTCTGTACAATTACCAGAATGTCTCCGGGCAGTGAGAGCTACAGCCTGGCCTCCTCCCTGGCACTGGGACGTTCCCCTCACAATCGAAGTTCTCCCAGCAACCTGTCTTGTTCCAGCGAAGCTTCTGGAAGCTCAGCTCATTGGAGACAGAAGTCCATGCCTGAGCAGTAAGGACGGGTGGACGGGGATCTTATGATAAAAAAGATTGTATTTTGTCTTTTTCTACCTTTTCACTTAATTTCCTTTGAGTATTATTGTAGTATTGATATTAAATGTTTATTGAATGTGATTCAACTGAGCCATTCATGCATTATAATGTAGAGCTGGATCCTTGTGAACTAAAAAAAGTCATTTAAATGTATTTGTTAGACAGTTGTATCGGTGCATTGAATTAGTGTGGGAGCGTGAGGCCCTAGCAGGTCTGTCTGATAATGATTTTGACAGTATCTGTTTTTTGTCTTACACCTACGACAGCCTGTGGGAAAATGTATTATGTTTCAAACTCCATTGTACCGTTATTTCTAGCTCTGCATTTTTAATCAGCGGCACCACATTTAACAGATTTTCTGTACGCGCACTCATTCACCAGGTTCGTTGGCAACCGTCATTCTGAGAGACGGGAAGTTGTTGGAGAGGGCGGGTCGAGCGGAAAGTCCACTCCCAATTGGTCAAGAATGGAGGAAGCGGGAGGATCAGAACGAGGGTCTACAGGTGAATAGATGCTGTTTAATTCTAGTTATTATTATTATTATTATTTATTGTAATTTCATGAATTCCTCTAGGTAATTTACTGAGATGTAATTGGTCCGATCATATTATCAAATGGAGCGTGTACAGGTGTTTGTGCCTCCTCCTTTCTTACTCCCATCTTCCTCTACATCGCTAACTATAAATTGTCTTGCCTTCACAGAGAAGATCTTAGTGTTTTAGCTGAGAGACAAAAAGCAGGAGGATAAAGAGACAAATGGTAATAACAGAGAATTGCAAATGGAGAAAAGGGAGGGGTTCTAACAGTGATATCTATTATAGTATTTGGCTTTTCTCTCTTAAATAAAGGAACTGGAGCAGGACTGCATTCCCTTCCTTCCTGTTAACACAGCTGGCCAACCTAATCCTTGTGTGTCCTTTGCTGCTTCCAGCCTGCTCCTCGTTTTTCACTACAGTCTATGTTTGCCTCTCGTTCATCTTTTTTATGCTATGTCTTCTGGCTTTCATTTAATTATGACTATTCCTTTCATGCATTTTGGGAGTTTTCGTCTTGTTTTCCAGCTTAGTTTCTGAAAACCACACAAGCTTCATGCTCTTTTCCTGCTTCTTTGATTCCCTGCTGGATGTTGCTTTAGCTAATTGTTGACTCTTACATTGAACCATGTCCTAAACCTGTTCCTGGTTGCAACAATCACAAAGGAAAGTCCATAGCCTTCAATTTTGTGGTTGTTTACAGTATATATGCTTTTAATTTAAGGGAGGGACAATGCAGAGTGGGTCAGCTCAGCCTTGGCCAGCCAAGTGTCCAGCCCAGCACCGTCTGCTCTGCTGTTTGTGGTTTGGGGCTCTGACCTTCCCACTTCCTCCCATTTTTACCCCTTCACTTGCCAGTTTTCATCAAAGATGATGTTGTGTTGTCCAGAATAACACAGGTCAGAGAGAGGGCAGAATATTCACATGGCTCTGTGGGTCATTGTGTAAAGATGTGCAGAGTAATAAATGAGTTATGACATGACTACTTGGTACTACTAGATGACTACTTGCACCCCAACAGATGTTATGATGCCCCCTTAGCGCTTCTCTAATCATGTTGTGGTCATTAGTTGTCTGCTCTGTCTCCTTGCATAACATCTACACAATTACACAACAGACCCATTTATACCCAGAGATTTGCTTTAGGACACATACACAAATTCTCTCACATGGCTCAGCTTGCCCAAAACAAACCGAGCCAGCACGGACCGTCTGGGGACAAATTTCTGTTTGATGTGCGCTGCTGTTGATTACAAGTGATAATGAACACGGCAGATGAAGAATAACAACACTGTTAGAGTCGCGAAGCTCCTGGAAGCAAAAATGCTGTTGAATCATCGATAAGTGGTGTTTGCATCACAAGGCCTGCGCATGTGTTCATTACCAAGCTCAGTTTCTCGTTGTGGATCTTTTTGCAGAAACCCCAGTCTCCAAGTCTGGCCAAGGGTACTCAGGAGCGCCCCGCATCCAGAGGCAGGAGCAGGTCATTCACCTGTCACCAAAGAAGGGAAGCCAGGTCAGGCCTACTCTGTCAGCGTAGTCAAACAGCGTTCACTGAAAAGTCACACTTTGTCTTGTGTTTTATTTGCAGTCGGACAGCCCTTACTCTGGTCACTCCAGCAGCAACACTCTATCCAGCACAGCTTCCAGCGGCGGCCACAGTGACAGTGATAAATGGTATGAACTGGGTGCAGGTGGAGGCTCCAGCGGTGACCAGGGCGACCCAGAGCCCAATGGCCTGGGAGGAGGCGGCTACCTCCAAGGGGCCTCAGCGGACAGCGGCATTGACACGAGCTCCTACGGAGCCTCTCACCACCCGCATTCCCACTCGCACCACGGCAGCGCCACCTCCCTACTGGCTCCCAGTGGAAGCAGGGAGAGCAGGGAGCGCTCTGCTTCTCCGTGGCACAGCCCGACCGAGGGGAGCCGCAGGATGCTGGAGAGGTCACCCGCTGCCGCTGAGGCTGCAGCACCTCCAGGAGAACGGAGCTTGGAAGGAACAGGCCGAAGCCCTCCTACTCACCTGCTTGTCAGAGACAGCAGCACCTACAGTCTGAGTGAGGCTGCAACACACTCGAGGTGTGTCTTTAGTTTTTGTAAGCTAAACTACACTATACAGCAAGGTGGTGGGTCTAAATCTATTTATTTGGATCTGGAAGAGATGGAAAATGTCCCATTGTTGCCTAAAAATGTTGCAGAAACCGCTCTATGCCTTACATCATTGTCTAAACATTGCAGTAATGACTGGACCTTTCACTCTCCATTCTTTGTTTTTATTTTACTCTGTCCATCACTACCAGGCATTCAGGTCACAGCTCCCCCAGAGACGAGTCATCATCTTCCACCTCTCCTTCATCCCAGTCCTCTGTGTCACCTGGGCCCAAGAGCTTCTATCCTCGTCAGGGAGCTCAGTCCAAGTATTTGATTGGCTGGAGGAAACCTGGCTCCACCATCAATTCTGTCGACTTTGGAGACACACGCAAGTAAGGATGGGTGTTACTTGAGCTGTAACAGTCTCACAGACAGTGTTTTTGCTTTTCTTATAACGCTGGATTCATGGATTTTAAGCCAATGTTGTGTTGTGATATCAGACCACAATATGTACTTTCTGCATTCCCATTTGTATAATGAGGTGACAAAATCGGATGTTGCTAGCTTTAAAATGATAGTCTTTATTGCAGGGCTGCAGTAGAGACTGCATTTGTTCCATCACTTGTCCACCCACTGTACTTTCCAATTGATCTTTTTTATTTTTTCCCCCCCAAGAACATGCACACTACTTGATTACCACCCTGTGGCAGAAAATAGTATTACACTGTACAATGTATTCATGCATCAGTTCACATTTATTCATTTGGTCTCGTGATTGTGTCAGCCGATTGTCTGAGTGAATGTGTCTGTGTTCAGGAAGTCTCCAGGCGAGAGTGGGATAGAGGTTGTTCCAACTCCAGCTGCCAGACCCTCTCTCAGAGACATGCACTCCCCCCAGCCTCATGCTAAATCTACCATGGAGGAAGATGTTAAGAGACACAGTACCCCGGACAGCCCTCCACCCCCACGACGACACAAGGAAAAGGTACCCCTTAAAAGCCTGGATCTGAGTTTTTGTACACATTCGTTGAGGCATATGAATCTTTTGAGTCCACTTTCCATACTGTGATCCCTCTACCTCCCAATCCTGACAGCATGGACAGAAATCCCCTCCAGGCCAGCCCCTCAGCCGCCGTCGATCCCTCCATCGTACATTGTCGGATGAGAGCATCTATCGTGGCCAGCGACTTCCTCCACTGAGCGATTCAGTGGTTGAGCCGACTCTGGGCGCTGATGTTCTCTTCAGCTGCTCCACACTCCCGCGCTCACCCACCACCCGCGGCGTGCCCCTCCGACGGCCATCCTATAAGTTGGGAGTGAAGCTCCATGGTTAGTATGACACAGTAGTTTAAGTTAATGTCACCACAAGATGTAATTTGGCGTACATTTGATACAATAATTTGCATCTGGCTTCGTTAACTTTGTCTGCGTATAGGAGATCTCTCTGCATCTGACACGTCGTTGGTTGATCTGGTTGAGCGCCACCGTGGGCCCCTCCCTCCAGAACTGATGCCACTGCCATCCTCAGACAGGGACAGTCCCCTTGAGTGGACACACCTGGTGGATGTGGCAAATACCTTTGACACGGAGAGAAACACACACTATGGTATCACCTATTACTAATCACTGATGTTGTTGATGCCATTTGTTTCATTTTCACACTGATTAGAAAGAAAGTAAAACGAACAAAGCATTTTATCTTTGTCATTCTGTCATGCTTAGTTCATTTTTCTCCTTCCAGTCCAGAGAAGTTACGTGTTTGGGGATTCAAACCATCGAAGCAGCGGCGCGTCAAGTCCCCAGCAGCCTCACATCGAGCTGCAGCCTGCCCCACTGTCTCGACCATCATCTAGGTACTTCATCTGTATTAACGAACGTCAGGTTTTGTTTTGGCTCGTAGTCTGTCTTTGCATTGCTCAGAGTCAACTTAATATTAATGACTGTACTGGAGCAATGCTAAGTGTATCAGCATGTATTATTATAAAAAAGTACTCTGAACAACAGTGTGTTACCTATCTGCTATTAATGGGTTCTGTTTCTACAGTGAGGGTCATATAGGCCTGGAGAGAAAGGTGACTAAACTGGAGGCGATGGTAAAGATGCTGCAAGAGGATCTAAAGAAGGTAGGATGAGACCAAAGCACACACGCATACAGTAGGAACATATACGTATCTAGGCTATAATAAGCATTTTTTCTGATTTGTTCAAATTCAGTGTTTATCGACACACATCCTCCTCTGTCTGAGCTTTAAACAGATGTGATACAGTGGCTAAATATTTACCATTTACCAGCCACTTTGAAATGAGTTTATTCTTTTGACCCGGTCGCTGTCCATCTTTTTCAGGAGCGTGAGGAGAAGGTGCGACTTCAGGCTCAGATTAAGAGGCTCTGGGAGGACAACCAGAGACTGCAGGAGGAGTCCCAGACATCGGCTGCCAAGCTCAAGAAGTTCACAGAATGGGTCTTCAACACCATCGATATGAACTGACCTCCTCCTGCACACTTTACTCCACATATGTCCACACACACCAACGCACACATGCACATCAACACACACCCGCATAGAGACTGGATGTCGAAGGCAGACTGTCAAGAAATGTGCACGAGGACAGCCTCTGCTTGTGCATTGTTGGCTCCAAGCTGAACCCTAAACAACAGGGGGCCGTTACTGCTCATCACTCTCGGGCTCCACATGCTCCACAGACCCTCTGGTAAATTTCTCAGGATGAGAACTATTGTTATGATGGACTGGCCTCCGTTTTCCTGTGGGACCACGCATTCCGGCATCATTTTTCCATCATCTCGTTCTGCCAAAAACAAGAAATCACAAACTTGCCAACAACTGGAAGCACCTCTTTTCCCTTCATTTTCGGAAGAAATCTAATTTGCTTTTCCCAGATATCCCGGAGGTGAACATAAACATCTTTACAAGCCCCTGGACAACCTACGCTACGTATTTCCAATCTTTCGCTTCCTGATTTTAATTTTGTTTTTATCTCCCACCCTCCTCCCTCCCCCAGTGTTGCCTGTGTCTCTTCAATCTGAAGGGTTAGTGTTTTGTGCCAAACCAAAACTTGTCACAGCAGAGGGGTAGCATGATGCCATTTACAGTCAGTCAGGTACGAAACAAATGTGCCATGATTAGACTCTTTGAGTTCCTTCAAATGTTTTGTTTACTCCTCAAAGCCAAAACTCAACAGCCATCATCATGTGGGCAGTTCGTTCTGCCTTCGCACAAGAGAGAAACCTGGAAATGTACAGTTGTTTTCCCCCTCTGCACCAAGTTGAACTGGATTACAGCATCTGTCTCAACAGGACAAACTAACACCTGACAGCGGAGTATTTTTAGAAGCCTTCTGTAAGTGGTGCCATAAAGCAAGACTGGTGTCCAGAGCGCTGTGGCCCATCGCAGTCGTCTGTGTCTTAAAAGCAATAGTAAGAAATCAGGACTCCTGTCTTTCTGTCACAAAGCAGAACGGTTTTCTGGGGACAGGGTCAACGTTTCACTCAACAATACTTGTGCTGAACAAACACCTGCGACCAACGCGACTTAGGAAAAGGGAGACCGCTCATCATTACCAGACGGATTAGAGAAACGGCACGTGATGAATGATGGACATTTTTTGGGAAGGGAAACGTAAAGGGGTCTAGTCCCATTCTAATTTATTTCCTTGTATTATAATTACAATAAATAAGTTGTTCTACTCGTACAGTACAACTGACATCAGTGTTTAGTTTCTCAAGCAAAAGGTCACTAGATATATTATTTAAATGGCTTTCTTTCTTTTGGCTGAAGCCTGACTATATGCTTTTTATTCTGTATTCTGTTGTATTTTGTGGTGCCCGCCTGCTGTCGTGTTGCTTCCAGTGCCCTCTAGTGATGACCAGTGGAAACTTCATGATTATTACGTGTGCTGCCAGTCACTGTATTTTTCTAATCCCTCTTCAGGAATTAGTCTGACATCATCTGCGAGGCCACACAAATACGCAGGACAGGACGAGTAATCAGAAGCCAGCTTTGAAAGACAATCAGGTTGATTTTTGATCAGGCGTGAACCTCGTGTGGGTGTTGTCAGTGCTTCAGTTCAAACATCTGTAGTTTTCCTCAGGTTCAGTATTTGTTGGGAACGTGATAATATTAAGAGAAGGTTATTGCTCACAACTGACTTGTATTGTTAGGTCAAAGTACCCACGACAGGACAGACTGCAGGAGCTCCTGTACCAGTGGAAGTGTGCGTCATAGTGTGAATGTACATCCGTCTATCCAGCCGTGCCTACACTCACTCATGTTGGTCATTTACTCCCAGGCAGGGCAGGGACGTGCCTTTGAAACAGCACCTGGGGAACAGATAAAAAGGTTCTTCATCTGGAAACATGAGCACACCTGGTAACACACACACGCGCACACACACACACACAGCCCACTCTGTTGTTTTTAATGAAGTCCATACTCCAGTTGTAGACTGGGCCTCACAGAGGTTTGTCTGAGAAATCTGTTGCTCGGCCTTCTCTCACTTGTCCAGAAGGATATTTTTGCTTAACACAAGCAGACCAGTGTATGGAAATGCATCCGGGTGTGTGCCTTTGCATTCAGTTACATGCAGTATGTCATTCAGACCAGCTGGCCCCTATAATACGATTGTACTGGAGGAAAATGTGTCCCTGAACACTGCACGAGCAGGAGCCACAAAGCTATTTCCTCCTCCAAACACACGAGTACCAGGTTCAGGTCACTGTTGTTAGCGTGTACTTTGAACGTTGTTGTACGTTGTTCAGAGTAGTGGTGTAAGCCTTAATTTGCCGTCTGTTACCGTCGGAGCCCTTTGAAGGATTAATCTCTTACAGTACAGTTGCATTTATAACCCTTTGGCGTATAACAGCCGAGCACCTGGTCTGAATGTAGAGAGAATATAAAGAGATGTGAAGTTTACTGTTACCCACATTCAGCTCTGCAGGGAGATGGGTGAATGAAAAAGATGTAAAGATGACTTGGTTCTGTTTTAAGAATCTCCTGTCAGTCAAAATAGATGATTATCACGCAATGAATGGTCAGTATCTCAAATCTTTGGTGGAAATAATACCAGTTTAATAAAATTCTAGTCTAGTGATCATCCAATAATGTAAAATCCTTTTGAATCTTCATAAAAGATGAGCCACAGGCAGAAATGTTCCCGATCCATATCGTTTTAACATGACCGTTGTTTACCAGGAGCACCGGCCCGTCATCGCCCACATTTTGAATGGGCAGAGTCTCGTATCGTGTAAATGGAAAGCGCTCTCGTTTTTGTATTTTCAGACGACGTATGACCAAATGCAGATGTTTTGCTCGCATCTTTAAAAGTGTGCATCGAGTAGGACGTTACATATCCAACACACACATTCCAGCCTGCTCTGGATGACTGCTTGTATATTTGTTTTGTTTCCTCTGCTTCATTTGTTGCTTTTGAAAGAATATGGGAAATGTGAGTGTGCATATGTCTAATTGTTCCATTTTGTAAACTCTTGTTTTGGAAATCCTTTGCACAATGTTTTATATAAAGGGTCGTGTTTACAGGTCTTGGATTTATGAAGGTTGCAGTTATCCATTCCTGTGCAATATTGTCTAGATGTCCTGACGTTTTTCCTGCCAGTGCAGTTCCTAACTAACGGAGGAAGGTGCTTGATTTATTCTCTCCAAAAGAAATTAACTCCTTTTTCTTGAGGCATTGCTGATCAGGTGAGGGCGGAGCGGGTGTTGTTTGTACTGTAGGGACGCCGGTTTTCAATCAAGCACAACTTGCAAGGTCAGTGAACGCATCAGGGGAGGAAAGCGCCGCAGCTCAGTGTCGCTAAGAGCGAACCTGTGTGTTTGCCTCTGTGGGGACAGACAACAAACTGAACAGTAACATGATCTGCTCTGGCTGGAGATGAAGCGCACCGGTTTCAGGAGGACCCGAAGTTTTACAGAATGAAAAGAATACTGTTTACATCCTGGATCCATTGTATTTGTAACATGTAAAGGTATGAAAAAGACATTTGCGGTGATCACAGTATTAAAGTTTATGAAATAAATAAATGCTGTATCAATATGTTTTCTGCACTGATCATTGTTTTAGCCAGTAGCAGCACTGTCTTACTCTATGCTGTCTGTCACACCCACAGTGGAGGCGAACCTGCTTCACGGCCTCCTGTGGAGCTACTGTCTGATTGTGTCTCCAGTCAGTCGGTAGCGAGTGGGGTCTGTGGTCTGGACCTGCCTCAGGCTCCTGTTGTTCTAGCACACTGATTCACCTGATTGCACTTTAACTGCTGTGTCAGAGCCAGGACCTGTCTCGCCCTATCCATCCGTCCTGTTCACCTCCTACTCGATTTGAGCTGGAGCTGCTGAAACCAAAGTCAGGAAGTGAGGATAAAATTAATCCACAATGATGCAGTAGTTGGGATCATTCAACTCAAATTTGTAGCCAGGAAAGAAAACGATCAGTATCAGATTTTCTACTAATTGACTGCAGGTACTATCCTAGATGAGATGATGGTTTCTAGATGGTGTGTGTGCGCGCTCACCTGGGTCTGAAGTACAGAGAGAGTCTACATTGAAGTCTGATCATAGACACTAAGGCCTGTAAGAGTCTATCCTGGATCCATGTGAGGCTCTAGATTTGTTCACTTTATCATAAAGATTCTGCTGTGCATTGTTTTCCTATTAATAGCTTTATATGTGCGTTTGTGAACAGTTCCCAACTTTTCCTCAGACTAGAAGCTGTATAAGCAGTAAGACTGACACCTCAGCAACAAAACAATGGAGAAAAACCATCAAAGCCACTATAAATAGACGGCATGCATTGGCTTGATGACACTGCATGTGTGGCCTGAGATGCTTTTATCCCCCGTGTGTGTGTGTGTGTGTGTGTCTGTGGGGGGGGGGGGTCATCTCACGACGTGTTCCACAGCTTTGTTTGTGCCGTTATTGGAGATGTGATCTGCTGATTTCCAGACTCCTGCTCGCTGCACAGCGACGCTATTTCTATATTTGATGTCAGTTTTAATTAGATGTGACGCCCTGTGAGAAGCTTTAATTAGCCTCTTAACGATGCCTCGCAGAAAGAGACTTTGCATTTGAAAAGCTTTCTGTAGGTGTGCGCTTAAATGACGGCAATTAAAATGGCCTCTAAATGGTTTAATTTGGACAGAAATAGCTGTTAGGCTGATGATACAAACCACCCAAAGCTCATTTTAGTGACCTGACGCATAAACTCCCTCTCTCTCCTGTGGTAGAAGTGGAAACACAAACTATGGAGTCGTGCACATGTGTGTGGATGTACAACAGCCCTCAGACCCAGATAACAGAAGGTAATAAGCACCTCATATGTCTGTATGTGGAGGGTCATCTGTCTGTAGCCCTGTCTTTCTACAGGTTTCTGTCTCGCTGAGGGTCCTATACAGAGAAACCTGTGTAGTAGCTGTGAGACGGCACCAAATGTGGGACAACGCCCACCAACCACTTACCAACACACGCACCCCCCACTGGGAATTTCCACTTCCTGTTCACTGTTAATAATTCAGTTGGTCCAGAGTGGAGGCTGTAGTTTCTGTGAGTAGACATGGTGATGATGAGGAGGATGATGATGATGGGTGTGTGTGTGTGTGTGTGTCAGTCCGTCAGGCCAGAGTGGTCCATTAGTATCAATTTAGTTTTTGACGACTGTCAGCTGCTAAGAGCTTGTATTGATTCGCAGCTGTCCGCTTTTCCATTTGCGCACCAAACAGTGGACGAACGGCAGACGGCCCCAAAAGGCGGAGGAACAACGGGCGTTTGGAGCGAGCGGCCTCTCCCGTCCACGCTGCCCCAGTAAAATCCCCATTAAATTAGGCCAGCAAATATTTTTAGTCCCCACCAGCGCCGAGAACGCGCCGCCGGGATCCGCGTGCGGACGCGGCGGCGACGGGGCCGCGCGTGACACGCGCTTCCACGCGCGGCCGCATAGCGAAGGAGCGCAACTGCGCCCGGTTTCCGCCTTTGGTCCGCGGTTGCGTCAGACGCTTTGATGTCCCGCTCAGCTGAGGTTATCTGTCGGCCCGCCCGTGTTCGAGACGAGAAATCAGGGGAGACCATGCAGCAGGGGGACGAGGGGGAGGGAAGGGAGCGCGTGGGGAGTGTTTGAAGAGCGGAGGAGGACACGGGAACCGAGCGCGTGC
The DNA here is from genome assembly GCF_900634795.4 of Betta splendens. Lineage (NCBI taxonomy): Eukaryota > Metazoa > Chordata > Actinopteri > Anabantiformes > Osphronemidae > Betta > Betta splendens. Next base: position 11,576,806 of record NC_040901.2, on the reverse strand, counting down.
GTGGAAGTGCTGCAGGTTCAGCACGGGGTGAAAAGGCTGCGTTTTATTATCCCAACAAAACCTTTATCATCCTAATGATGAGCTCGTTATCCGGTGGAAACAACTTTGTTATCCGCGGATAATTAACTCATGAATGCATTCATGTTTCATTGTGCAACTTTAAAACAAGGTCACAAACGGAAACATTGATTTAAAGTGGTTCTTTGAGCCTGCTTCGTGACGTGGTGCGCTTTAATATTCGATACAGAAAAACCAGCACTGACTGAGCCTGGCAACAGGAAATAGTGACACCTCTGGTGTTTTGCCTCAAGGCTGCAAGACGAATGTGACACTGCAATTTAAAAATAAATCACTATTCCCATCTGCTGTGGGACGCGCCATCAGGCTTCAATCCCAACATATCTGCAGGCGAAGCCCCACGGCGAACGCGGCGCCACGCAGTGATGTAGTCACCTGCTCCTCACGCTGGAAAGTGAAGAGCAGGAGCTGAGAAAAGGCGCTTGAACACAAACCGCTCTGATTGGCGTGATTGTTTGAGCAGCAGGTTTGTGATTAGCCATTAGAGGCACAACTGGGAAAAAGGGGTGAAATGTGAGTTTCCAGAATCCAGCATTGAAGCGATGATGAGATAAGTAGTCTGTGATTGTATATTTCACATATTTGCAAGATTAACGAACAGCGATCCTGTCCCACCCCCCCCCCCCCTCTCTCTCCTTCATTCTCTCTCTCTCCTTCATTCTCTCTCTCTCCTTCTCTCTCTCGCTGTGCAGCGCTTTTGGTGAAGTCGCTCATTGGGTTCGGGCTCCGACCGAGAGAGAACCCTGCACTAAGGTAAGCAGGGGGGGTGCGTGGGACGGAGGAGAGGAGCAGGGCACGAGAGGCAGACGCAAGTGATGAGTGAAATGATGAACGGGGGGAGCGCGAGAGCTCGGAGGACGGAGGAGTTGGTGCTGCGCCGTGCGCTCCAACGCGCCGGATGAGGCGACGCTCGGCGCCGCGGTCCTGATGAGTGATTACCCGGTGCTGGCTGGAGGTTGGCGGCTCTGTGTTGGCGCTGACGGGCACGATGCGATGAGTCCCGCACGGTCTGCGTCCCGCACGTTTGTGAAGGGGAACGTTTGGGAGACGGAGGTGCGGCGCGCGTCTCCTCGCATGGGTGGCGAAAACGTGCCGCAACTGGAGTGTGTGTGTGTGTGTGCGTGTGTGTGTGTGTGTGTGTGCGTGTGTGTGTGTGTGTGTGCGTGTGTGTGTGTGTGTGCGTGTGTGTGTGCGTGTGTGTGTGCGTGTGTGTGTGCGTGTGTGTGTGCGTGTGTGTGCGTGCGTGTGTGTGTGTGTGAGGGGCTAAATGAGGCTGCAGCGCTGCTACTCCTGTGAGACAATTGTGCACTCAGTGTGTCACCGTGTGTCTCCGTGTCACTCGTTGCTCTGCAGCGGTTTTGTTTTTATTCTGATTCTGGTCTTTTTTAAAAGTTTGCTTCAAAAGTCACGGATGGATTTCGAGAAAACGCGTCTCTGTTCACGCAAAGGTGAAAAAGCGGCTGTTGTGTTTTTTGTCTCTTTGATGGCACCTTGTTCTGTGACCAGAGGAGCTGACCCGAGTCTGGGCCCGTCCTCACACCTGTGCTGTGACCCATTCAAAGTCAGAGTGTGCGACTGGACTGGTCTAAATTATTTACGAGCAGCTGTGAATGTCACGTTTAGTTTTACAAGCGCACATTCGTGATGGAATTGAGGCGTCGGCGTGATTGACTGGGCTCGTTGTGCGCCTTGGGGATGAACCCGGCCTCATCCTCCAGCTGCAGTGGCTGCTGTGATAAGAGCAAATCCCAGCAAGCAGGTTCAAACATCCTCAACCTTTTCCACAGACGTCACCCTTTGGAGCAGCAGGGAAATCCCTGCTGCTCCAAAGTGTTCTCCTCCGTCTGTTTGGGGTTTCATCCTCAGCTGCTGGGCTGATGATGATGATGATGATGACCTCCTCATCCTCGCCTGCAGCGTGGAGGAACCTGGACAGTCCAGAGGGAAGAACTGAGAGCTCTCACTGCCTCGACTCAAGAAAGAACTGTTGAGCTCAGAGTCCGGCCCTGGTTAGAATCAAAGACTTTCAGTATTTGTTCTCAGGTTTAAACCAACTGAGAGTAAAGTGCATTCTGCTTCATTTATGTATCTGTGTGATGCAGAGGAGTTTGAGCACAAACATTTGAGCGGCGCCCTCGTTTGTGTGCGTTTCCTAGTGATCTGCTCTATTTGTTCAGTTTCTATGACAATACGCCATTTGTTCTACTTCTGTGCTCCGCACACTTCTCACCTGTTTACGACGCAGCGCGACGGCCACCGACCTGTGGGCTGATGGAGGCTCTGTGGTTTATAAGCGAATGGGGATAAAAGCGTTGGGATTTAAACATCTCCTCATACGTTGTAAAAGACGAAGAAACAAAAGAGCAGCATTTGAAAATGTCACATTAAGCAGAACAAATGTGGGACTGTTTTCAACTGTTGCAGTGTGTGGACTCTGCACTGCGTTTCCCATGAGCACTTGCGTGGGGGCGCGCAGGTGTTTCGCGTTAGACCTCGTTAAACGCTGCCGCCCTTCTCGTCTACCTGGACTCCTCTGCTGTCGTCGGGTGAACGCAGACCTCGGCCGCCGCCGTCTCATCGTGAGTGCCTTTTCCTTCCTCTCGGGCCGCGTTTGATTTCCTCAGGGGATCCGATAAATTCCAGCATGTGTCTTGTAATTTGCCCTTTTCGGATTCAACCCCTCGTTGCACGTTGGGCGCGGACGGAAAAAAAAGAAAGAGGATTGAAATCATTCCCTGTCCTCGTGCTCGCAGCAGCGCCGTGTTTTTTCCTATTATTGCCCCCCCCCCTCCTCCTCCTCCTCCTCCTCCTCCGCTCTCGCTTCTCACCTCAGCTCATCTGTTCGCAGACGTCAATATTTAGCTGTCAGACCATCAGAAAATAGCCCACGGGCCGGAGTTATGTGGTGCCGAGCGCGTGCGCCTGCAGACAGTATGGGGTCATATATTGTTGTGTGTTTACGGCCGCTTCTGTAAACAGCAGCTGAGCGGTGAAATTGCAGTTTTTGATGGCGTCGTGGCCGTAAGTGCCTGTCAGGTTTGTTCCTCTGCTCCCAGTAGACGCTGTATATTACCCAGTTCAAGCCAACTGGAGGAAACGAGGGCAGCAGCCGTCACTGGAAGCACCTCCGTGTCCTGTCACAGGACACAAGTTGCTCTAAATCTGTGTGATGAGTGCCTGAAAGTGCGATGCTGCAGGAGGGAGGAGAATCTGTGGCGCCGTCTGACAGAAGACGAGAGAAAAGGAGCCAGCGCCGCGTTGTAATGTCTAATTCATCCTCTCTCTTCCCGCAGCAACAGCTACAAGGAAGGAGCAAAGCAGGGCGAGCGCGCAGCTGGGACGGGTAAGGAGCACGAGGAGCCAGAGACAGGCCGCGGTGATGGCGGAGGCGCAGCGGCGTCGGGAGGGCGAGGAGTGGGAGGAGCAGGGCGGTGCCGAGGAGACGGAGGCCCCGAAGGAGGAGGCGCCAAAGGAGGCGCCAAAGGAGGCGCCGAAGGAGGCGCCAAAGGAGGAGCTGAAGGAGGCGCAGAAGGAGGCGCAGAAGGAGGCGCAGAAGGAGGCCCCGAAGGAGGAGGCGCAGAAGGAGGCGCCAAAGGAGGAGCTGAAGGAGGCGCCAAAGGAGGAGCTGAAGGAGGCGCCAAAGGAGGAGGCGCAGAAGGAGGCGCAGAAGGAGGCGCAGAAGGAGGCGCCAAAGGAGGAGCTGAAGGAGGAGCTGAAGGAGGCGCCAAAGGAGGAGCTGAAGGAGGCGCCAAAGGAGGAGCTGAAGGAGGCGCAAACGGAGGCTCCGCAGACCCCGACTCGACCTCTGCTGGCAACGAGGTCCACGAGCAGCGCCGACCCAGACGACGACTCCCCCAACATGATCGTGTACAGAAAGGTAGGAGAGACGCGCCTCCTGCTCCTCCTGAGCTTCTAGGGTTTGAGCCTGAGCCTCCTCTGGCTCATTAAGCACAAGTCGGGACACCGGCTGTTAATGTGCTTTTCATGACCTCATTAATCGGGCGGCTCTAAATCGGTGTTTTAATGGATCGATTGCGGCACCGACCCTGAGCTCTGAAACGCCTCCGCCGCTGAACGGCCTGAGCCTGAGGACTGAGCATCTCCCCCCCCCCCCCCCCCCCCCCCGTATAAGAGCTGTGGCGGTGAGATGGGGTCTGACCAGGTTATCTGTCCGTGGAACCCGCTGGGCTCTGGTTCTGGTGGACACAGCGTCCGTCCTGATGCTGATGTGTCGGACAGGGAGGTGCGTCCGCTCTGGGCTGCAGATACTCAGAGTGAAGGCGTCTTTGTAAATGGGGATGTGTTGAGGTGGAGGTGCGGATGCCAGAAGCTGCTGTGGGCTTTGATGAGGCTGAGGCGTCTGGGTGAAGATGGGGAAGAATGATTGTTAACAAAAAGGCACATAATGAGCGAATAAACTGTGGTTTGTATCTTTGAGCAATCGGGACGCGCTTGTTTGCGGCTCCGTGGAGCCGTGAACCGGTGAGACGTGACAGCTGGACACGTCTTAATTACCACCTGCCACCGCATTCGCTCAGCGGCTCCTTTATTAGGAACCCGTCTGATTCAATCCAGCGCAGCAGCTCCGCCGGTGTATTAATGAAACAAGACAACACACTGCCTTTAATAATGAGTGTGTGTGTGTGTGTGTGTGATGACCAGCAGATGCTCCAATACAATCAAGCCGCCGCCTCCGCCGGGAGGAAACGTCCGCGTCAGGCACAAAAGCAGCATCAGGGCCGGAATGAGAATGAACTGAGAGACAAACGCAGATCAGGCTCACGGCTCATCGCGCGTCACCTCCAAAGGCCCCAACGTTTATACGAGCAGAGGAGGTTCCAGCCTAAGCGGCAGCAGAGCGTGTGGGCTGATCCTGGGTCAGTGCTTGAGGAGTAATTAGGGTGAGATGCGGGGAGACGCTCCTTCCATTCATTTTGGAGGCGACGTTCGTCTGCTCGCTTCTTTTGCGCTCCTTTTATTCAGCAGCGTCTGATTTTCTGCCTTATTCTTTTGCCTTGCTCCCACATCTGTCTCGCGCTATTAGTTTGCGTTTTAATGAAAATTTTCCCTCTCCCCTGAAGTTACTCCCCTCGTTGTAGAATCTGCTTAAAAGCACGCTGACAAAATGACTGGAAATGCAGATGTGCGTGTTCACTCTGAGCGCCTCCATCTTGGTTCCGACTTCAGATCTGGACCCTCTTGACCCCGGAGGCCTTGGTGAAGCGTCTGTCTGCACAATGTGATAGCGATTCATTATTACAAACCGGAGGTTGCTGAGTGAAACCAAAGCCGTCGTCCAGCGCCACGCGATAGCGGAGGAGATGCGGAGTGTTTACCTGCTCGGGTGTGTGTTTGTACAGCTGTGTGTGTGTGTGTGTGTGTGTGTTATTGTCATTCTGTGTGTCTGATGATGACGGCTGTTGAAGCGGCCGTCTATTTGCTCACCAGGCGTCCATTCCCACGCCTGACGCTGGTTCCGAGTGGCTAGAAATCAGATTGCGGGTCACACCTCGGTGAACACGGTGTGATCTGAGCGGCGCCTGGAGCACAAATACCACGGTTCATAGTGAGGATGCTGCTGCTGCTCAAACTGCAATTGAATGAAATGGATTTTTTTTTTAAAATAATAACAGATAATGAGGAAAAACCCGTTCATGCAGAAGATTCAGGCAGTAAAAATACGTGAACCCACTATTTATGAAGAGTTGGAGGAAAAGTGCTCTTTTGATGAGGAGGTGTGCGTTTCTTCAGTTCCACGCGTGCAGAACCAGCGTCTCCCTCGGAGCGGGCAATTATGTGTGTTTCAAATGGAATGGCAGCGATTCAAAGCATTTTTATAGATTAGGTCTTATTCTGAATAATTGCACTACTGTAGCACAGACACGTAAGTGGTTTGTGTAGTAATAAAAGTAATTAGGACGATTTAATGATACTATTTCAAACGCGCTGAACAACTGTGCAGTTTATTGTTGGAATGAAATGCAGGCGGCACCAAGGTGACTTTTTACGCCTTTGGGCTTTTGCGGCGCTCCATAAACAGTAAAGATTCCAGCGGTGTGTAGTCGCTGCAGCCCGGCGCATTTTTATTAGGCAATTACACAAGGCAAGAGATTCATTATGAGCCGGAGCGTGAGTCACCGCCGCTGAACCCGGGTGGCGTCAGAGTCTGAGGGGAGCTTCGGGGCAGGGTCGTTCTGTCGATTGGAACCGGGTCTGGGTCAGGTCTGCGTCTGGGTGAGGCCCGGGTCTGGGTCTGGGTCTGGGTCAGGCCTGGTTCTGGCTCGGTGGCTGAGTCTGGGTCAGGCCTGGTTCTGGCTCGGTGGATGAGTCTGGGTCAGGCCTGGTTCTGGGTCAGGCCTGGTTCTGGCTCGGTGGCTGAGTCTGGGTCAGGCCTGGTTCTGGGTCAGGCCTGGTTCTGGCTCGGTGGATGAGTCTGGGTCAGGCCTGGTTCTGGCTCGGTGGCTGAGTCTGGGTCAGGCCTGGTTCTGGGTCAGGCCTGGTTCTGGCTCGGTGGCTGAGTCTGGGTCAGGCCTGGTTCTGGGTCAGGCCTGGTTCTGGCTCGGTGGATGAGTCTGGGTCAGGCCTGGTTCTGGCTCGGTGGCTGGTGCCGGTGGCTGCCTGTGTTTGCAGCTCCGTGGGTCGGCGCCTGCTCCTCCTCACTCATCTAATCCCGGTGCCGCCTGCAGGTGAGAGCCCATCACAGCGTTGCAGGTAGAGAAGCAGCAGCCTCATCAAATCAGGGCGATGCCCAGAAAAGAGTGGACGAGCGGCTTTGGAGGCGGCGCGTTCTGTGAGGACCAGTTGCTGTGGAGGCGGCGTGTGGCTGCTCGTGTTCTATGTAGTTCTGTGTCGTGGCAGGGTGTGTTCCCCGGGCCTGCACAGCTGATCACATCCTGAGTCCCCACTGACTTCCTGCATCAGCGGGTTCTAATCCAAACTAATCTCCGCTCACAGTCGCACTGATTCGATGAGCGTCTTTGCCTTTGAGCCTTTGGCTTGTTTCTCATGGAGGTTTCAGCCGAACGTCGAAGCAGCAGAGCCAGAAAGGGAACATGAACAACGCAGTTGAGTGGGTCGGGTCGGGTCGGAACCGGCTCCTCGTGAGGCCGCTCGCGTGCGCTGCTCTGACAGCGCGGCGCTGGAGGAGCGGGGGTCTATTGAGGCATCAGTGTATCTGTCATGCTCTGGTTGTCGGACAGCAGGTGTCACAGGAACCGGCCCGACCCGACCCGACCCGACCCGATCGACCTCGCTGTGCGTCAGCGCGTTGGACACTTAGATTGTCAGCGACACTGTACGACGCAGCCCAGATCCAAGCTCCAGCTCTCTGTCACACCGTGCACTTGTTGCTCCCACCGGCGCCGAGGGACGATTCGCATCCAAGCGGCTTGGCAGCACTTTGAAACTGATATCAAACAAGCACATTGTTCACGCTTCACGGGAAAATGTCATCTCGACTTTAATTATGCTGTTAAATTTACACCGGCTTCCATTTATTTTTACCCCAGAGGACGTGTGTTTGGCAGCCGAGGGTTTGACACACGACGCCGATGCTACGTCGCTAACGGATAAAACGCTGCCTCGAGCAGCTCTTCACTTCCTGATGCTCAGCATCCAGCGATCGCAGTGTTGTTGTGTAGGTGTGAAGTGTGATTGTGAGGGACCGATGATGCAGATGGTGACTCACCGGCGCCGCGGCCGCGCTCCTGTTTGTCCGGCTCTCGTAGCGCTTTGTTCTCGTCCCCAGAGCAAACGGTTTAATCCCTAATTAATCTCCCAGATATTCATGGTGTAACGGGGATTAACATATTGTTTTGTTAGGCCAACAATGACGCGGGCGTTTTCCGGGCTGTAATGAGACGCGGCGCGACGGCCGCCGCTGCCGCCGCTCGGAGTTTGGCAGAACGGACAAAAGGCCGGCATCAAAGGGCCGCGGCGGCACAAAGAGCGCGGCGCGCTCACATTCAGAGTCAATCACAGCTGGAAGAGGGCGTGAGGACGAGAAACGCTGATCCATTCAGGGAGGTGTTAATGTTTGGATGCAAAGTCGGGCCCAACTGTGGATAAATACACCTGGAGCCATTCTTGTGCTAATGCTAATGCTAATGCACCTGGGTTGGCGGCAGCAGCCTCCCGGCTACAGAGCCACTCTGATGTTAAAGCTTCACATCAATTATAAAGGTGTGAGCATCAATTAATCATGGCCACGTTAGTTTGGGGTGTTATGAGCAAACAAAAATGATGATGATGATGATGATCCTCCTCCTCAGGAGCTATCGGTTCATCTTTCAGGTAAACCTGCTGCTGATTTACTGAATAGTTGGACTGGATCATGAATAATTACTGGCTCAGGGTTCCTCCGGTTCCCAGAAGAACGGTTGCACGTGTCTGGTGCCTGCGCTTCTTCCCTCAGTGACCTATGCATCAAAGGAGCGGAAGCGGAGCCGCGGCCGCCGCTGTGATGAGAAGCCACCAGCCGTCCAGTGGAGCTCTGCTCCGAGGGCCCGGCGGCGCGGGCACAAGCCGCGCGGCAGGTTCTAACTAATGGATGAGCTTTGGTCGCGCACGCGCAGCTGAGCTCCTCGTCCTCCTCACTTGTGATGGAGACGTGCACGCGTTTAGTGTACGTCCAGGCCTCTTCCTTTCATGAGGCCACATTAATGCGTTCATCAAAGCACAAAGTGGCCTGAACGTCAACATTAATGGAACGTGACCGGCTCACGTTCCTGCAGGAAGCACACGTCCTGTTATGCAAGGGCGAACGACCTGCTGGTGTTTTCTATTAGGAAGCACCGGAATGAGTTGGCAGAAGATGCTGTTAAGAGAGAGGACGACACAAGTTAAGTGTCAGCACACGTTATTGTAGCAGCCTAATGTTTAAACCACTGTTCAGCTGAATCCTTCATTGTTTGAGTATTAATGACAGAGAAGTCAGATCCAGTGAGCTTTGCTCCCGCGTCGTCAGACACAGAATAATATTTCAGTCAAGTGAAAAGTGGGGCAGCTTCACCGGGAGCGGAGCTGGTGGTTCTGAAGCAGCGTGAACCCGTGCGGAGGCCGCTGGGTCCAGTCCTGAGCAGCTTGGAGCCAGTAATGGAGGCGTCGGACGGGACCGGGCTGTGAATGAACCCGTTCTCTGCAGCTCAAATGTTGACTCCACCAGCGCAGCTCCTTCTAAAGCAACGAGCAGCGAGCGCTGAACGCAGCCCATAGAGAAATAAAGAACCCAAGTGAACATCCAGTCAGAAACCAGTCCGTCTGCCTGGACCGGTTGTGGTGAGGGAGAGAAATGGTTGATGCGTCTCTAACGGCACGGCTCCTTCCTGACGCAGGAAACGCTCTGGGCCTCGTTACGGGAAAGGTTTGTGGCGATGGAGTGAGTTTACCACATCGTCAGCAGAGGGATTAGGAAAAACGGGCTTCGTCCGCGTGTGACCAGCCGATGTGCTCAGCGAGGAAATGTGGAGAAAATCAAACCCACAGCAAACGCGGGAGCAGAGTCATGAATAAACGCAGGGCGCAGATAAGTCTGTCAGCACGGATAAACAGCAGCCATTTCCCCACATGGCACTGGCCCTAATTCCAAAAGCAAGAGATTGAGGAGGTGTTTACACAAGCCGGAGGACTATAGATTTTATAGGTCTTTGCTTCTCGGCCTCCTCCATCAATAGAGCCCATTAGAATGTAGGCATCATCCATCCATCAGCGCACAAGTTCCTGCTCCATCCGATCATCAGGCTGATCCATTAGGGCCCAGTCTCTCTTTATGTACCGCTCTCATTCCATTTCAATCTGCCTCCTCCTCCTCGCCTTCCTCCTGCAGCTCCATCGCTCTGCACACACACACACACACACACACACACACACCAGCGAGTTTACTATTGCCTTAATTCTCCTCCTGGGGAATCCGTCCTTTATCTCCCGCCTCTATAAGCCTTCAGGGGAAATATAGCTTTGTAGCAAATCTTCTAATTTGCTGCTTCAATCCAAAAGCATCCTCCTAATCTTCGCATTGTTGCCGCCACCGTGGACGAATCGCTCGGGCTTCCTGTTTCAAGTAAAACAAATAAGTCTTCCTGAAGCCGAAGCGTCGTTCATCAGAGTCTGGGCTGATTAGCCACTCGGCTTGTGTTCCTCTGGAGCCAGCGTTCACGTGAATGGATCCTTCGATACAATGGCTGAGGATTAATTAGCGAAGGGAAACGCCTTTTGGCCTATTTGGGATCTCCCCTCCAAAGTTCAGGCTCCGCTGGCAGAGAGGCATCGATCCGCGGGGTTGGCCTTTGCTGGCCAGTGTTCATATTTCACGGGGTCGAGGTGGTGCAGGCACCGGGACGATTACAGCACGCAGTGAGGCGGGCGATCAATGCGCATCAGGCAGGAGAGATAATCAGCAGCGTCGCAACAACGGGCCGAGCTGAGGAACAGGCTCTGCTTCAGTTTAGACTAAAGTTACTGTTCACACAGCGACTTGATATTCTGCTCTGTTCCATCAGCTGAAGATCTGTCATGCATCAGTATGTGAAGGTGCCCTTCTCTGTGAAACCCTCATCACAGGCGCCTCTAACTTCAGCAGCAGGTCACCTTGAAGGTCGAACTGTCAAAATGAATAGAAGTGGAGCTCGCGCCGCATAAACAGGAGGAACTGGGCTGTGAACGGAAGGATCGGTTTGTTTTTTATACATCCTGGGCCGGTTCGAGCCCGGTTTAAATGTCAGGGCAGCGCTGCTTCCACGCAGGCAGCATTTGGGTCATGCAGGCTGTGGGACCGCGCTCCCTTTCTTCTCCTGGTTCCTCTCCCGGGAGCCGGCGTCCGCTGGTAAAACGGCGTGGATCAAAGACGATGAATAATTAAATAATTGTAGCGTCCAACTGATGTCACTCGCGTTTTATCGGAGGGAGAGAAGTTTCAGGGTCAAACACTTTCAGCCTGTTTGTTTCTATGCTGCTTGTTATGGTTCTACTGGGATCAAAGCCCAGAACCATCTTATTTTGAAATAATAAATAATTTATGGACCTGAAGTGTTTCTTTTATGAAACATAGGCTTGATTAACTGCAGAGCGGGTCAGCGGGCTGGTGAAAGCTGCGGTTTGGACCTATGGGACCGGGTTTTCCTGGGCTGTGACAGCATCACGCCTTCCCTGTCGGTGCAGGAGGAGGCGCTTTAACTGGCTGCAGTAGCGTCTCAGCTCTGGGTTTGTGATGAGCTGCTTTCGGTCCCTGTAGGACGCGGCCGCTCCACACTCCTGGGCTCAGGTTCCACCCGGCTCCGTGCGCCTGCTCGTGTTACCTTTAAACCTGTCACTGGGTGGAAATGCAAACTAATTATGGCAGCTGTTGTCCAGTGACGTCTTCCTGTTAGATGCACTGTTCTCTGCACAAACAAAGGCCTTTTCTGCTGCATGGACGCTTCATTTGCTCCCAGTTTGCTTCAAGCTCCGCGTGTTACTGCTGGAAACGCTGTACAGACGCTTTAATGGGAAGGAGCCTTGTGTTGTGGATCCACACACCTCAGCTCAGGCAGGACACGCTGCTGGTGAATGGCCTCATAGTTCAGAGCGTTCCTCCTCTTTACAGTAAGTTACTGTAAAGGCTGTGATTTCTACAGGTTTAATAAAACGCCGTCCACGAGGAGAAGCACAAGGTTTCCTGCAGGAACGTGTTTACCCGCTGATTGTTTGCCGGGTTTTAGACCTTCACCGCCTGCTAATGCTGCTGAAGTGCCGCTGACCTTAATGGCTTGACCCCAGGCTGCTCTGTGGCTGATGCATTTTACACAGCCTTCCTCAGAAGGTGCTGCTGTGTGGGAGGATGGAGCCATTTTAGACCCATGTTTTTGTATCAGCAGTCGCGAATACTCAGACGCTCAAATTCATTCTACGTATTTATCCACAGGTTAATTAGATTTGGTTAAATTGCTTTTACAGATTCAGGATTTTGCTAATGAGCCATTACCTTATTATGGTGAAACATCAGACTGTCCTTTTGTAAATTCGGCTCTGAAGTCGTGCTCAACGTCATGAGCTCATACGTGTGGTTGACGTCGGCAGTGAAGGGATTTCATTTGCTCGATGACTATAGGAGCCACGTTTCCTTTTCTCCGATGCAGGATCACAAAGCTGGTGCCGCCTTTATTGTCCTCGCAGCTCGTGTCTGTATGGAATCGTGTAATCTGTGCACGCGCGGAGGATTCGCTTTAGCGCCGTCGTTCGCTGCCGTCGGTCCTTTTTTTGAAAGAAAAGTAATTAGGACGGATTGTGGCTGCGCTGAAAGGTTGGGCTCCCAACAATAATGAGTCAGACGATGCAGACATCTGGCTGCAGCCCGTGAAAGGATGAAACAGGTGTCGCTTGAATGGGGGGTAATTAAAGTGAAACTACAAAAATGTCTCCTTTCCGTGTTTTAACGTTACAATGACAGCTAGAAAATGAAAGCAAACTCACACATAATGAGAGTGATGAAGTTAAATAGAGGCGATGGAGAACATTTATTAACGTTGCTAAAGGCCACTGATCTTCATCTACATGAGTTGCTGCGTTGGACTGAATCGATCTGATTGATCGCTGTTGGAGTGGAAAGTAAAGCAGATAACTGCATCACACACACACACACACACACACACACACACACACACACACACACACACACACACACACACACACACACACACACACACACACACACACACACACACACACACACACACACACACGTCTGTGGGTGGATCCAGGCGCCTTCGACAGGACATTTCAGCACATCTGCAATCAGACCTCATCGCCCGGTTCTGATGAATGGCCCGCAGTAATTGGCAGGTTCAGATTCTGACAGGGAAACAAAAAGGGGAAATTCAGCGATGGCACTTAGTGAAGGAGGCTTTTTAAAGTGCTTCTGAAAACCCGGGTTTGACGCCGTCGACTCCTCTGGGCAGAGACGAGCGGACGTGAGACGAGGGGTCACCGCTCCGACCCGCGTCAGGCGTCCGGAACCTTTGGTTTGTTTAATTGGATGTTGTGAGGGAAGCTGACAGTGAAAACAGACGCAGCCTGTATCTGTGGCCAAACACGCTAATTAGCCGATGACACGTTCAGATCCGCGATGAGCGCGTGTGAACCCACGTGAACAGTGCTCATTCAGCGCTTCACACGGCGGCGATGGCTGCTCACGCCTGAGGGGCGGAGCCTCGCCTCCATCGTGGGCCAGAAGCGGCTCCTTCTGCGTCTGCACGTGTCGATTTGCACCGGTTCTGCTCGTCAGCGCCTCCACGTCCTCCCCAGAGGTTCCAGCTCTTCCACTGGGATGACTGGGACCCGGGCACGTTTCCAGTGCAGCTTGAATGGGCCGTAATTGCAGCGTCATCGCCTCTCTGCAGCGGCTTAATTGCGGCCTAACTCGTTTATGGGCTGAGCTGCTGCTACGGTTTGGAGTAGCTTCAGTGCAGGAGTGAAGAGCGCCGCGTCCTCTCGTCTGGTGCTTTTCAGAAGGAGCCCTCATCGTGAGCATCGTGAGCCTTTTGTCCCTGATGTTCACTTCCTGTCGGCTGTGCTGGACGCCCCCAGGCCCCACTCCCTGCATCACAGCGGGCTCTCAGCCAACGACCTGCAGTGTCTCCCTCCATTTCTTTGCACTCGTGTGATCTCCTGCCTGAGAACTCGAAGGGAAATGCTCAAAAGCAGCGGCTGCTGGAGGCGCTGCGCTCCGCGCCGCTCCACGGCCGAGCCAAATGGCCGTATTCATCTTCTGGGTCTGACAGGAAGAGAAGGAAATGGCTCCGAGATGGGGCCCAGATGAATAGGTCTGTCCTGGACCCCAGTCGAATACAGAAGGCCGGAGAAGTGATGTCTGGCTGCTTGATTATCCATCAGTCCAGCGGCTCCCGATGGACCCACACAGCAATCGATGGCCCTCAGCGCGAGGCTCCAATGACGCGGCCTCTCAGCGCTGGAGGACACTTTGAATGCAAAGCAACAGACTGATTGCAGCCTTCGTTTGTTGGCAGATGAAGCTGTGTGCTCACTGAAAGGCCGCGTTCTCCTGGCCCAGTGTCACCTTCAGACTAAAGGCTGTGAATGAGTTCACGTGCTCGTTTGGAGGATGCTCAGCGTTTTGTGCCAAATGAGAGTTAAATGGGCCCAGACCTCATCTGGCTTCAGTTAAAGTGGAGCTGAGCCAGTTGATTCAGGCAGGTTGACTTGTAAAACCCAGCGCTTGACTTCTTCACTGAGGCAAATAAGGCTGTAAATGAGCCTGGTTCTACAGGGCGATGAACATGGAGGCCATCGCCGTGATGGATGAGGACGCACAGGTTTGCAACCGAACCAATAACTTCCTGAGAAGTTAGTTCACTTAAGTGAAGCAGGAAGAATAAAGTCTGAGTGGAAAGTGTTCTCACCGGGCAGGTAGAGACGCGGAGCCTGGCTCCACTCGGTCTAATTGGACCTCTGAGGATGTCGTCAGCTTTATGGCCGAGGCTGTGGTGGAGCCGACATTTATCGCTCGGTTTGTAACACAGCAACACAGGCTTCAGTTCATCACGAGAAGCAGCAGGGATCAAACAGGAATAGGGTGGGTTTTGGTTGTAAACGGCAAGAATCCATGTAATCAAATGCATCTGAGCCTGAGTGAGGCCTGTCAGAGAGGCTGCATGCGTACGGAGCTGCAGACTCTCTGCAGCAATGAAGCCATATTTAATCCGGATCCTTCAGTCTTGTGTTTCTCCCAGTTTATGGGTCGTGTTCTTCTTCCTTCTTGAAGCAGGTGGCCGGTCCTTTATTCCCAGACAGAACCGGGCCTCGGGCCTCACATCTGTCCTCTCCCTGTGGTGCTCAGAGGCCGAGAACCGGGACCTCGACCCTCCTCCACCCCTCACGTCTGTGTCCGGGCCTGTTCTGTGGCGTTTGACGGGTTCTGAGCGGCCTGTCACCAGCGGATCAGTAGCAGCCAGTCAACCGCCGCCGCCGCCGCCGCTTCTCATTAGCGCCCGATCGGGGCTGTCAGCGCGTGATGCAGGTGGAGCCGCCGCTCACCTTTAGCTCTGACACATGAGTGAGATCCCAGCGAGCTGCAGAAAGCGGCGCCGCTCCGCGCGTTGAACCCTTCAAGTGTTGGGTAAGATTCTGAGTGCTGTTCACAGACACCCACATGCCGTCCCCATTCACCGCGGCGCAGTAAATGGCAGCCTAATGGATTTCTGACAAACTAGCAACGAAGCGTCTGGCTTCTGAAAGCGAATGCCCGGAGCTCCTCCACCACCGCCCTTATTGGACTCTTAAAAATCCACAGGAACGTTTCACTTTGCACTTTTGGCTCTTTAGCATGAACTCAATCGTCCCAGAGGACGTGAACGGCAGCTCGGCGGTGTTCACTGTACGTGAGCGCGTGTGACGCTGGTAATAACGGGCAGAAAACAGGCCGAAGGATTCTCATCTGTGGGCAAATAAAAAGCTCCAATAAACCTCCAACCTCTGGACGTGAGCGATGCCGATCCACGAAGGAGTCACTGGAAAACAGCAAAGACACAGATAGAAGATAGAAGCGTTCACTCGTCCGTCTGACCTTTGACCTCTGTCTGCAGCCAACCGATAGGAAGCAGCCTGAAGGTCGTTCAGGCATCAGTTGGCTTTTCTGCTGGTCTGTCGGTAACGAGGTGGAGGCGCCTTCAGACGCACGGGGAGCGAGCGGCTAAAAATACACCCCGACACTCGGATGTGAAGCCTCGTCGGACTCCAGCAGAGGCGCGTTCGCAGCTTTGTTTCCAGTGGCAGTAAGTGCCCTTTTGTGTTCATCCCCAGAATGTCGTTAGCGGAGCCCCGTTTCCAGGGAGGCGGCGCGGCCGCGTGCGGCGACATTACTCATGTTACCAATAACGGCCTTTTAATATTACATGTGCTGAAGCCAGACTAAATGCAAAGCAACGCATTATGGTGCCACACGCTCGCATGCAGCTCGTTCCGCTAATTGGCTTCCTGCTCGGGAGACGTTCAGGCAGAACTATGCTCGAATTTCTAAACTGCTAATAAAGCGCTTATTGCTGCGTGTGTTGCAGGAACATGTGCCTGAATGAAATGACAGCCCGTCCGAACCTGCTCGCACTTAAAGTACGCGACAAAGGTGACGCACAGGACGATTCGTGTTGTTTGCGCTGGACCGTTGAGCGGAGCTTCGTTTTTTGGGGCGTCTTTTCAGACGCGGCGCTTGCGCTCGCGCTGATGAATGACTCCATTTGTCCTCGCGTGTTTCTGCTGCCGAGCGGCGTTCGTCTTTGTCTCGCCGTCAAGAAATAATAATTACGTTTTCTCACAGAATGTGAGAGGGAGAGCGTGGATCATTAAGTGGAATAGTGGCAGCGGCTTACAAGTGAAAAGGCAGAAAATAATGGATGAAGTCGGCGTCACATTCACTACTGCACTGAAGGATGAGGACCATTCTGCCTTTTGGTGCATCTAATAACTACGCTGATGTTGTTGTTCTTCACTGAACCCAATATTTGCTTTTGCACCAGTGGGACCGTTCCGTGTGGAACGTTTGACAAACCTGAGGGGAGTTGGTTCTAGAGGCTGATCACCACCACGTGGTCATTCCCCTCCCAGTAACAGCCACGCACGCACTGGGCAGAAACCAGTGAGAGCTGCCACGACTGACAGAACCCGTCACACAGACCCTCATCAGGCTCCGCCCCCTCCGCCGTGTGGACCTTTTGTCAGACTGTCACTGAAAGCGTGTGGTCTGAATGTGTTCTAACCCGAGGCCTCCTCCCACAAACGTTCACGAGACGCCGCTTCCGCCACAGAAGAGATTCATTGACTGAACCTCGTTCTAGAGCGCAGCGACAAAAGTTGGAAAGCTGCCGCCGTGAGATAAGAGCAGATCCGATGAGAAGTCGAGACGCAGAACCGCGGGTTCATACGAGACGCAGAACCGCGGGTTCATACGAGACGCAGAACCGCGGGTTCTTACTCTATGAAACGCAGAACCGCGGGTTCTTACGAGACGCAGAACCGCGGGTTCTTACGAGACGTAGAACCACGGGTTCTTACGAGACGTAGAACCACGGGTTCTTACTCTATGAAACGCAGAACCGCGGGTTCTTACGAGACGTAGAACCGTGGGTTCTTACGAGACGTAGAACCACGGGTTCTTACTCTATGAAACGCAGAACCGCGGGTTCTTACGAGACGTAGAACCACGGGTTCTTACTGTATGAGACGCAGAACCGCGGGTTCTTACTGTATGAGACGTAGAACCGCGGGTTCTTATGAGACGTAGAACCGTGGGTTCTTACGAGACGTAGAACCACGGGTTCTTACTGTATGAGACGCAGAACCGCGGGTTCTTACGAGACGTAGAACCACGGGTTCTTACTGTATGAGACGCAGAACCGCGGGTTCTCACGAGACGCAGAACCGCGGGTTCTTACGAGACGTTGAACCACGGGTTCTTACTGTATGAGACGCAGAACCGCGGGTTCTTACTGTATGAGACGTAGAACCGCGGGTTCTTACGAGACGTAGAACCGTGGGTTCTTAAGAGACGTAGAACCACGGGTTCTTACTGTATGAAACGCAGAACCGCGGGTTCTTACGAGACGTAGAACCACGGGTTCTTACTGTATGAGACGCAGAACCGCGGGTTCTTACTGTATGAGACGTAGAACCGTGGGTTCTTACGAGACGTAGAACCACGGGTTCTTACTGTATGAGACGCAGAACCGCGGGTTCTCACGAGACGCAGCGGTGCTGGAGACTTCTCTCTCATGCTTAATTCAAACGACCCCCCCCAGTGTTGCTGAGGCCCGAGGACCAAGCACCAGGAACCGCACAGTGAACGTTCTCCGGTCCTTTAACGTGGGAGGATGTTAATCACAGCTTCTTAATGGCTGCTTTTACCGCTCAGAGGTGATCACACACATTTAGTGCTCTTCCTGGGACCAGCTCTGAGGTCCAGCACTAATTTCTTCAGACCTCCTTAGGAACCATTGAAAACGAGGAGTGATTCTTGCAGTGTGTTATTTATGAATATGCGTTGATGCGTCACACTGAGGCCGTACGTGACGCCTGCTTTAACCTCTACCTCCTCATTCCTCCGTCCTCTTTGCAACTGCTGACGAGGAAGCGACAATCAGCGCGTCGCACTCGAAGGACCTCGTGGCGGCGACTGGGTGTGAAGACGTTTGATGAGCCTCTCTCCTGTAACGAGAGGAGCTGCGCCAAAAATAATAGAGTTCTGACAGATTTGATATCGTCTGGAGCCCAGAAATCAACAAAACAATTTAACTAATGAAATGGAAAAACAACAAGGGGTCCATTCCACACATTCCATCTGTGGATCTAATTGAATCATGCGGCGATTCAATATACACTTGCTGTTAAACTGAGTCGTGGACCCCGTCCTCCTGCCTCAGCTGGACGCGTCCCTGCTGTTTTGTCCATCTGTGAGGGTCCACGTGGAAAGTACCTGACCTAAAGTATCCTGTGTGAGCAGTAACAGCACTTCTCCAGATTTGTGTTCCCAGCTGCTGCTTTGCTCATTCTGTGTGTCGGCTGTGACGGGAACCCGTCCGTTTAGTGGTTCCAGGTCTGGTTAGACCCGCGTTCCTCTATTGATTGGGATCCGTTCCCTCAGCGAGACGGAGGGAGCGTCTGACGCGTCCGGCGGCTGGAGGCCCGTCGGCTCCAGGACGGCCGGGACGGAGCGGGACGAGCTTTCGGTGCCTTGTTTTCCTCTCATGCTTTGCTGATATCACGTGTCAGAGAAGTGCCCTCAGCAGAAGCGCATTTAAAGCAGTGGGCACGAAGGAGACGAGGCAGAAAAGTACAGCAGGTGCATCCGAACCGACGCAGAGGCCACATGTTGTTGGAGATGAAAACGGCGCAGGTCCATTAAAAGCTTAATTCTTGAGACCCACATGTTGGAGACGCTTCTACTCTTGTATCGCAGCATTGATTCACTGTGTTCATGTACAGATGTGTTGCTGCAGGTCGGCCTCCACTGACTCACAGCCACGCAGCTACACAACGTGGACACGTGCACTTATTTCTGCTCACTGTACCTCCAGTACACGCGTGCACGTGTATCTGCGTCGCTCCCTGCGTGGTTCTGTGCTGGATTCGGTTTGAGGTTTAAATATAACGCCTGAATCGCGTGGTGCTTGTGTGAAAGCTGTCTCCAAAGCGACTCCAAGGCAACTCTCCTCGCTCTGAATAAAAACACCCAGAGATGTTGGTGGTGATTCTAGACCTCTGTTAAAGGGTGCAGCTGGTGGATGTGAGCCTGTCTCACCTCCCGTCGACGCGATGGAAAGAATCCTCCACACTTTGGATGATGAGCGCTTCAAAGAGGCTCAGGCTCAATCGCTTTGATGGACTTTATTGGCTTCTTGCTATTAATACCTCCAGAAGCTTTGCTTTGGTTGATCGCCGTCTCTCCTCCCGCTGCAGATCGAGGACATCGTGACCCGCATCCAGGATGAGACGGAGGGCGTGCCCATCAGAACCGTCAAAAGCTTCATGACCAAGATTCCCAGTGTCGTCACAGGTGAGGAGTGTGAAGGTAAAAAGCACATGCTGATGGGCTCCATCAGTTTTATTGCTGTCTCGATCTGATAAATATATGATTAACTCAGTTTCACTTCAGTGACTTGTTTTCATCACATGTGGGAAAAGCCCCAGAGCGGCGGTGAATCACACACTGACACCAGAGAACACACACAAACACGGCGCCGCCTTCGCGTCAAGGCTGCGGCTCCGTTTCAGCGGCCGCAGCCAAAGTGGGAGGACGGCGTGGCGTTAAACGTGTGGAGAAGGGATGAGTAACGGTGGCCGTGGGTGAGGCCGGGTGTCGGTGTGAGGGGTGGGTGAGGACGCTCACGTGCAGCGGGCGGCGCTGGCAAAAAACACTAGAAACATTCACACTTATTGAAAATGCATCACCCCGAGACGCCTCGAGCACAATTACTGCTGCAGCAGTGGATGGATGAGGTGTGTGTGTGTGTGTGTGTGTGTGTGTGTGTGTGTGTGTGTGTGTGTGTGTGTGCACGCTCCCCCAAGGCCGGGAAACTAATGAATGATGGAGAATTAAACTCTGCCTCCTCGACACCGAGGAGAAGCAGACAAATACTCTGTCTCCTCTGCAGAAACGCTCGGAGCTGTGTGAATATTACCTCCTCAGCCGGTGTCATGGGGCGTTTTAGGTCTTTACTTGAAAATGTGCCTGATATAGAAAAGGCTAAATGTTGATTATTTCTGTAAAAAGTCTGAAGGTGAAGTGGATTAAAGCCTTTTTTTGTAGATCCTAGCGTTTTTTAGTTTTTGCCGCCATCTCTCGTCTCGATCTGATCCCAGTCCGCTCTCACGCTCTGGTCTCGTTTCCTCACTGGATTCAGGTACCGACATCGTCCAGTGGCTGATGAAGAACCTGTCTATGGACGATCCGGGTACGTTGATCTGACTGCTTTGGAGGCGTTTCTCTGTTTGATGCTGATTGTTCCAGGACCTTGAGTCGGTCTCTGAGTCATCTGAGTGCATCCATACTCTGTTGCTGTGCATTTGTGCTCCTTCACAGCTGAAGCCATGCACATCGGGAGTCTGATCGCAGCTCAGGGATACTTCTTCCCCATCTCAGACCACGTCCTCTGCCTCAAAGACGACGGCACCTTCTACCGCTTTCAGGTAAACTGATCGAACACAACACACACGCTGCATGAATGAGAAGCCCAGTGAGGTTAATCTGACGATGACGATGATGATGATGAGCCCAGTCTGCTGCAGGGGCCTTCGTCGATAACGTTCCTCTGTTGCTACTTTGACCTAGTTGTAAATGAGTCGTTACCCCTGCATATATTCATGGAGGGAGGGGCCGTGGCAGATCTGGATTCGAGCTGAGCGGGTGGAACCAGAGCCTGACGCGCTGGAGTCACAGATGAATCATAGCCAGTGTTTTATTCCTCATTAAGTGGAGAAAAGCCTGATTTCACGTTCGTCAGTAGGGACTGAGGCGAGAGAGGTGAGATTAGAGCGATCTGCGGCTGGCGAGGCCTCATTTCTCCAGCGGAGCCGGACCAGCAGTTTAATTAAAGCGGAGGACGGCGCGTCTGGTGCCGTGACCTTGGGTTTTCTTCCTCCAAAATGAAGTGGACGAGCAGACGGGAGGAGGAGGAGGATGAAGAGCTGCATGAGGAGAAT
Organism: Betta splendens; assembly: GCF_900634795.4. Taxonomy (NCBI): domain Eukaryota; kingdom Metazoa; phylum Chordata; class Actinopteri; order Anabantiformes; family Osphronemidae; genus Betta; species Betta splendens. Next base: position 11,555,551 of record NC_040901.2, on the reverse strand, counting down.
CGTCCTTCATCAAAGAGGGGCGGCCTCCGCGTTGAAGGCTCAAAGCTGCTTTCTGACGCGTCGGCGTCAACTCCTCGTCTGCTGCTCGTTGCGCGACGTTCCCATTGTTGACGCTCCGCGTGTGATTGTGTTGCTGCAGCGCTGCCACGTCTGTCGCTGACGCTCCGGGAGCCTCTCCTGCCGAGGGGGCGTTGCAGGAGGAGTCAGCTGTTCCGTATTAGTTCCTCCCCATAATAAAAGCATTATTACTGCGTTGGGACGCGGGCGATCACGCGAGCAGGACGTCTGAGGCTTCAGAATCTGCACCCGCTCGGTTCTGGACTTCCTGAACTCTAAAGACCTGATGCAGCTTCACATCCATGTTTTATTGCTCTATCTCTTTCCACAGGCTCCATATTTCTGGCCGTCAAACTGTTGGGAGCCCGAAAACACAGACTACGGTGAGACAATTAAAAGGACGCGATAATGTTTTTTTTAATTATAAACTACTTCTGAGAAAGTAATTAATTAATGTGTGAAGTGTTTTGTTTGTATTGTGATTCTGCTTGTGTTGTAATGTGCATGACATGCATGGATGGCAGTGTCTTCAGCGCGCTCTCTCTCTCTCTCTCTCTCTCTCTCTCTCTCTCTCTCAGCTATCTACCTGTGCAAGCGGACCATGCAGAATAAGACCAGGCTGGAGCTGGCAGATTACGAGGCAGTGAGTTCCTCTGAGCTATGACTGTCTAGTATTGATCATTATGTTGGAGATGCATCTCAGAACACATTCAAAGTTTGAAGCTGCTAAAAAGTTTGTTCCATCTCTGCTTTGCTCGCTGGTGGATATTTATAGCGTGACATGTCTCCGTGTCCCGATCTGCTTTATCTAACAGGAGAACCTGGCCAGGCTGCAGAGAGCCTTCGCCAGGAAGTGGGAGTTTATCTACATGCAGGCTGAAGCCCAGGTCAAGTAAGTGCGCTCCGTTACCACGGCAACCCGTGGAACTAAAACACACACTGAGATGTCATTCACACCTGGAACAGGACAAAGTATACGGCGTATTGCAGTTTGACCCAGCGTGAACGGAGCACGACAGGTTACTGTAGAAGATGAAAACCCTTTTTTAAATGGATCCATGATATTTAAATACATGAAATAATAAAAATGACCTGATTAATTGTAAGCAAAGGTGCTGGGTGCTGCTACGGTTCAGTTAACCTGTGGATCAGGCCCCCGAACTAAACCTGGCGCCTACAAACTCAGCTTTCTGACCTCCAGTCTCTCGGATTTCGCTCAGTCGCCGATTTCGTCCGCAGGATCGACAGGAAGAAGGATAAGACGGAGCGGAAGATCCTGGACAGCCAGGAGAGAGCCTTCTGGGACGTCCACAGGCCCGTGGTGAGCCGCCCCTTCCTGCAAACCTTTGCACAGCCCAGTCCGACTTCAAGCAGCATTGTGTGATTTTCTCCTCCAGCCCGGATGCGTCAACACCACGGAGATGGACATCAGGAAATGCAGGCGAATGAAGAACCCTCACAGAGTCAAGAAGGTACGTGTGAGAGTCAGCAGACGCCGCTCTGAGGCTTTTCAGTGTGAACACATGCTGACGCGCCTGTTTGCTCCGCTCCGGTCCAGTCCGTGTACGGCCTGGCAGAGGAGGGAACGCAGAGCCACAGTCCCGTCCACACGCCCTCGCACCACAGCAGGAAAGGCACCAGGGAGGACGTGGAGAAGGAGGTGAGGCCCTGAACGCACCGCGAGCCGTCGGCGCCTCACGGCTCCCGTCTGAAACCCCGTCCTCTCTTTCAGATCCTGTTCCTGAACACGCAGCTCGACCGCCACTGTATGAAGATGTCCAAGGTCGCTGAGAGGTGCTTGGCGTGAACGCAACCCTCCTCCACACAGACGCCGCGCCGTCGCGTGACGTCAGCGTCAGCGCGGCGTCGCATCCCAGCAGAGCGGAAAAACCCATTACCGCCGCGCGACCCCTCGACCTCCCGCCTGCACACGTGGAACCGGCCTTAATTGCTGGTCCGCGGAGCAGAACGCCGGAGGAGCCGATCCAAAGGCTGCGCGAAGCACCGTGACGAGCGGCGTTAAGCGCAGTCGATCCATGTTTGTCTCCTCCCGTGAGGCGCGATGCACGAAAGCACGAAAACCCCCAGTTCAGAGCGTTGCTTCCTCTGAAGCAGCTTCCTGTTTGTGCATGTGGTGCTTCATTCTTTGCTACATTTGGATCGGAGCCTTTCTGACTTTGTGCGTCTCCTCTGTGCTTGTCAGCCTGATCTCCTACACGGAGCAGTACATGGAGTACGACCCGTTCATGACGTCACCAGAACCCTCCAACCCCTGGACCAGCGACGACCCCACCTTCTGGGACCTGGAGGCCAGGTACGAGTACTGTACGCAGACACGCCCTCCGGCCGGCGCGTGGGTGGATGTGGCACATCAGGCAAATCGCTCATTGATTTATAGAAGGCTGCATGTGTTCAGGTGATTACTGTGAGCGATCGGGCGTTTACTGAAGACTGAGTGTTGGAGGTCACTCGTCTCCTTAGATCAATCATTAAACCCTCCCCAGTGAGCGGGCGGTGTTGGTAATGGGAGGAATCTGTGTTGTTACTCACTCACTGATCTCAGCAAGTTGCACTACGTCCTGTCTGTCTGAATTATGCAGGAATTAATTGGAGCAGACGTGGCGATCACTGCGCCTAATGGAGCTTCATAATTTAGCTGAATTGATTAATTGCAGGATAAGACAAAAATAATCCCTACAGAGATTAAAATGAGCTTTAATAATGAACGGCGATCAACTCCACGGTTCATGTTTAGGTTTTAGCACGCTGAGCCTTCCACCGTTTCTCTGTAATTGATTGCGTCGTTAATCTCCGTTTGCTCCGTCTCCCCCAGTAAGGAGCCCAGTCAGCAGAGGGTGAAGAAGTGGGCGTTCTCCCTGGAGGAGGCCCTGAAGGACCCGGCGGGACACGAGCTCTTCCTCAAGTTCCTGGAGTCGGAGTTTAGTTCCGAAAACCTGCGGTGAGTAAATCACCAACACGTGTGTGATGCTTTCACTCACTGTACACTTATGTGACTACATGCTATACTACTATGTGTTTTTCACAACACACGACAGTACTATGATTTTTGACCACAGATAAGAGCTTTATTAATCCCAGAGGGAAATTGCTTGTTTTCTTTTGAGTGTCACAGAATGGTATTTAATAAGTACTTTGGTAAAAGAATAGCTCAGTATTTAGTAAATTGGGGAAAAGGCGTAGACTTTGTTGAACAACATGGATATACAGCATGTAAGGACGATTAAATGTCTGTTAACACTGAACTTGACCTGGTCCCAGACTTCCTGTACCTCTGTGCTGAACCCCCCCCCCTCCTCCTACAGCTGAAAATCAATCGCTGCCCAAGTAGATGAGATAAATCCCTCAAATAACACCGGCTCCTCAGGCGATCGGTCTCCTGTTCTCGACCTTTAATTGCTTTTGGTTTTATGAGGGAGCGCTGCCGAAACACAGACACTCATCCCACTGGTGTTTCTCTCTGTACGGCTGAAGCAGTCCTCAGATCAATACAGATACACACTCGCATCGGAGCAAAAAGACGAGATGCGATTTTCTGATTTCTCACTTTTATTGGAACAATAACCCTGATGCACTTTGCTCCTTCTGCTGCAGCTTCTGGTTGGCGGTGCAGGACCTGAAGCGGGTGCCCCAGCAGGAGGTGGCGCAGAGGGCGCAGGACATCTGGGCGGAGTTCTTGGCCGAGGGAGCGCCCAGCTCCATCAACCTGGACTCCCACAGCTACGAGCGCGCCAGCCACAACCTGAAGGACCCCGGACGCTACTGCTACGAGGACGCGCAGGTGGGGAGACGCCGCACGCAGGCAGAACCTCTTTAACCTCCACACGCAGGAGCGACACCCACGCTGGCATTTAGGAGGCGCACTCAAACAGGGAGCAGGAGCATTAATCCGCATGGAAATGCCAGCCTCCGCAGCCAAACCTCCTCCTCCTCACGTCAGCTCAAAGGTTAACCTGTCGGACCCAAGAGAAATTCAATAACACCTGTAGCTTCTTAATGTACAGCGCGCGCTGGCGAAAGAGTAACTCTCAGCGAATCACCAGCTGATCTCAATACATCATGATTGTGAGCTGACGTTAATAGAAAGCAGCCCAGCCCTAACCCTCAGCTGATTAGATGTCCTCCACTGCCTCCTACAGCGACTAATGGCTTTGTGCTCTGCATTGATTTCTAAAGGGGAGAGGGAGGAAGTGTTGGGGTCCGGCACATTTTCACAACATTTCCGCTGCATGCTTCGTGTTTTCTACGTCTGTGCTCTCTCCCCACTCAGGACCACATCTACAAGCTGATGAAGAGTGACAGCTACACGCGCTTCCTGCGCTCCAACGTGTACCAGGACCTGCTGATGGCGAGAAAAAAGGTATGTCATCATCTTCATCCATGGTTTAGGGTGTGTTTGCATCATTTAAATACACTTAAATGAGCTCTCTCTCTCTCTCTTTTCCACTCCGTGGGCGACTCAGCCTGAAACGGAGCAGGGCCGACGCACCTCCCTGGAGAAGTTCACTCGCAGCGTGGTGAGTGTCCTGAAAATGAACCCCAGCCCACGTTTCTCATCTCCGTTCATGATCCTGTTGCCACTGCGTTGCTTCCAGGGCAAGTCGCTGACGGGCAAACGGCTGACGGGCCTCATGCAGTCGTCCTGACGAGGCCTGGACGGAGAGTAGGAGGACCCATACCCAGATACGCTGCTTTCACCCCTTCAGGAGCAGGTGGAAACGGAGCCTGGAGCGCATGGGGGCGGCTCTGAGAGGCGGGTTCAGACCGAGCGCACCGGCGGAAGGCGCCTCGGATCAGTGGAACTGGACCGGTAGCATGCAATAAGTCACCAGACCTGACACGGTATGGAGGAGGTCTCCACTCAACGCCAGGATGTGCTGTTTCTCTGAACCTACTGTCTATACTCATGTTATTATGGTAGCTGAGGAGGATTTGAACAAGGATGCTGGACTGACGTCAGACTGAGACTTAGCTTGTTGCCGTAGCTAGTAGAGGGTCACAGTAAACAGTAGCGCTCAAGGGTCCCATCCTCCCTGTCCAGTACTGGCCTACTGGTTTTAGTTCTTATAATTCAATGGTTAAACTGATTTAAAATGCTACGTTTTGACCTGTTCCTCGCATCTAAAGCATCAGCACAATTACCAAACCCAACATAGCGGTGGTAGAATTTGTATAGTTTACAGCCACTGTAGCACATTAACGTTTCTAAGAGGCCGTGAACTGGACAGAGGTGAGATCTTATAGATCTGCTCCTAGAATTTCTTCAATCTTCTGATCATTCCACATCAGGTGGCCACATGGGGCTCACCTCCAACTGTTAAGAGTTAATAAAAGGGGAATGCACAATGAGGAGGCTCGTCATTTTACATTTAGGTCCCACTTACTTTCTGCAGGCGCTGTAGGGCAAACAAAACGCACATCTTTGGTCTGGGTGGTCACATACTGCCCTCTAGCGTCTCTGTGTATAAGTGCAGGTAAATGTCTTTGAATTCTTGTCTCAGTACTGTTTAATTACAGACAACCTATAAACTATTAAATATTCCAAACAGCTAATGAATTTGAATGGGCTCTAAACATAATGTGGTCAAATTATAACAGAAACCTCTTTTTAGCCAATACACATTTATTGATCACTTTGTTGTGAGAGTCTGTCAATTTATGGTTAAGTGTTTCTGGGTTTACATAAGTTACGCCAATTGTGTCTCATTTCTAAGTAGTAAAAGGCACAGAAACACACCACTCCTGTTTTAGGTCACCAACATGCAGAGGTCGGGTTAGGCAGTGATCTAAAGCTCTCAGAGGGAATTGAACTCATGCTGTAGTTTAATTAGTTTGATTTAAAAGTGCTTCATGTTTGGAGACCTCAGTACGTTGTGACACTAACTGTGAGGCTCAAAGAGGAACCAAAATGTTAGTACATGGTCTCTACATTGTACATTAGCACAGTTCAGTACGGGTTTGATTATACTGGGAAAATAATATCAGCCAAATGTTCCCAGAGCAGATTGACAGATTAAAATGTTACGTGTGTGTGTGTGTCGTATCTGAGGAACGCCTTGCAGTGATGCGGCTTCAGTTAGGCAGCTGCAGCAGGACAGGACAGAGGCTGGACTCCTTTAAGCTCCAAAGCCTTGTTGAACTGCACGTCCATGGTCTTAGCAGCCTTCATGATCTTCAGGTTCCTCATACAACCTTGGAAGGGAGTGTTGGTGGACAGCGCCACCTGTCGGACGCCATCTGACAAATGGGGAGAGAGAGAAACCCTTAAATGGTCCGAAAGATGAACACACAACTTGAGTACAGTATTTTACACCAACATTTGGAAAAAATCCCAGCAGTCAAATAGTGTAGATGTCACCTTTAGACCCTCACAGGCCTCTGTTTAGTGCAGAGTCTGTGACGGGTGTAGAATTGCGAACCGGCTTAGCTTTTCTACATGGTGTCTTCAGAAGGCAGACGTACCCGGGAACCCTCCAACGTAGATGGGGTCGTTGGTGTCACATGTGTTGGAGCGTGGGTTCGGACTCTCCGCTTGGCTCTGCTTCTCGTCCACCACCAGCTCCACCTTGTGGCGAATCTTCCTGGCGACGACCGAGTGCCACTGTCCGTCGCAGAAGCCCTCGCCGTCGGGCGCGTGCTCTGCCGTGATGCGTCCAGCTCCGTTGTCGACATGGAAGAGCAGCTGGTGCGAGAAGAGGCAACACAGAGACACAACATTAAGCTAATAAGAGCTGGATGGAGGCTGCTTCTGTACAGCCAGAGGCCTGCTGCATCACGGCAGGATGTTTGTAATCCTGCCGTTGTTTGTAAGACGCGTAAAGTTAACTGTGCCAGCATCCACTTCTGCTGGTTGCCTGGTAACGGGGACACAACCCTCTCCAAAAATGGAGAAATATTCTTTTGACATTCTGGCTTTGGTGCAGATGAAGCATTGTTTACGGAGCTTCTACTACTCAGCTTCAGCTCAGACGTGTGTCGTAAAGTACCTTGCCCTCTGCGATCTCTAGTCCCAGTCCATCGCTAACTTGGTTACTGATGGTCAGAAGTACTCCACTGGTTCTGCTGGTTCGGAACTCGAACGACATGGAGACATCTAGACCCACTCTGTAAGGAGACACTGGGTAACAGCAGGACAGACGGTTAGTTTTACCAGCAGAACATGACACAGGGTGGTTTTTATTATTGCTGCCTCCGTATTTCAACTCGCCTGCTTTTAGGAAACCGGTGCCTTCGAAGTAGGTCCCCGTCTCTGTGGAAACGAAGCACCTGCCCACCATGTGACGGGCAGTGGGCGTGGCCATGTTGAACTGGAAGTCCTCCCAGGCAGCGTCAGAGCGGCCTAGGAGGTGAGTGGCAGAAATGACATGAACGAGAAGCAGAACCCCGATGATGGCAGTGAACAGAAACTCTACCTGACGCCTTGCTGCTCACAGGAGCTCCCACCATCTTAAAGTTACGGATGCACCCATTGATGCTATAGAGAATCTACGAACAGAGAGTTTGGTTTAGACAAACCAACATGCTTCTTACAAAGCATTGGCGGAAAACCAGTAAAGTGTTTTTTCTTACTGGTCCTATTCTTTTAGTGGCGTAGTTTTGCGGCAGTCCACCAACATAAATCACTCCCACCACATCCAGCAGGTCAGCCTGAAGATGACATCACATTAATGCAACATGAAAAAAGTCCACCGCCACTCTGAAACCTGAACTCACCGTCTTTGGACTGGTCATCTGTTTAGTGTACCGCCCATCCACCGTGAGAAGACCTCTCTGCTTGTTACGATTGACACGGATCTGAAACCAAGTGAACAGTTGCACAAATGAAGATCTCTGAAATCAACCCAGTATCACAACACCTGGAACGTCCAATGACCTTGTGCCAGTTCCCGTCGTTGATGGAGTAAGGGACGCATCCAGATATGTTTCCATGACCGAGGTCATAACCCAGACAGACCTGCCCATCTTTGATCTGAGAAGAGAAAATAAATCATCAGTCATGACCACAGATGACAAGTAAACAAGGTTAACATTAACCTGTTTGGCCTTTTTCCTCCAGCTTCTGCAGTCTCTCAGCAGAAAGATGAAATGTGAAACTAAATCTACACAAACTCACTGGTGCTGCTTGGTTTCCACCCGTCTGACCTGTAAAAGCTCAGACGGGTGTTTTACAGCAATGACCTGAACTGCAGCTCAGGACTGAGTACTGTAGTTACTGTACCTGGATGGAAACAAAGTCAGCGTGGTTGATTCTCGCCATGTAGAGGACGAGGCCGGACTCCTCCTTGGTTCTCAGATCGAACTCCAGTATGAGCCTGAGATGCAGGTGGGAACACAGGAGGTCTGATGAGTCATTTGGTTCTGACACGTTCTGCTCGTCCGTTAACATGTGAAAAATGCGTCACCGTGCACCTCTCTCGGACTTTGGTGTCATTGAAGTTGAAGCTCATGTGGCTGTTTCTGGTCAGTCCGAACTGAAAGGCCGCCTCCAGCGCCGTCGGAGCCACAGCTGATGCACAGGAGTCCTGAGAAGGGCACACGAGCCATAGTTACACAGGGTTCGCCTCATTCAGCTGTGGGAACCAGCACCTGTGGGGTCAACACTGACACCAGTGGGACCGTCTCTACTTCATTTCAGTGTTCAAACCCCAAAGATTGAAGCGACGAACGAATAAAACTCCGTATTCAACTTGTCGGTTCTGGCCCTGACGTCACAGCAGGAGGTCGTGCACGTCGCTGTGCCGCTGCTCTTCTCAGGATGCACAGCATCCATCCACCACTAGGTGTCAGTGTTGTGATACGCATTAAACTCTGGCTTTTCTCGTCTTTGCTGGCTTTTCTTTTGCTCATGAAAGTCGTCACCTTTCCTCCCGTCCGCCCATCTGCTGCTTCCTTTTTGCCTCATCTGCTCTTTCATCTTTCATTATCTACTCTCCTCCTGCCTTCCTTAACTTTTCCCCTCCTCTTTCATCATACTCTCCCCTCTTCCACATTTTCTTCATCCTCTCCCATCTGCTCAGTGTTCCCGTCTTTTCTCAGATTCTGCTGTCTCCTCCTCCACCTTTTACTCGCTTTTTCCTTCCCTGTACTTTCTTCCTTTGCCTCTCTTTTAATCTCCTCCCTTAACTTTTCTCCTTCAGGTGCCTCACTCTACTTTCTTCTCTGACCTTTCACATTTTTCCTCTAGTCCATCTGTCTTATTGCCTCCTACTCCAATATCTGTCGCTTTTTTTGCCTCCTCTTCTCTCTTACTGCATCTTTAACCTCATCATTTCACTCTTTCCTTTCCAAACTCTTGCTCATCTTTCCCTCCTTCCATCTCTTTCTTGTTCCAGCATCTCCTCATTTTCTCTCCTTCATGCCGTCCACTGTCACCATGTTCTCTCCCTGCAGCTCTTACACCTTCTCTTCTTTAGAATATACAGTATCACCTATTAAGGAACGCGGCAGCCTTCTTGTACCTCCAGAATGAATGTGAGACATAGTTAGAGGAGCAGAGGCTCTCAGATGACTGTGTCGTCTTAATGTCCTCTCCTCCCTTGTTCTCTTTCAAGTGAAGACATTCCCCACGCTGTGACCTTGCTTTGTTATAGCTGACACTCACCTCTTATCGCGCTCTGTCCTCACATCCGCTCCTCCTCCACAACCTCCCTCTTTTTTCCCACAACAAAAGGGAGACGTCACTTTCTCAGAAGGTCTTTCCTTCCCTCTCATTTTATTCTTCCCCTACTTTTTTCCCTTCTATCTTTCCATTAAGCCAACAAAAGGCAAGCGCTGCTCTCTTCAGAAAGATTCCTCCTCCCTTTATTCCACTTCCTCCATGACTGCACCTTTTCTTTCTCCTCTCTCCGTCTTGTGTTCTCTTTTATCCACCTCTCCTTCCCTTCCTTTCTCTCTTCCTCTCTGCGCCTTTCCATTAAGCTAACAATAGGAGGACCATCTTCCATTCAGAGTGTCTAGGTCTTTGGTTGGAGGTCACAGAAAGAGAATCTGAAGCAATTTAGTAGGGATTTTGTGTAAGCGTGTGTGTGTGTGTCTGTCGTCAAAGTTGCCAACACTCTCGAGAGCTAAGAAGCCCATGCTCTGCTTATTGTACTGCTCTTCTCAGAGCAGCTCCTCGTTTGGCCTCTGGTAGTAATTAGCTTTAGCTGCAAATGTTTCACTACCCGGCTCATGACCCATTTAAAAGCAAGACAGAGTTTAATTGTAACCAGTGCCACAGGTCACTTCACTGCTCTGGTCATTACAGCCAAACCAAATATCACCGAAGCAACCAATGGTGGAAATGCAAGAGCTGAACACTTCCATAAAGATCCACAGGAGGCAGAGATCTCTGTAAACTGCTTCTTCCACATTGCTTTGTGCACATCATTACCTGGTGTCATTTTACTTCCATGGTCCCGGATTATTTCTGTCGGCCACTTTCTATTGGTTCTACGGTTTTAGGATCATAGAGCCCAGAGACCACAGCTTTACGACACTTACAGAGGATAAAGTCATTAAGAAACTGGAGGAGAACAAATAAAGTTAGATGGAAGGCGGGTCCTGTGTGTGTGTGTGTGTGTGTGTGTGTGTGTGTGTGTGTGTGTGTACCAAGTCGGCGCTGGCTTCCTGTTTAGCAGTGGGCGGGGCAGCAGCAGCTGTAGGCGTGACAACAGGTGGAGCAGGGGGCGTGGCCTCCTGCAGGTCAGTCAGGAAGTGGGAACCAAGGGGATTAGTGGCAGCTACAGAGGGAACAGCTCATTGTTGAAGAAAGGTCAAAGAGGTTAATGAAGTGAAAGAGACACTCCTAAACTGCCTTTTTAACCATAAATTGAAGAAGTCCTTAAGGAAGATTGTACTGCGTAACACTTCTAATGTCACATTTCAGAATAATTGAAGGAAATTAGAGCGCTGTGATTTAAAAGGCTAATTAGAGGCAGTGATATCATCAATCAGAAGAGAACATTTTTAAAATATAAAGTCAATCTTATTTTTCGGTGGTTCACTGAAGCCTATTAGATGCTCCTTATTGAGCTTCTTCAACCTCTAAATTGATGCTCTCTCAACAATCAGAAGAACAAAATATGTTATGACAGAACAGTGGGAGATAAAGAAGCCTCTTTATTCAAGCACATGCTGTGACTGTTGTTTACTGTCAGCTGTGACAACTAGTGATTACTTCTACGTCTAACAAATCCCTTTGGCTGTTGATGAAAAATGTATGTACGAGTCCTGAGCTGTCAGTACAACTCCTGAAAGTACAATTTTAAATGTAGCAATTGTGTAAAATCTGGGCTTGAACCAACGACATTAAAGTTTCAGTGCTTTGAACCCCTGGACTGTCAAAGAGCTGCTACACAGCCTCATCCTGCCTAACGTTTGTCACATGTTTGACCTGCACTTCTATTAAACAAAACGTTCTGTTGCTACTCTGTACAAACACAAACAGGAAAAAAAACATTTATTTAGTTGAAACTACTGTATGAGGAGTCTGAACTGTATAAAGGGTACTGAGGTTTCCTAGAATAGCATCAGAATAATCCAATATCGTGTTCCAACCTTTCATAAAGATCAAAGAAAGACATACTCTACAAAAATACACTTTGCAACAGAAGCAAGAGGAACAGAAGCCTACCCCGAAGGGACTCTGGTTCTCTATAATCTCCACTGTCGGTGGAAAAAAGGTCATGTCCTTTGAAGACTTAAATCTTTTTCAAAATTCTTCCTTCTTCTGTATCTGTGAGACATTTCCTTGTACACTGTAATTTGTTTTGGCTTTAATAGAACACTATTCACAAAACACCTGACAAAACATGAATTATAAAAGACAATTATCCAGTACAGTCTGAAGAAGAGCCTACTTTCAAGTGTAGTTAACACTGCAGGACTAAAAGAGCGATGATTTCTCAGACTGCTGTCTACAGTATATCATAATGAAAAACAACTGAGAGTCATAACTGGAGCATTTTGCATTTGTGATTCTTAATCGGCGTCCTCTTACACGTGTAGCGTAGCAGATAACTGGGTAACCAACAACCTATTGCGGCTGTAACAGTAATAATATATGTGCTAAACACATGCAGGTCCATATATCTAGCCTTTTTTAATACCAATGGTACAACATGAAAGATTAACTGCCTGCCTGCTTCTTAGCATAGTGGCTGGATGTTAGTTGAGAGTGTTTTGGCTCCTGTGAGCCCATAAAGCATAAATGACATGCACAGTTAGCCTAGCGTAGCACAGTGGCGCGGCGCTGTATGACAGGCTGCCAGAGGTGGAGTTTAGTGGCTCAAGGCTAAAGGGACTATAAAGAAGAGTTAATGGGCTGTACAACTGCTGTGTGATGAAGCGCTAAGCTAACATTGCAAGGCCAGGGTGGCATTTCATCAGGAAAAAAATAGGTGTGTTTGTGTGTTCCGCTGCGTATACGTGTGCCAGCACAGAATCTGAATAAAATAAGATTGCAGTATTTACGTGTATTAATGTAAATTGATGCACATGTCTTCTTTACATGTGTAATGTTCATAAATTGTGCTGTGTGTTCAGTGGCTTCACTGCATGTGTCTGTGTTGACTTAAAGTACTTACAGCAGAAGGCTCTCGATGGGGTTTGAACGGAGCGGGACTCGGAGTGGGGCCGACGGGTTTGGGCTCCATCTCTTCCTCCTCGGGCTCCTTTTCGTCTGTTGGAGCAGGTGCGGGCGGGGGTGGAGCAAGGTTGGGGCACTGGCCAATCTCAGCGTTGTCAAAGGACACAGGCCGGGAGAAATCTGAGAGACTGAGAGAGAGAGACGGGCAATTAGACTTAAAGCTGCTGGAAGACACAGCGGCAGTTGAACTGTCCCAGATTAAGAAGGAACAAACATGCAATGAAGTTTTACGTAATTGTTTCCGTTACAGTAGCTGACACCTTTACTCTGAAGTTCTGGTATGTTTGTTAATTATCACTGCAGCTACAAAGCTAGGTTAGCTGTACGGGCAGTATTCACCATTCACATGCACACTTTGTGTATGTATGAATCATACGCACACGGTGTTGATCATGAGGTTCCATATACATCCCTGGAATGGGACGTTGGCTCTGTTCGTCGCCTGCTCCACTTCTGCAGGAATACCACCGAGGAAGATGCGCTGCAAGCCGATTGGCTGGTCGTTGGGAAGCGGCGCCTCCCTCTTTGCCTCCTCATCAACCTGAACTGTAAATGACCTGGAGGAAGAAGCAAATAGACAAACACACAGAGAATACTAAATGGATTATAGTTACAAAGGAGGGTGTAGCACAGGTAGGAAGCAGGAAGTCTGGCTGAGGACTAATCCAGTCACACGCACACCAACCTGCCAGCGAGCCTCTCTATGCGCAGCGAGTGCTCCCTTCCATCATTCAGTGCGCCTTGCTCTGGCCGCCTGGTGACACGTCGGGGATTGTGGCTGCCGGTAAACACAAGGACCTCCAGAGAGCCTTTGTTCAGCATGACTGAGAGATGGGGCTGCAGGGATCACAGATAAACTGCATTAACTACGGAAACCTGTACATCCAAATGACAAACCAAGGCTTGAAATGGAGATGATGCATAAGTGAAACATTATTGTATTTAGCATCTAGCTCTACGCCCAACAGCAGCAAGTACATGAGTAAATACACTGTTAACACTCCACTTACACCAAGTGTATGTGGGTGTTTAAAACTTAATTTATACTAAAAGCATCAGAGTAAGTTTTCCTATGAATTAATATCATCAAATAAGAAATCTAAAAATTGCTTCCTAAGTGGTGCTTTAAAAACAACCTAAGAGCTGCATGTTATTCCTGACCCTGAAGGCATTTGTTTGGCACTAAACTATTTCTCACACCTTCTTCCAACTGTGGACTAAATGACCAGAAAGCAAACAAAATAAGCATATTAATATAAAAAGAAGACGCTGTGGACAACTTGGATCAAAATCAATTTAAGTGTTGCAATTTATTCAATTTGCCAGAAAGCACGGAGGAGGATAACAAAAGGATGAGGAGAGAAACTGAGGAAGGGAGGACAAATGACACAGGACAGAGGAGAAAGTGTGGATTAAAGGGCAGAGAAAGGCAAAGGGGAAAGTGTCAATGAATTGGGGATGATGGAGGGAGCGAGAGGGAGAGAAATTGGGGGGGAAATAAGAGGAGTGAAGAGCAGGGAGGAAAGAATAACAAGAGATGAGAGGAACAGAGAGGGGAGGATAATAGGGGTAAGAGATGAGAGGGCAGAGAGCAACACAGCGAGTGAGAGAGTGACGGGAGGAGAGTGAACGAGGGAGACGGACAGAGAGGTGCTAGAGAGCAGCGGTGCAGGGTCAGGCTAATTTGAATTTTAATTCACTCTGTGCCAGAGGGCGAAGTGGGAGACAATTTACCACCTGAAAATGGAATTTCAATTTGAGGTCGGGGACAAATTGAACTGAGATGTAGCTACAACATGCCTCTTGCTGTGCTGCTTCACGCACACACACACACACACACACACACACACACACACACACACACACACACACACACACACACACAGTGAAGGTGCACGCACACCGACATCACATGTAGAAAGGAAGAGTTGGAGGCTGAATGGGAAGTAAATGTAAATAGTGAAGGAGAAATACACATAGCAGCACAGTCCTGTAGCATAATGGATAGAATATCATCAGAGATTCTCTAAAAGTGTTCACCTCTAAGAAACTGGCTCCTCTCCCTCTTCTATCCTTTCATCCTTTGTCTCCGCCCTCCTTCTCTCTCTCCCTCCATCTCTGTCCCTCTCAAAAACATCCATTAGTCAGGGCCAAGTTGAGCTGATGGTGTGTTTAACCTCGCTCAACCTTTCTACGCACACGCGCGCACACACACCCTGCCTGCAGTTAGTAAAAATAGATTTATGTGCCCAACAATCACTGATGATGGATAAGCTGTACGTAACCCTCTGTCCTCTCTCTCTCACACACTCAATGTACAGAATGTTTAATTTGCTTTCATACAAACTCATTCATACGCTTATTTTACCTTTGATGGAGGTGAATCACATGTAAAATTATCAGTACAGGAGGAGGATGTGTGGTTTTAGGGGTGAGATAATCTAATCGTCCCAGACGCCAACAATCTAAATCTTTAAATCTCATCCATAATTGTTCATGGACTCATCGAGAGTGATTGTGTGCGTGTCTATGCATCGTCAGCTTCACAGAAAGCATCAACAGCCACAATGTGCACCTCTGTACATTTCCTTTTGTGTGCGTTTTGGATAAAAGACGATCCAATTAGCAAATGCAAATCTCATTAATATGCACTTATGTCCCGGGTGGTGCCAGCTAAACCCACCTCTCCTGACTGTCTGCGTCTCCTCTTGGAGCCGGCAGGGTTCGCGTTCCGGCCCTGTGATTGTAAGACATTTAGATAAACAGCATGAACTTCTCAAGAAAAAGAAAGAACAGTATAGGGGAAATCGAACCGTGTGGCTGTGTGTTGAAGCGCCGCCCACTGCCAGCAGTATGGTCCCTGTATCTGCCAGAGTGCTGAACGACAGGCTGATCTCTGTGTCCACCCCCAGAGACAGGCCTCCCAGCTCCATGTACCCCGGCTTAGAGAAGCTCACTGTGTAGAGGTTCTGCAAGACACAGATTAATTAGTCGCAGTTGCTATTTTAGTTCTCAAGTTTTCCAGAGCGTAAGTAAGTAGGAACTTGAAAAGGAAAAGTGCTGAGAAATAAAAAGATGAATTTAGTTGATCAAAGTTAAAAATTCCGAGTGACGCTTTCATCAAGTCAAGGTTTCACTCAAACTTTCACAGGTGTGTGGTTTTTACATTACCCATAAAATCTGCCGCCCACTTCTCGTTACTCAAACTAGAAATACTCACACATGGAGACAAACAAACTCAGCAGGAGGAGCAAAGAAAAGACCTTCACTCCACAAATACTCAGTCCTACGCCTTTTTAAAAGCCTTCTCATGTTTTGTCAGCTTGACTATGTATTATAGGACGAATGGCACATGTTCATACAAATTGCAGTGAGTGCCTTGAAAACTCAAAGCGGTACAAGGCAGCATGTCTGTAGACTCACGAACGGCAGACAGAAAAAGCAAGCGAAGCCACACATGCAGTACTTAGATCCATATTAACGCTGTAAAGAGTGATGGTTTGTAGAGAACGGACAAACACAAAAAGTTACGGTTTTATTTGGTCATTGCCCTTCTGACCTTTCCCGTTGTGTTTTATGTTGGGCTGAAAGTCCATTTTATTTCCCGAATGAAGCTAATAAAAAGCAAAGAGTCAATAGCTAGAAGGAATGAAAACAGGATCCTTTTGCTTCTACAGGTTCCTGCAAATGCATTGAAGCAGGAAGGTCAGTTCATTTGTTTGATGCACAAAGGCGATATTTGATCAAAAGATGAATATCAAACAAAACCCCAGCTTCAGCTTTCATTTCTTGGAATTTGAAATAACATTACTGGAATCATACAAATTAAAAGGGAGCAGAGATATTGGAAAAGATATTTAAATAACATTTCAAGTGAATCAATTTAGCTTCATTTGCATAGCAAATCCTGCTCCATAAAAAAAACTCCTTTACTTTCAATGAGGGACGTGCACCTTGTATCAATCTCACCTCTACATTACATCCTTTAGTGACCCCAGTGTAATCTGAGCTGCTGAGAAGGTTGTATGGAGTCCTTGAGACTTCAATGTCACGAAGACAACCTGCATACCGCTTCAGTATGACCTCTGACCTACAGGACAACGCAAAAAATTCATTTAAAATCCAAATATAAATATCATGTTTGTATTTTAATACATTTAATTTAGCATAAAGTGCATATTGCAGCAGTGAAGCCATTGCATTGTGTGTCTAGAAGCAAAGTGTCGGTTGTCAATCAACAACATGAATAATCACAATATGGCGTTTGTCCAAGGTATTCACATTAAAAATCAAAAGGAAACTAAATAAAACTATGAGACTAAAGTCTCATATTCATGTTTTTTAAACTGAACATATTTTAGTACTGTTTAAGAAAACAATACAAAACAACAGAAACAACATCTACCGTAAATATTTAGTCTGATTTGGGCAAATCAGCTTGTAAAGCAAAGTCAATTGAACTGAATTTTCAAAGGCAAACGTCAAACTCAGATTATTATGGTGTATGGAGTGACGTCCAGTTGCAATGTGGAGGAGCAGGAGCCTGCAATGGTCGGCCAAGACACAAACAAGCACTGTGGGCTAAACAGCACCATCACCATGCAGAGAGCAGTAAACCTGAGTGGAGGACGTCTGATTATGAGCTTTATTTCTTTCTTTACTGTACCTGGCTGCCATGCTGTTGAAACAAAACATGACATTGCAGCGTTAGCACACTTCAAAAACACGTCTTCCACTGCTGACCCATTTATACACTCACGTTTCCTCTACTCAACATGTCGCTATGAAGATATTTTAAAGACACGTTAACAAGTGTGAAAGAATAATTTTTACTGACAAGGTCCATTATTCATATTACAAATCCAAAAATAGCATCAGCAGGCTAATTTTACAACACTGAGGAGTCAAAATGCAGGTGCATTGAAGGAATCAAATAAAGTCAGGCTGTGCTGTCATCAAGAACCTTAAACTACTGTAGAACCAGTAAGAACTAATAACCTCATCCCAAGCATAAAGAACGTATTACAACTTGAATATAAGAGTCTGACTGGAGGTCATTAAGTTCATTTTCCACAGTGTGTACCTGTAGTTTCCAATTGTGGGCAGGCCTCCAAAGTATATTTTCTGATTTTCCTTCAGATTGAGCCCAGTAGCAGAACCTTGTGACGTGGCCACGATCTTCTCCTCAATACTACTGTCGACGTCCACAACGGTCACCGTGGCTGTAGAAAGAGTTCATGACACCTGAGTAACAGAGGAGGCAGATTCAAATTCCAGACTCTGTTCTCTTTTCTTAGCCCGTACCTTGTTTCTTGTTCCGGGACATGGTGAGGGACTTCCAGTGCCCATCGTTGTGGCGGCTAGCTGATATGGCTCTGCCAACTCCTGACCCCAGGTCAAAGTTCACCTTGACTTTGCCCTCTGACAGCTCCAGGGACATAAAGTCCTTCTACATGGGCAAATCAATGCTGTTAGAGACCGAGATGGCGCATAGGAAGTTTTAACATTTCCCTGCACACTCACCATATCTGCGGTGGCCAGGTACATGAGCAGAGCGTCGGAGGAGAAGGTGCGGAATTTGAAGGTGATGGTGGAAACGTTGGGATTCCACCTGGTGGGTCTGCCCACTGCAGCATAGCCTTCACCATCCAGCTGGACGGTGCCTTCGCCTTCTGAGCGCTGGGGGCTGAAAAGCAAACAAAGTTAGTTGGTGTAGTGTGAAACACCAGTGAACTACAGTAACCATGACATAAATGGGAGCAGAAATCTAATTCTGATGCAGTAGTAGGTCTGTACCTGACCACACATCCTTTACAGTCTCCCTGTCTCTCTCTGTAGTTCCACAGCCCGATAGGCTTCCCATCCAGGAATGTCTCCCCCATGCAGCCTGTGAATGTTGTCGCTCTTACAGCATCAGCCCTCTGAAACATACAGTACAGGGAGCAAACGGTGAGAACAAGGGTTCGGGATGTGGACCTACAGCAAACAGAGAGACAGGCCGATACCTTGACTGTTCCGATTATTCCTCCTACAAACAGGTACGCGTTCTGGTCCACGTCCAGGATGGTGAAGGCTGCGGGTGAGGTGGAGCTGGCTGGAGTAGGCATCATACCAGCCATGGGGCCTTCCAGAGGATATACTGATATAGTGCCATTCAAACCATTACTGGGGACAGAAACGTGAAATAAAGAGCAATGGAGTTTGATGTTATTTTGATTGACATTCTGTATTTTCCTGAAAGACACACTGAAGGCAGGTAAAAAGTATTTTTATGAACTCTCACCACTAAAGATAAATTATAGAAACAATGCAGAATTCGTTTGAAGCAGTGGAACCTCTGAGCTACAATCAGGTTTTTCTCCCACCTTGGGTGTTGTTTCCAAAGCAGGAACAGCAATTCTGCATTGTGTGGAGGAACATTTTTAAGACTGATAGTTTGTGCGATCCCACTGGAAAACACCACTGGGAAATCTCTCCGATGGAAAAGCCTGGTGCAGGTGGTCTGGTGGATGGTCTGTGTAAAGCATCACTTCAGCTTTTACAGAGAAAAAGTGTACCTGCTAGATTACACTGTGTCTATGTAATGATGTGCCACAGGCTGATAAAGTGCCAAAGTCCTGATTTCCCCAGTGATACAGCTGGTTTTCTATAACATGAAAGAAATGACGCCCTGCCGTATTTTTGCCTTTACAACGAGGACGGTTGACCCGTTCTTTAGGCTGTGACCAACCGTTAGCGTTGCCATGCGGTGGACGCTCTTCCTACCGTGACGCCTCGATTCTGTGCCAGTTCCCATCGTGGATGGTGTGATGGGGATATTCAACGCGGCCCACGCCTGAGCCCACATCCCACAGGAAGGACACCTTCCCCTTACGCATCTCCAAGGCCAAGAAATCCACCTGAAAAACAAAGTCACACGCGGGTGAACATACTGTGCATTTGTTGTATTAGAGGCAGCTTTCAAGTAGCTACAAAAATATTACAACAAGTCAAATAGCAATGAAAGATGGCCCATGTTGGCAGGGTTGATGATTAATGTGTGTCCAAAACTTCCTACAGACCCTTATGGAATATTTATAAAACGGAGTGAATGCTGAAGTGGTTTCACACCAGCTCTGGTCTATTCTGAGGGTACGAAGGTTCAAATTTTCTCCATCTGTCTCCATCACAGGACTTTGCTCTATAGTATTTTGATTAATGATCTTATTAGTTATGCATGAGCAAAGAATTAAGGGAGTTTTCAGCATAGGTTGCCTCAGAAGCACACGGTGACACAGCATTATTATTCATGTAGTATTATGCACTATTAGAGATTATTAGACAGTCACATTTGATGACACAAATGACCCACATACACACACGTATGTACACACTTATCTCTCTAGTCTCTCTAGGGTAATAGCGATTATTCATTAGCGCCGATCACAGGGCAGCATCATTATTATTCAACTAGCATTACGCACTATTAGTGAAATGTGTGTGCGTGCGCGCTATTCATACTGAATTCTTCGCTCTATTACTAACACACATTCATGCACATTCAAGACTTCCCAGTCAGATTAAGCAAAGCTGTGATTTCTCCTGGGAAATCAGGCTAAAGCAGACAACAACATAAACCTGTTGTTAATTGCCGCCGCTCGTTAAGACACGCAAACACACGTGCGTGGACACGAGACCTCACATATGCACACATTGGGTCCATCAGTGGTACCTTAAAAAGCAGCGTTCTGTGTTTTAAGGTGTTACAGAGTATGTGTCAAGAAGTATTAATTATTCTTAGGTTGGACAAATCACTCTGGGAGAATGTGAGCTGTATGCCTGCTGTCTATGTGTGTGTGTGTGTGTGTGTGCACGTGTGTGTGTGTGCTCTACCTACTGCGCACATAAACCAGAGGGTGTGTGTGTGTGCGCACATGTTTGAATGCAGTTTGATAAATGATGCAGAAACGCAGCATCTCAGCATTCTATTAAATATGATTAATGCTCTAATATGAAACATTTAAGAAATTACAGACTCCCAACTGGATTTTCTCATTCTATCAGCAATAATACCACGGCCACAGAAACACATTTGTTTACACATATTTTCTAGAACAACAAAGATTTATTAGACATAACAAATATTAATAGACTGTACAACACTGCATTACGCTCTTGGATGAGTTTGGACGCGTGAGAAAACACACATACTGTTCCTCTGCGCTGTTAATTTATGAGTCATGATCTGTTATCATTACATGATTATGATCAAACTGCCACAGAAAATGCGTACTTACATATTTGGCTGATCCCAGGTAAAACAGCAGATTATCAGGTGTGGTGGTTTTAACATGAAGGATGATGGTGTTGTACCTTCCTTTCCTGATATCGGGGCGGTAACTACGCAGACAGTCTCCACCCGACGACACAGACACTTTGATCTGGACAGTGACAGAAACACAACATCACAACCTCTCATCTCGTGTTTTAAGTTGTTGGTCTGTGGTACAGTATGCATCAGTGAGGCGACAGCTTACGGAGTTCGCTTGCTTCCTGGCTTGGTTGATCAGTTCCTTGATTTGCGAGATGTTCCTCCTCAAGTTGTCCTGCAGCTGCTTGATTGGCTGCAGCTTCTCCAGCAGCCTGTCGGCTTCATCCTCCAGGTCTTTCACCTTAGCTCCTGCAGCATGAACTAAGAGGGGGGAAAGACAAGGTACAGCAGTGATACAGACCAGTACCAGGATTTATTAGAAACACTGTAGCACAGCTGAAGAGTGGTGAGCTAGCATGTGGAAAGGATGACGGAATTGCAGCAGCAGAGAAAATCACTGATTACTCGGAGGAGGACAGATGTAGAGAAAAAGCTGTAACATAGAAAGCTATAAGGAGCCAAACAATTAGGCAGATCAGCGATCAACAAGAACCTTGCTGCATGAATGATTTAATATATACTCCAAAGTGTTAAGCTGAAAAAGTGAAGGAGACAAAGAAAGAAATAGAAAGTTCCATGCTTTGCAATGTGCAAAGCTCTCATGCTCTAGCAGAGCACAGCAGAGGCATCATTAGACTGTTTACTGTATTAAAGAGGGCTAAAATATTAGAAAATGAACAAAGTGGTGCTCCAATACTTTTGGTAAAATCAGATCGTCTTATGAATTATTATACTTATAAACTTTATCTGTTTAATCTTATTCCAGTCATGAATGAAGGGAATGATGAAGGCACAGTCTTTGCTTGTAAGGGTCCATGGTGGCTAATTAACACTGCTCTCAACATCACATCAGTGTATTGGTGCACCACTGGTAAAGAATACGTATGTATTGAGGTAAGTGAAATATACATACTGATGGCTGTGGGGATTTAAAAAAGGAGAGAGAGAAACAAAATCAGGGTTGCAGCAATCATAATTTAAAAATTATGGTTTAAAGGTTTTATTTTCAGATTGTGGTGCTAAAGTATTCAATAATTATGACTGTGGGTGTATGTAAGTAAAAATGAGACCATGCTAGTCACACACTGTGGAACGCTGGCATATAAATGCTGTCCATGGTTATTTCTTTTTTTATAATTGTGTATTTTAAACAGGTTCATTAACAGATTCTTATCTGGTTATTCGGATCTTGTTCGATGAGTCGACTCATAAAAATAAAGCACTTTACTGTTTTTCTCTGGGTCCTGGATCATCTGATTGGCTGCATTCACATTATCCTCCAGCTCGCTGTAGTTCCTCTTCAGGCCGTGGATCCGCAGGTTCAGATCCCTGAGGCGCTCGAGGACGTCCAACGCTGTGGCGTTAGCGTCTGCTGCCACAGCCTTGGTGGCTGCTAGCTTAGCTGCAGTGTCTGTCAGGAGGAAAACAACACTTAAAGCTACACAGGCCTTGTCTCATTAATTCACTGCAGTAGTCTATTACTAAATGTTATGGGTTAAACTAAGAAGCCATCACTCCGATGACACCCGTAACCACATACAGTAAATGATTATGATTCAGGTTGTGCAAAGTTTGTGAAGATCTGAGTGTTTGAGTCTTCAGCCTCCTGACCTGCCACGAGATGGTATAATTACCGTGTTATTCCGAGCTCACTCACAAGGATTTGAAGAGAAATGTTACTGTACATGCGTTAACCTCTGGGTCTCATCCATTTACATTTTGTACTGTAGCATCTAGACTTAACTTGTTTTTGCATGTTGATCAAAACGCAACCATGTGCATCACCTCGGCTCAGCAGCCTCGCTATCGCTGCGGTGCACTTGTGTGTATCTGTGAGTATTGACATGTGTCAAGTCGAGTTTACCAGAGGAACTGACCTCTATCCACACACGGATATCGATCCACTCTCTGTACCTCTCTCCCACGCGCACACACAGGCACTCGCTCATAAACACGGTGCGTTTGTGCAGCCATACCGTTGGGGATGGTGTGGAGCGTTGCTATGGTTCCATTGACAGCTTTGAGCAGGTCTTTGGTTTTGTCTCTCGCAGCTTTAACTCTGCCCTTGAGCCCGGCCACATTATCTGCATTCGCTACACACAAACACACAAAGTAAATGATGATGAGGGTTTGATTTGAAGCCAAGGCTGCCTACTAATAAAATCACTTCCCTAATGGGTGAGAGTGACTGAGCTATAGAGGGACCAATGAAGACCGACACTGAATTCCAGCGCTAGTTTATAGTGAATCTATGATGACTGTCAGCTTCTGTTTATTGCACACAATACATCACACGTTCTAAATACAGAATGATGTACATACAATAACACACACATTCATACACAGTACCTTTGACATCCTTGTGCAGTTGATTAGCTTCATTCAACAAACTGTGGCTTTTTTGCAGTGCAACTCGAGCTGCTTCCTTTACTGGGACTTCTGGGCCTAAAGCCTACAAACACAAATACGCAGAGAGCACGGCTTCACATACTTTGCTTGCAGGGAAATTTATATCCCACACAGGGATTAAAAATAGGATCTGTGATACATAAAAGAGTTGAAAGGAAAACGGTAACATATTAGCAGAGAGCAGAATAAACTGGCCAAGAGCGAAAACTGAAAGACAGATGAGAAACGACGATAGGCTAAAAAGCAAAGGGGGGGAATAAAATAAAAAGGATGGAAATCCAGACAACAGCAACAAACTGAGCAGGGTGAAAAAAATCAAGTAGGAAGGAATTATTGAATTAAGAAATACAAAGAAGAAAAAGGGAAGCAATCGAGGAATTTCAGGTGCGGGGTCACGATAATGAAAAAGACACACTGGAAAAAATGTTCACGAAAATGCTTTGATCTCTCAGCTATGACTAATGGAAAGCACAAGCTCACATTACCGTACAAGAAAACACATCCTTGGACTGGATACGTGCAGAATCCTACTACTTCATGTTTATGGTGTGAATGTGAATAAACTGTATCACAAATATTACAAAGGTACATGAGTATTATGAACTCATTCACGAGTTCAGACATCAAACTAAAATAGGTGCGTTTTTATATAGTATATTTTATAATGTAAATTAAAGATGCTGATTGATTTTATATTGACTCAACAGGTGTACTGTATGTATACAGTGGACTACGTGTCGCTTTACCAGCGCCAGAGCCTCATTTGCCGTCTGTCTTGCTGCCTTTGCTTCTTTCTCTGCTGCATCAATGTTGGCCTTTATGTTCGTGTAGGCCTTGAAGGCAGCCGTTGCATTGAAAGACAGATTTTTAGCTTCAGCCAAAATACTGTGAGGAACAAGAGGACAAACAAAGACATTTGACATATTACAGTACAGTACATACACATGAATAAGTAGTGAAAACAACAAAAAACTCCTGAGAGACATTTTCCATCGAATCTTTAAATTGAACTTTAGTTTGTACTTTTACAGACTTCAGAAGTGCAACATACTCTGACCTCTAACCCAGATGATAATACTGTATACAGGGTAAATGCTGGTGATGTGTTTATGTCTACCCATCCAGGATGGCAGCAGACTCGTTCAGCTGCTTAGCATGTTCTTTTGCGTTGAGCACGTGATTAGCCAGTCTGCCGTTACTCAGACCACTGGTGAGGTGACTGACTCTATCGTCCAGCTGGTCGTGAAGAGGATCCAGCTCTCTTTCCATCTCCTGCAAGTCCTGCAGGTAAAGAGAAGCAGAGGCTCTGTTCACTCCCCTCAGTGTTGAACACAGAGCGATACCTGTTCCTACACAATATTCAGCCGGAGAGTCGTACCTCTATCTCTTTGTTGATGTTGTCTGAAAGCTGGTTGGCTTCATCCAGTAGATCCTCTGCCTCTCCAAGGACTTTCTGTGCTTCCTGTTTCACCCCACTGACTGCAGAGTGCTTCCTCTGTAAAAACAGAGTGTTGATTTATTTAAAAAACAAAAAAAAAGCTTACAATTTAATATTAATATTTCTGTCAGCCTATAAAAGGTTTTAACACTGAACCAACAAAAATAGAAACCTCAGTGCAATGTAACAGAGAGAATTAACATAATTTTTAAAACCAATCAGTAATAATTCATACAGCTGGTTAAAAATAACTAATGTATTAAAATAAATACACATTTGTGTGATGCAGGATTGAACAGTAAATTACATATCTGTTTTTTAGAAACCGATAAATCATAAAAAACAATTATTCATATTATGTACAGAATAATTCTAAAAACCTTTTTATGCTGAAACGTTGATCCAGATACTGAAAGTAATAAAAGCACTTGCATGAATCATTATTAATGTCACTGAATAAAGTGTTTGATGCACTTTGTTTACAGCTTCTTTTTATAAAGAAAAACACTGCAGGGTTGATATTAAGAGAAAGACTGATAGAGAGTAAACTGTATGTGCACATCATCAGAATACTTCCTCTAGGAGATGTATAATGATTTTCTCAATAAATACTTGGGCTTTTGATCTGCAAGGCATTGCCCTCTGAGGTTTCCTTCATGATTAATCACATGAAAAATGAAGCAAGGAGCAAAATAACTTCTGAGATGAACAAAAGGCAAGATTGGGATTTGGGGAGAAGTTTTCATTTTAGGAGATTGAACCCAAATATTTAATAAGTGAAGCCAAAGTAATACAGCCTATAATCAAGATACATAAAAGCTGGTGTTTGACGCGGACATAAAAAACTACTATCTGTACCAACTGCATCTATTCTTGTCTTTCTTTAGGATAGAAATATAAAATCAGATGTTCAAGCTCAATCTGACGTATATACTAATGTACTGTATGTAGTGATTTGTGTGTGTCTGTACCTCCAGGGCTGTGAGGTTGGCCTGGTTTTGTTCTGTGAGTGAAGCAGCCTGTCTCGTCTTTCCCTGTGCAGAGTGAAGCAGGTCCTCGGCCTCCCGGAGTTTCCCTTCATGGTCGGAGAGCTTGCCTTTTATCTAGGCAAGAAGATGGAGCAGCATTAGGTGACTTACCTTAAGTTATTGTCACTAGCTAAAACTCAGAAAATGTAAATCTCCGAAGACTGCAGTAACCTCGGATTTCAGGTCTTCTGTGGCCTGATGAGGATCGCCGAACATCCTCTTGACCTTCTGATACAACTCCTCTGCGAGGCTGGAAGACAAGCCAGAGAGCATGTTTGCATTACTAACATTTACTGACACACAGGTCAAGTCATGTTCTAAAAGTCCAGTTGCCACAAAAAAAAAAAACATGATAATACAGTTATCTGAGTGTGCTGTCCAGTGCCAAGAGGGAAAAAACATGGGTGAAAGTCAGAATATTTATGTAAACTGTGTTGGATGAAATCCAAATAAAAAAATCTCCATACACGTAATTTAATAATAAAACTGTGGAATGAAATTACAGATGTTAATGATGAGCTGAACCAACATTTAAACTGGACCGACTTGTATCAGGACTGGGCCAGTTGTGTATAATCGTCACGTATCACTCCGCATACGAGGGAGTGCACCGCTATGAAAGCGTTCCAGGAGGGACCATCTGAAAACGTGTCCCCAATTAAACAGGCACTCCTCTCCCCTCTCATGGCATTTTTCTCCCCTGCCTCAGCCTTTCAAAACAAAATATCAATATTTCTGACTTTTGAAGCGGCGAAATAACCACATGCGATGCTAACTGAGACTGTAAGAGTACCCCGTGCCAGGGAGCGTCTGAATAATCAATGCTCGGTTTATCTGATCTGCTCATCAAGACCAGCAAATGCAGCCTTTGGTTCATTCCAAATCTTTTATACAACTTCACTTTGAGCGGAGCTTTTGGAAAGCCTTCTGACTTTGGAAGAATTTTTTAAAACACATTTTAATAACCATATGTTTACCACAGTATTAATTAATGAGACTTATTTTCACCTTCAGCATTAATTACGTGATTACAAGAACCTAGCATCCTCTAGGTGACATCACTCAGAGGAAAAATTCACAGGTCTGGAGTTATATGGAAGGTAATGCCTGAATTTGATTAGACTCTAATGAACCCTACAGGGGATAGTAAGAAAAGATGACAGACTATAAGCCAGTAAAAAACCAACAGCTACAGTACAGCACATGGCAGCACAACAACAGCAAAGCCATCAATGGAAACTCTCAGACAAAACATATAAAATATGAAGACATAAACTCAAACTTCTGCTGAAGCATCACTATAACATTTGTCTGTTTATTTCTTGCTTTGGTTGACATTGTTCCTCAGGCTTCAGTCAAATCCTCAACCACAGGACAGACAGTCACTCATGGCAGTGGCTCTTTCCCTTTGTCTGTCCTTCTTCCTCAGACTCTCTCCGGCTACAGCTCTGTCCATCTGTTCTCCTCTCCCTCCGTGACTCTCCCTTCCTCTCTACGTTCTTTGTATCTTTATATCCATCTCTTTTTCTGCCCCTGCGGCAATACTTTTAATTAACTCATCGACCTCGTCAACATTTACTGCTGAAAGAGACAGACAGGGAAAGAGGGAAAAAGGAGGGATGAAGAGAGTAGATTACTAATTCCATCAAAAGCCTTGAGAGAGAATGAGAGCAGCACTGAAACATCAGCAGAATGTCGTGGCTTTAGGATATGTAGCAGTCAGATGTCTGCTCAGTGAAAGATGTTTACGCCTAATGTCTAGTGTCAACAAAAATAAATTGAGAAAACAAAGAAAAAAAAAACAGGAATGGTTTTGCATGACTCAACCAAAATCCCCTTTTCCTCAGCATCCACCATTCTGCAATGTTGTGCTGTTTGGCCAACATCTGTTTTTTTACAACCGTTGAAGCAACAGAGCTGCATTAATCTTGATATGATATGAAGATCAATTACTCCAACTGAAAGAACTGTAAGTTTGTATAGGCATCCACTCAAATCCACCACAATACTTCACCTTCATTATCCCTATAAATAAAATCTAATCTAAAAAACATTGTCCTTATTTTCAGGCCCAAACCAGTGTTTTTGTGTTGCTATGTGGGAGTGTCGTGTGCAGTGTGTGTGCGTGTTCGAGTGTCTGCATACGCCATCTCCTCCTCCGCGATGCCCTTCTTCCCTCCTAGCTGTCGCCTCCTCATCTCTGCTAGCATGGCCTGGATGTCCTCCTTCATCTCTTTCAGGCTCTTCTCCGGGGTTCCGTCTCCCCGGGAGAGGGTCCGGTTCAGCTCCTCAGCCTTCAGCTGGAGGTCTGGACGGGCAGAGAGGCGAGCACGTTGGATGCTCACATTCAGTTGCACTTGTACAAGGCCTTATTATGTCAAACAAGCTATTAGCATTGATACAAATCCTAAAAACAGCACCATTTACTGTAGCTGAGTAACTTGTAAGTAACGGAAGCAAAAGAAGAGCGTGGGGTCATACTCGCCTACAAACCAGACAAGGAATCACTGAGACAAACATAAACACTATTTACAGCTAAGCTAAACAGACGATACAGGAGAATTAGGACTGTACCACTACAGGGCTCAGACAACGACAGACAAACATCACATCATTTGATCTTCACTCATTTACACAGAGACGCATGCTGGGAGTCAGGCATGGGGAGCACACACACATTCTGTTTGAACGCCAATTCAAAGCCAGTGGATTTGGCAGACTTCATGTTTGCCCTGCTTTTATCAAATTAAAGGCACTGAAGTCTCCAACCAATCGATGATGAAACTGCACTAAAACACTGCAGGGCTCATTTAAATACTATGCAAACTGCTGGAGCCTAATGAGGAGTGTGTCGGCGTCTTTCTGTGCATGAGGAGAACAGGAGTTTGTGTGTTGTACGTTTCCATAACGTGCTGTGTGTTTGTGTGTCATGCCAGTTTGAAATGTACATGTTTTTTGATTTTTGGGGGGGCAATGCAGCATTTTGTCTCATTTAAAATGTAAACCTGCTGTGATTAGAGCCAAGACCAAACTAAAGCCATCATGCTAATGAACAGCTGTAGCGCGTGTGTGTTTGTGCACACAAGGCAGGTGTCTGTGTGCGAGTGCAAGTTTGTGAGCGGCTGCGATTGTGTGAGCGTGTGTGTCAAAACCATATAATTACATAGTGGGATTTAAAAGCCAATTAAACACTTAAAACGTGGACGGAATCATATTATGGTATGTAGTAAACACTGGCTCACGCTGACGAAAGTGTGTACAGTATTTTCTTGCCTCATTATGTGTGAGTGCATGTGTGTCTGTGTGCGTGCACAGTTGTATGATCGTGTGCACATCTGCGTCAGTGTTTGTGTATGCGTGTGTGTCTTTGAT
Source organism: Betta splendens (assembly GCF_900634795.4). Taxonomy (NCBI): domain Eukaryota; kingdom Metazoa; phylum Chordata; class Actinopteri; order Anabantiformes; family Osphronemidae; genus Betta; species Betta splendens. Next base: position 11,526,191 of record NC_040901.2, on the reverse strand, counting down.
AGCCACTAATTAAGTCTGTAATTGCTACTCTCAGTCATCCAATGAGCCACAACACACTCTCCCTTCACACGCACACACGCACGCACGCACACACACACACACACACACTAGGCAAAGGGCCAGGGACGAGCACCAACAAGGTGAGGACAGTTTCATCATCACCAGCCATGTGTTGTTTGGTTCCTGTCATTTACTTCCAGCAGCCATAAAAAATGTGATCTACAGTTTAAATTATAGCATATTTTAATATACTGTTTTTTAAGCTGCAAAAATTAGTGTAGACATAACTGCAATACAAAAGAACTGATTAACTATAAAGGCGAACACACTACAGAACATGTGCAATCAAGATTAAAGTCACTTCTCCTGTTTTCGCTACTTAAACAAAATGGTCTTACGCCTTTTAAAATGGTTGTTGAACGTCCTCAATACTATTAAAATGGTGGACAGGTACACAGACATGAAATACAGCACCCAGACCAAAGGCACTGACAGAACTATTTCCACTCAAGGTCCTCTTTTGTTGTGGAGATTTCAATATCGCTGCAAAAATTGCAACATTTTAGCAAATGTTAATTTTGTTAGATTTCCTCCCTGGATACACTGAGTTCCTCAAGTTTCCTCTTTATCCACTTACATGTGTGTACACGTGTAAAAACGATCCGTCCCCTGTACCTGACAAACCTTCCAAACACTAATTTGTCCGTGCGTCGCCATTCGACAGCGACTTGCTAACTAGCAGCTGCACAGAATCAGACAAAGTGAGTCAGTGCACACTATTAACTCGGTGGGTGACTCTTTATCACTACGGCCTGTGATGTTGCCGCCTCCTGAGATCCTTCTTATATAGTTCACGCAACATTTTGCACCACCAGCTGGCACCAAACAGCGGCATCTGGCCACCAGCCATTGTGCTCGAGTTCCTATTATTGAGCTAACAAAGGGGATGAAAGCAGTTGCAGAATTGTCTCACTTTGATGAAACATCCTGTTCATAGAAAACTATAAGGACGAAATATCTTTATATTACCTGTATGCATCACTATTATTATCATTAACTTATTTTCACTTTTTTAATATTCTTTAAATCCGTTGCTTCTCTGCTGTAAAAATTCCCCACAGGGTTTCCTAACATTTAATATTATATACAATAATACAGTGCAATGTACAGTAATGACAGAGCGAATCAGGGAGAAATCCTGAAATTCCAGGCGCAGGTTGGAGGCAGTTAATGGTGAAGAGGTGGTGTTTGTTTCCGCTACCTTTAGCTCCCAGCAGCGTGTCCCTGATGAACTGCTCCAGGTCATCGGCTCGCTTATGAATCCTGTCGGCATCATCTTCAACCTGCTCTCCATCAGCAGACACCTTGGTGGCCTGCATGCGCAAACCATGAAATAATAAACAAGCACTGAATGATTGAGCGTATCGACTTCAGCCTGACAAAGGGATGCAGGGGTGAGATGTTGGATGTAAAAGGATGACAGGCGATGATGGCGGTAGAGCACACAGACGTGCACTCGGTCGATATTACTGGATTGCGTGTGTAGTGCTTTCAGTTGGTTTACCTTCTGCATCCCAAAAAACAATGGAGGAATTACTGGTATAAAAACCTCACATTAGCACAGATGTGCTGGCACACACAACCGCATTGTAAGAGATGGATCATTCCTTGACAGATATAAAACCACATCCTAATACACTCAATTTAACACACACATACACACCGGAGGAGGAACAGGTAATTACAGTTGTGATTTGACAGGACCATGCTATATCATTTTACCGGGTGTGTTTGTGTGAGCGAGCATGCGTGTGATGGGGTGTGGGTGATAGCATCGCTGTCAACAAATGTCAAGGCCCCGTTCCTTAAAAGGCTGCAGCCTGACAGCGCGGATGTGAGCGGTATTTTTCTCCACTGGAGAAGTGTTTTCCTGCGCCACTCAAATCTTCCTGGAGACAAAACTGTGAAGTCCAACGGAAAATGAAGGATAGACTAATTATTTAATGTTTCGTGGAGCATTAATAATTCAGTGTAAACCAAAGCACTGCGTCTGCATTTGCAGGACTCCACCAGAACCAGAAGGTGCGCTGTGATGGGGTGGAGATGTTCTGACCCAGACGTCTGGCCATCAGAATGTGGCCCTCGTCAGACTTCCACCCTTTCCTGAGCCTGAACACATCAAAGTTCTGAACTAACTGTTCACTAGCGGCCTAGTATAGCCCGCCTGCTAACAGGTGCCACGATGAAGAGATAATCGCTGTTATTCACCTGTCAGTGCTCATAATGGTTTGCCTGATCGATGGAGTTACACTACTTATTACATTTTTGGCAGGATAACTCTAAAACCTGTTACTTTATGTTTCAAAATCTCCCTAACACCGGTCCCAGAACACTACATCCAGCACTCTGGTTTTTACTAAGGCGTTTAGTAGCTTTTAAAATTCCCTGTGGCAGTTACTCAGCTGCCAAACAGCACGTTCCAGGCCTGGTTCGAATGCTGCTTTTCACACAACCGACTAGACCTGTGTCTTTGCCGCTCTTTGCATAGAAGTGCTGCCTGAATCTACGTCAGTGCCGAGCAGGGCCCATGTTTGTTCCATCCGTGTTGGAGACAGGCAGAGGATGAAAGGAGGATAATGAGTGAAAATACAAAACCAAAACAGTGACGGCGACGGAGGCTAAACGCAAGCACAAGAAAAATAAAACTGTCTGTACCCTGCTGTGTAGCTGGTCCATCTCAACGACAAGTGATCCGAGGTTGGAGTCGGCCAGCTGCAGTAATCTCTCTGGAGCTCTCTGAGGCGACAACATGTGCTGCAGGAGAGAAACAGAGAGATGAAGGAATTACAGAGAAAATGCCCGAGACATCTTGGCCCAAGGCTAAACTTTTGAACTGCCTGGCTCGGGGCTGTGGAGCCGAAGCTAAGAAAAAGAGCAAAAGCAAGCGAGGACGCGAGGCAAGGACAGAGGAACACGCATCACATCTGTAAACATATCCCGTAAACACAATATACTGTGATCATGTCTGTGTCACTATGGTGAGTCCGAATCAGAATCTGGTGAACACATTCATACCCATTTGCTATAACCAGAAATTCTCTCATTAGCAATATTTATAACTATATATTTAAAATCATTTACCTTTAGTTCCTCGGTCATGTTCTCAAAGCGGTACAGCAGCTTGTAAGGTGGCGGGAGGGGGGTGGTCAGAGTGACTTCAGTGATGATGCGATACAGACGGTCCATGTCGCTGATCAACAGGCCCGAGCACTCGTCATCACAAGCTACACCCATTAACACAAAGCCACACATCAGCCAGGGTGGAATGAGGACACGCACAGCGTGAAGGAACTGCTGGATCAGACAGTGCGAGGGGTTTTGTCTTTACATGTGGGCTGTTGAAGTGGAGCTTTGACTGAATATGTTTGTATTATTTGTACGTAATCATTGTGTGTTCAGGGTGACTGCTTGTGTTTTTGTGTTTAAGTGACTCCAGCATCAGAAAGACAGGCCTGCTGATGCATGAAATTTAGCACAAAGAGGCAAAAGCACCCATTATAAGCACACACTGCAGGCTACGAACACACCAGGATATTAAGTCAGACACTTCCCGTTTCTGCTTGTATGTGAATTCCTTTTTCCGTTTCATAGCCCAGGGCTGATTTATTGCAGAAATTAAATTTTCTGACAAGGGAAATCAAAGATGAATTAAATTAAATAAAAACAGTTTCTACTCCATCAAGCTGACAACATCAAACATTGTTACAGAATCACAAGCTCACAGACACACGCAGTAGATGTAGAATAGATCCAAGATTAAATGTCTGTCTACTCAAAACCAGTAAAAAGATGATGATTTGTTGACACAGTGAGACAACAGCTTTGCTTTTGCTTTTGAAAACACAAGAATCTCTAGAGTGGCAATACTTCACTCTGCTGATATTTGCTTATGTTAGATTAAAAAAAACTCAATACACATCACTGTGTACATGTATGTCTATTGATGTACTGAGCTAGTAGCTTTAGGTAAAAACCTTAAACGTTAAATGCTGCAAACGTCTTGAAGGTGAGACATAAGTGAGATCAAGCAGCTGCAGTGAGAGAACTAAAATGCGGCTCATAATATAATAATGTGCATTTCTGTCTAATGATGCATCATTAGCAACATCAGGTCTGACTTGAAAGTACACACGGTTCACAGAAACTAAAGGCTGCACGACAGATTGAAAGGACCGGCTGTGTTTGAGCTCAGAAACCTCATGCTTCACACTGCAAACACACACGGACATGCCGATGTGCAGTAACACACATGCTCCTTAGACAGACTGATAAAAGTCTGGTTCAACTATAGCAATCAAAGAAGTCCTTTTAACACTGTGCCTGTTTTCTATCAGGGTTTGATCCAATGCATCTAGGCTTACCTTAAACTTAATGGAAGCTCCTGAGCTCTCATTACTGACAAATCTGCATGGCTCATAATATACAGTATAAGACATGTATTCAAAAATACGACCCATAAGCAGTAAAATCTAGCTACACTTCTGTTTTGCAGTGAGTCAGAGGACCACCTTCGTTTTCATCCTTCAAGGCTGTCGCCTCCCAAGGCGCTTGGTTTGTCTGATAAAATGCCAGGAAGGACAGAGCCCAGGCAGAACGCAGAGTGCAGCCACTTTTCAACAAGTGAACAGCGGCGTTCACGCCATTCATTTTAAACCAGGACTTGTGATTATCGTCTGGCTGTGGAGGCGACCGGTTTGGTGTCAGGGTGCACTGTGACACTTGGACTGTCAATTTATGAACAAACGCTTTGTGTCTGAACACATAAAGACCTGAGCAAGCAATTTTCCTCTCTGACCTGACAGCAGCAATTTCACATCAGCCTGTGTCTTACAACCTTTTCTTCTATATTCTCGCTTGCACACATACACTTACCTCTAGACATGATAATGGCAGCAAATTGGTCCGGCCATTATGGTCATATTAAGTTTAAATTGGCTGCAAATGACATTGAAATTATTTTGTAAATGACTTGAATCTGACTTCTGCCACCATTCCCCGTCTCCCATGGCAACCGGAGGAGAGGGTTCTCACTGCTCATTTACATTTCATTGCCAAAATAAATCAAACATCACAACATCAGGTGCCTATGCTGGATGGCGGGTCACAGAGGATGTGTGTAGCGTTCAGCAATGCTGGGCTAGTTTTGTGCTAGCATCCAAGTCTTAGTGAGGTTGTAGAACAATTGACCAAAATCCCTTTCAATTAGTGCTAAGCTTCAAGGCCTTAGAGTAAAGCCGGTTTATTCCAGCTGCCCTTCAATTGCTTCCCAGCTGAATGCTATTCCAGCCTTTTGAGCCGGCAAACACCTTGAATGAAGAATCAGCAAAAGAAGTCACAATAGAGCAAGTGAAAGGAGAACAACACTAGTAAAAGCGGTGTATTAGTCTTACAGATGATCCCAGTGGGTCCACACACATGCCTGTCCATGCACTGCTCGCACGACCTCCCAAGCGCCCCGGCCCTGCAGCTGCATTGGCCGGTAACAGGGTCACACGGTCCTGGCAACGCCCCCCACGAGGAACACTTACACTCCTCGCAGTGGCCTCCTGGCGTCCGTGGGTTACCATGGTAACCGGTGGCACACCTGGACAGCGGGATTATGAATTGTTGCTGGTCAGTACAGGTTTTAATACACGCTGTAGGTGTGTGATTCTCATTTAGTGCGCGTCTGACCTCTCACAATATTTGCCCTCATATCCCTCAGGACAGGCTGTGCATCGGTAGTCATCAAATCCCTCGGCCACACAGGTAGGACTGAAACTGGACATTGGCACTCCATTAAAGAAAACAACATGATGAAGAGGTGATGCAGAGCAAGCAGAGAGAGAAAGGTTACTTGTTCTTTGGGTTGGTGAGGGGGCAGGCGCAGGGTTTGCAGTCGTCAGGGGAACCTCGCACCACTCCATAGAACCCAGGAGCACAGCGTTCACAGCGATCGCCTTCTGTGTTGTCCTGACATTTCTACACACACACATGCATACACACACGCACACGCACACACACACACACACACACACACACACACACACACACACACACACACACTTGACTAATGCCTAGTTTTAAATATAGAACTTAATTGTGAATATAATGCAGACAACTCTACTGTTGAGGAAAAAAAGATCAAGCTTCTTATTCACAGAGCTTCTCCTTTTGAAAAAAAAAGCTAATCTTCAAATTAAATTAGAGTTAAGCCACACTTTCATCTGAATGTTTGAAAAAAATACTATATATCACATTATAGCAAATTTCAAATTTAATCAAACACTGGAGGAGATGAGTGTTTTCAAAAGATGACAGGAGAGACCATAATCCATTCCTTCATTACTAGCTTGCTTTTTGGAAGCTTGATTAGTTGATTTCCATTGACCGCAGATAAAGAGTATAAATAGATAAATAGAGAGCGGCACTGCCTGTAAATACAATCAATACAGACACCGTTAGTGAAACGCCGGACAACGTGCTGACAGAAAGATCAATTCTGTTTAAAACTTTCCAAAGTCTGGAACCATGAGATGTAGTTTTTTATTTCACAAGCATCATCAGCGGACGCAGACAAACAAAGTCAGGTGTCGGGAGCTGTCTGGGCATCAGAGGTTTCTTTTCTATACAGAAAGTTGCAAACCATTTATTGATTTAGAGACCACAGCTTCAATCTCTAGAGGCATTTTGGGCTCAGTCTCACTTTAGCATAGTGACATGATCCCACTAGTTGATTGGTGACAGGTGTGATCTCACATACACAGATGCAAAACACATTTATACTTGTACTGATTAATACAATGTAAAACAATGTTTCTGAAAACATGCTGTACATTTCCCACAACACTGCACAATATGTACACAAAACCATTCAGCACGTTAATGGCACACTCAATCATACTGTACACACACAATCTAAGCTCCTGCGTGCTCCGGTATATTACATACTGTACAACAGCACAAACATACAACTCCCCTGCCTCTCATCCCCGGGGTGCTGTCTTATGTGTTCGTCTTGTTTGTTGAAAATTGCGACTTCAATCAGTGCAACAGGAAGTTGCCTCTTAACGAGGCAAGTCATTTCCATTAACTTCCTGTGTTCCTCGTTACCACTAATTACCACAGAAACAAACTCGTTTAGCATTTTCAATTTAGCCCGCTCGGTTAGAAAATGCTAATGATGCTGTTATGGAGCGCAAGATGGAAATAGGCGAGGGAAGAATGGCTGGGAGGCAGACAAAAGGCAGAAATCAAACCGTGGAGGGGGAGAGAGAGGTGGGAAAAAGGAAGCAGACAACTGGATGTAGAAAGACAAAGAAAGGCAGGAGTTTAAAGGAGACAGAGCAAAAACATAATTGTGGACAAGTGGGGAGAGAACGGAGGAGATAAAAACAGAACAAGCAAGTCAAACGATTACGGAATTGGAGGGAGGGGACGCAATATAAGGAAGGAGAAGGGAGAGTAGATAAAAGTGGTGATGAGGTAGCATTACAGAAACACAATAAGAACAATTAGAACAGAACAACAAAACGTCGGCACAACTGCTGAAGCGTAACGACAGTTTATAAGTAGAGACAGCTGATTAAAGCCAACAGTAACTGTAAATCAATGTGGGAGTGGGATATCTAAATATTTATGGGAGGTACATGAGTAATTGCTTAACAATGAACGGATTAGATTATTAGACAACTTGTGCTCATTCATCTCCTGAGCGACCCGGCAGGGACAGCGTGCTGCCAAGGAGGCCTCTCTTTGTTGGGAGCTAAGTTTCCCTTCTTGCTTTGGGCCAGATTCAGAGAGGAAATGACAAAATATGAATGAGCCCAGAGTCATTAATTATTGCAGGGCTAATTAAGGTACCTGACACCTTTTCCAACACATGCCCACATGTTTTCCCCGCTCTCATCTCAACTTCATTAGCTTCCTGGCATATGGTCTACACACACAATGACAATATCTTTCTATGCATCTGAGGACAGTCACTAACCTGGACCATCGCATCCAAGCCCCCCCCAACCCTTAAACCCAAACTCACACTTAAAGCCTTTAAAGTTGCGAGGACTGAAATGGCCTGAACAATGAAGACACGCTCATTTACCTGGCAGATGGACGTCTCTGGATCGCAGGTGGACGAGTGCCCACTGCACTGGCACTGAACGCAGCTGCCCATGCCGGCAGCGGTGGGCACTCTGGACGCCGGGGCCGGTGCCAGGGAGCCGGCACGGAGGCGGTAGAACCCTGCAGCACACTCCTGCACAAAGAGTCACACACAGAGATGAGGGCGAAGCAAGACAGAGGAAGGAAAATCTGTAGAAAAGGATGAAAATTGACAGTTCTTTGCGAGACCTGGTTTTGATACTGTAGGATTTCTTCAAAATTCCCAACATTCCCAACCCACACAGAATGCATCATAGTGGAACAAACACACTGTTTGAGCTACTATCCACAAGGAGACACATAATTATTCCTAATTTGTATTTCTGTAGGCAACTGTTGACCACTCTCTTTCTCGCACATCCACACAATTAAGAGTTATTCCCTTCACTAACTTTTAAGCACACACATTGTCACACACTCACCATAAACACACACATGCACACAGGCGAGCGAGGTAACTCTCCTTTCCTCCCTTTCCTGCTCAGTAATAATTAATGGAGTCCATTTAAAGAGCCATCTGTTCCCTCTGCTTGCGGTAAACGCCCGTTTAAAAATACTTTATTAACAACGACGGCAGCTACAAATAGAGCAGCCATCTGTCAGCGAGGCCTCCGCGACCTCAACATTTCACGTTTAGGTACCGCACCCTATTTGGCTTCCACTGCGCTCTTTGAACGTGAACTGGAGCTGCATTGTTTTAGGCAAAATATAAACATGGGGTCCCATCATAAAGGCTCCAAAGTGAAACAGAGGTTGAAAAATATTGTTACAAATTTGCCGGCAACCCGTGTCCTTTGAGATTGAGACAGTAGCACCTACCGAGCTCTCAGGTGTCGCCGCTCAGCAGAGTTGCCAGAGCGGTTGCCTCCGTGTATCATAAGCAGCCTCTAGAAAATCCTCATTAAACTAAAGATTGAGTCACCGCTATATGCGCTCTGTGGCTTAACAGAAGGAGCTGGACGTAGCTCAAAGTCAATTGCTTTGACAAAATTCGCAAGCGAGCGGAGGACACGCTCAGCGAGGTTTAATCCTGGCAAAGCAGAAATAAATAAGTAAAGAATAAAACACAGGAGAGTCTGAAAGGCATCGCAGAGGCTTAAGATGCAGAGCGGAATGTAAATGTGAGCAAGCGTTAGAAGCCGGCTGTGTGACCTCCATGTTCGCATCCTGTCAGGAGGAGGCTGCAGACAAAGAGCACTCACTCCTTTGAGGACCAGAAGACAGAGCCAAAATTCAGCCGTAATTAATGTTTGTCATGTTTAATCCAAAACCTGGTTTTTGAACTTCTGTCAATAAACACGCTTTCATTTGTGACAATATTGTCGCTCCACAGCACTTTTTATTTACTTTGCAATGTGTTATGATATTCTATTTGCTATATTGCAGTTGGCTTTTTGCTGCCACACTAAAGAAATTGCTTTACTGAGCTCACTCGCATTGACTGGCTGTACTGTGAATCGTGTTTTCCAGTCTACAAACAAACCTTCATTACAGTTGCAGGCAGGGCATCGATGGTTCTGTGAGCCCAGGCTGATGTGATAAGTGAAATTTTATCTTCTGGGTAAAAGTGTTGGCATTCAACAGCTGTTACAACTCCTTAACACACACCCTTCACCTGACGACTACAACAAGTGTGGGACCCACCTCACAAGAAAAGCCGGAGTATCCGACTGGACAGTCACACTTCTCGATCTGATGAGCTTTCTCACTCTCTCGGGTCGGACGTCCTTCCTCAGCCACTGTGAGAATGATCTCTGAAATACTGGAGAGGAAACAAATCCATCAGGTACGGTACTTGGTGGATTATGTCATAAATACATGTATATTCATTTACGTTTACCCGGATAAAACTGTGCTGATTATCTGCAACAGATTACAGTGTTTTAGCGGCTGAAAATGTCTTTAGTGAACCCAATTTTCTTTATTACCCTTTGAGACAAAAATGAGAGGGAGGTTTCCCCAAAGATTATAATTTCACCTGATATCAAATTGCACATTTATTAAGGACAAGCTTGTGTGAAGCTGCATGGAGTGTGTGTGTGTGTGTGTGTGTGTGTGTGTGTGTGTGTGTGTGTGTGTGTGTGTGTGTGTGTGTGTGTGTGTGTGTACCGGCTGTGTCTCATTAGGTTGCCGTGTGCTGCCTTAATTAGGATGTAGTCCACATAGAACAAAACGTCCATGAAGTCCTCTCGAGTCATAGACCTGCCATCTGCATATTTCCACAAATGCTGCACACACACACGCAGTTCAAATAAACCAATAATACTTCTGCAGAATATTAAAATGAAATAAATTCTATTTGGGCCTAATTGGAAAGTAACAGACTCAAAGCTTAACATTTAAATAAGATTTTCATCCTCGAACCTCTGTCATGTCGATCTCATGGCGCGTGAGCTGACCAATCTGGAGTCCTGTTATGTGGCGTGTGATCAGGATGTTGTGGTTAGGACCGCCCTTAATGATAACCTGAGGCTCATAGGAGGAAGGACCAACTTCATCTCTGGCCTCGTAATACACAGCATATTTCAACTGCCCACCGTATGCGGTGATCTAAGGAAGGACATAATTTAGGACATCAAATACGACTGTAGGCCGTTTGTAGATGAATCAGGCACCCAATGATTTCACAAACACCGGATAGTTGTGCATTAAATCATTGCTTTTTGCACTACTGACCCAGTAAGAGATGCACTGTAAAGTACTGTATTTACCATAGACCCTTTGAACTGCTCAGGCAGTTTCCAGTAGTAAGGCTCCGAGACGCTTTCGGTGACCAGGTCTGCATTAGCGAGGATCTCTGGGTGCTGGAAGCTCACTCCTCTCCTGGTCTCCACCGTGTTGGACTTATCCACCAGGGTGAGCACAGTCTGCTCTGGCTTCAGCGTCAACTACAGTAAAGCACGACGACGATATTAAGTTACACAAGGAACAATGCATAAGTGACTACAGTATTTATGTTGTGATGCTAAACCTTTCATTGGCTGAGCAGAAATGCATGTGTTCAGACTCAGGTACACAACCACAGCTTAACCAAATGAATGGAGTCAGCATCATTTTGGGGTTCGGTCACAGCATTGTCCTCTTCCTTCACCTCCTAATGACGCACATTCAAAGCATGTTGCACCCTCGCCATTCTTTGACTGTAGCCGACATCGATTTCAAATGGCTGCTGTCTGAGAGGCCCGTGTAGTTAACAGAACATTTCGGTGTCTTTGGTTTCTTCTGCGATGTCTTGTTTGGTCTATGGGCACAGAGCACTGTGCAATATCCTCACTAATGAGCATAGATCTGTGAAGCACTCAATACAGGCCAACTGGAGGCAGCTTTTGTGCAAACATTTGATCGGAACACAACTTGATGCCCGCATGTCTTCAAATAGTGTCTGTGAAACATCAAACTTTCCGTGGCAGGTTTTTTTTATAACAGTAAAACGATTTTGAAAAGTCAAAACTCCACATTGGAGATGTTCATTTGTTTATATACATCTACTCCTGGAATTTAGCCTCACCAGTTTAATTTGAGTTTATAGCCTGCGATTGTGTGATACAGTATATATAAACAACAAAAGTTGCTCATTAGCTGATGTTTGTTGAAAGCGTCACATATGTGTAAGTGTATTTCTTTATCTCTGATATGTGAATAATATTTTAGCTATTGCAGGCATTCAGGAAAATCTCCCTCTGTCTTCTTTTTATGTGTATTATCTGAATAATATCAGAGTGTATTATTGACTCTGGGATGCGGTCGAGTGAACCAATTTAAAAATAGATTCATCTGCTTGAGCCTGGACCTTCCCCTCTGTGCGGCTGCAGTCCAGCTGTGTTGATATGTGGATATTGTGTGAATAAAATTGGAGGCATTATGGAAAAGTGCTCTGTGGTTGAGTGGACAGAATCTAAAATCTAAGTTACCACTGGCTGGACTCAACCGGCTGAGTAACAGAGAGGCACACAGTCAATGGAAAAACTGCAAAAAAATCATATTGGAAATTAATTCAATAGATAGCAGGTTCAGATAGAAGCTGATTGAAGGCTTGATAGGTTTCGCATTTTAGAAGTAGGTGTTTGTTTGAGCTTTAATGAAATGTGACAGAACTGACCAAATGTATCACATGGTGCAGTACGTGGGTTTTTACAGGTTAGTTTGAATGTTTTTCACCTTCTTGTATTGTAGCCAGACAGGTAATACTCATACAGTCACACACGTCTTCTGCCAGTGGGAAAAAAAGAAAATGTAATAATGGAAGAATGTGTGTTTGTGTTTCTGTGCGAGCCCCCTCCTCCCCCCTTAACCCCTGTGTAATCTCATGTATGCATGTGTAGTGTGTATAATTTATGTGTATAGTGTCTGGATATGGAGAACGTGCGTGACCGTGTGTGTGTCCCTCTCCACTCAGTGTAATCTCACGACTCAGTGGTTCAGAGAAAATCTCCCTCTTTCCAATAAACTCTCCATTTTTTCCCGACTTTCTCTGTCCAGCTCCTGCTATCAACAGTAAATGAAGTGAATGTTTGCCGTTCAAAATAAAACCTCAAGCCACACTCTATCCCAAAAAGACCACGGTTGCCACGGAAACTTGGGTTTCAAGCCAGTGGCAACCGTTTCCGAGATGATGTGGCCCTTTATTAAAAATAGGCGGCCACTTGACAATAGATTATTAACTTGCCAACTTCCTTCTGCTGTTTCCAACTAGTCCTGTTTGTTGCTGGTATCCATCAAATCACTCAAACTCGTTTGTGTTTTTGATTCATGTCATTAATGAGCATTAGCTGAGCTCGCTGCCATAGTTCCCAACTTAACAATAGTTGACACAAAGATAGTGGACTTCCTTTCACATTTCTGTGAATATTCTATTAAATCAAGGTTGGCTTTAACGCAAAACTAGCTGCTCAAATTTTTCTTCTTTGTATGAACTGGTCTTAAACTGCTGTCAATTAACAAATAAGGTGCATCTACTCACCCACATCCTGATGAGCCCTTGTGCCTCTGTGCAGGAGTGTGTCAGGCCGTAACAGTAACATTTGCTGCAGCCCAGCGGATTTCGAACAGACAACCCAAATGTATCTGGCTTGCACTGGTCACAGTTGTGTCCTGCCACATTCACCTTACACAACAATTACACACAGTAGAAGGAGTAAGCAGCCGATCGCAAGAAAAAACAAGTTGTTAAACGTGAAAAGGCTAAAAGTTAATGGTTTTAATAAAACGCTGTCGTTCAAACAGCATCTGAATCTTCTGTGTAGTAAAATGTGCGTTTCACAGCAGAATGTTGACAGTTTAAAAATACAACCCTATAATTACCGAACTGGAAAGTAAAGCATTACATAAAACAGAAACCTTTACATAAATGCACCGTCCATCTGCACCTCTGTAAACATGTTGGTGCATCTGCCAACATAGAGATTCCAGTCACATTCAGTTCTGTGACATTTGCTGGAATAACTATGCAGGGAAATATGCAATATAAAACAAAAACTCTCTCGCACACGCACACAAACACAGGCACGCACGCACAGTAAGACAGAAGCCATGTGCAGTGGATTTTAAATTTGCACTGACATTTAAAATCTAAACTATCATCCCCTGGTATTCAAAATACTAAATACCACAGGTTTTTCCCCACACCTTCATGCAAATGCTCATTGATTGTGACTTAAAGATAACTTTCTAGATATAAAGTACTGTTGCTGGACAGAATGTTTGTCTTCACATTATTCCTGTTACATTTAACGCAGACAGATGTGTGTGTATGAGAGTGCATACTGTACCTTGCAGCTACATTTCCCAGTTCGATCAGCGCAGGCACACACTTTTCTCTCCATGTCACAGGTCTGGGTGTCCGATCCTGGTAGGTTACACTCGCACTGTGTGCACTGTGGCAAAGATGAATGAAGCTTCTGTTATCCACAATACTTCAGGCTCTGTGCAAAGTCAGTTTCAGTTTTATGCTGTGTTTCTGAATATCAAAGATTCTCAACCCTCCATCCATCTAGTGTAAATAACAATGTAGGATGTAATATTATCCCAGTAGTATTGTTATTATCGTTGTTACCTGTGGGAAGTCCCTGTATCCAATTTGACATTCATTGCATTTCTCTCCTCTGAAGGAGTCACGACAGAAGCAGCAGCCTGTGTTGACGTTACACTGCTGGGTCACTGAGCCGATCACGCTGCAACCACATTCCTATGCACACGTACAAAGGAAGCTGAATAAAACCGACCTCAACCAGACAGTAGGATACTGGAAGGTTGGTTGGATGTGTGAAAATTCATCTGCGTAATGTTTGTTCGGTACCTTGCACCCAGTCGTGATGTCATGGCCCCAGTGGTTTGGAGCGCAGCGGTCACACCTCTCACCAATAGTGTTTGGGGGACAGATGCACTGTCCCGTGTTGGCATCACAGTTATTGCCCACATGACTGCACTGACAAGCTGCAGGAGAGGAGGCATATTATATTAGGATATTTAAAGCAAAGTGTGGAGGAGAGAGTGGCGCAGGTATATTTTTAAAGTTAATTATATTATATTTAATTGCAAAATAGGTTGGAAGTTTGAGGGTTCTGCAAAAAAAAAACTGATGACAGCCATTTGCTTTGAAGTTCATGCAGCACATTGTATCATGTCTATGTGAAACTGGAAGAAAAGAAATGCCACACTGACAAAGTATTTAAAAACAGCAGCACTCAGGTTAATTAAGCCAGAGCCTGGCATTTCTACGATCCTTCGGCATATTTTGCTCCGCTTTTTCCCAGCAATCATTATAAAACTGGAACATTGATGTGAAAGAACGCACATGGCATTTATTTATGAAATGACATAACAGCTTTCAATTTGTGTAGATTTAAATGAATCTAAATGGAAAAAAAAGAAAATGAGTTTCATCAGGACAGCGTTCGGTGATTGCTGGCACTGCTTTAATTGCCAAAGTTATAAACTATGCTTTGATATTTTGTGAATTCCATGTTTTTCTAGGCTCATATCAAAGTGAAAATAAATCACTAATTCAACCCAACGTCTGTGCTTACGTGTGCAGCCTCCCTCTTGAAAGTTGAAGAATCCCTGTGAGCATCGGTCACATTTGGGCCCGCTCACGCCCGGCTGACAGCGGCACTGACCGGTCTCATCGCAATCAAACGACTTGGAGCCGAATGAGTTGCAGTGGCACGGGACACACGCTCCACCTGTAGTGATGCCGTGAGTCTGAGGCTGAGGACGACAACGGACAAAAACACAGCAGTCAGAAGCAGAAATGAGGAAAACAAAGCAGCGTCGCACACAAGATACTAATATACCGTAGATAAACGGAATAAATAATTATGTTTTCATTGCTGCTAAAAAAAACAAAAAACACTTTTTTTATATACAAAATCTCAAAACATGCTCAGATCTGTGACAGTGCCATTAAAGTCACTCATAAGGTTTCCCCCACATGGTCACTCTTGACTTACAGTCCCAAACCGCTTCACATGTATATGCCATGCTAATGACAGTGTTAAACATCACACACAGCACACACAACCCTATTTAGGCCCTGTTTAACAGGTGCACACCTCCAGACAGAGCTGTAACACAGCAGCTCAGCCATGCTGGGTCAAACACACAATGCACCACATGCAGTGTGCGTTACCCCCGTCCTGGGCCTGTACGCCCCCCGGGGACATCCCCCGCTTCGAGTCAACCCTCCCAATCTCGCGTGCGCCGCTTCCAAGGGAACCCGCTCCACCGGCCGCCGCGTCTCCCGCCTCTCGTAACTCTGGCGACGCAGGTCGCAGCGTCGGCCCACGTAGCCGGGGCGACAGATGCAGCGGCCCTCGACATCACAACGTTGGGATATGGAGCCGTGACGGCTGCAGCGGCAGGGCATACACTCCTGACGCTCAGCATCCCACCAGCAATTAGGCTGGATGAGTCACAATGTGGGAGCAAGGAGGGAAGTATGCGAGGGACCAATCAAAGTTGAGACAGTGAGACAAATATGTCCAACAGACTGAATTACAGTATAGACGGTACAGTAAACTGTAGATAATACACTGATTAGATAAAGAAACAATGGGAACAGCTGTAAAGACAGCTTGCATGTCTCTAAATACTTGCCATGCACTCGTCACACTGTCGTCCAACCACATTTTCTCTGCACTGGCACTGTCCAGTCTCCTGACTGCAGACTTCAGATACAGATCCATTAGTATGGCACTGACAGGCTGCAGGAGAGGAGAGGAAAGCAGATTATTATTTGCATTCGCTTTACAATTACACAAACCGGTGGGTGAGTGTTTGCTCCACGGGGCGGCAGGCTGAAGCGCCGTTCCTGCTTCATGTCTTCTTCAGGATTAGCTCTAAATTTGCACTTTAATATCCTGCTCAGTGCACCTTTAAGGAAATCAACCATTTGCCAAATAGACTGCAGTCTAGTGGCTTGACTTAGTTTTGACAGATTATGTTTTGCGTGTAAAACAAGATACGATTGAGTGAGAAGTCAAGGCTGCAACAGAAAAAAAAGTACATATATATCTGCTTAGTAACAGACAGAGCTGCAATCACCAGCGCTAACAGACCTTCCTTTAACTGAACCAAACAACAAAACGCTTCTGTTCTGAAGACACACACTGCCTGGTTTTGGTAAAGTCTAAAGCCTGAAAACTATATTTTTTACATTACCTTGATTTCAGCAAACTCCATTGCTCAAGGCTAAAGTTGCCATGCATGAACGACAATGTCTCCATTTTGACTCCAGCTGACGGCCTTTGTCACATCTCTCTCCACTATGATTGAAAAACTAACTGCCCCGCAGAAAAACGCAACCAGCTCCCTCTGAGTACTACTGAAAGAAGAGACACAAACTACTAGGTGTAGAATCAACAACCTACAATCAACCATCACTTCATCTTTATAAAATATTGTGCCTAACTTTCAAACCCCAATCTTCTGTCTTCTCAATCAGTTTATTACTCACAAGCCATTTTTCTCTTCTCTTTAGTACTGATATATTCCGCAACCTCAGTCACATATACAGTACAGTAACTGTGTTATTTAAATCCACCTAAGAAAAAAGACCCACGCACACACGCCAGTCAAACCCTTAGATATATAATTAAAAGCCTAAACATCACAGCTCCCATCTGGTGGCTGGGCTGTGACACGCACACGCACATACACCACATCACATACAGTACAGTCGGCACATATGCATACAGTACTTACACCCTGTTCTTCTGCTGACGCTGCCTTCGCTTACATGCAAAACGAAAAGAACAGAACCAAGTGTAGGGTGGGAAAGTGAGGGAACAACAGATGTCGACGCACACACACAAATATGCAAAAATATATATATATATATACAGTATCTGTATAAAGCATACACTGAATCCTGCATCACATACAATGAATGCAGAGACGCATGGATGCCCTCCCACACACACACACACACACACACACACACACACACACACACACACACACACACACACACACACACACACACACACACACACACACACACACACACACACACACACACACACACAGTACAAGAAAACACAAAATCTCTCACACACAGTCTCTCACCCCCTAGTGTCACCCTTCAGAGACCATCTGGACTCCGGTCTGTCAGGCGCTACAATGTAGAGTCTTGTTCTAGAATAAAATGTTGCCTTTTGTTGTGTTGTTTTTTGTTTTTCTCAGAGCTTATCTTGATGTTCAACATTTTTTTTACAGCTTGATATTATATTAGGTCCCATTAACCGTTAATTAGAAATAATGGTGCATATTTTCGACATCAGAACTGATATTATTTAGTTTTTGTTTTCTTTAAAAACAAGCAGGCTACAGGACCGTTTATTTATCTACAGTATAGGACATCAGCTGAGAGGACATCCTGCTTTACTTGCCCCCCACCTGGTTTTCACACAGACACCCGGAGCAACCCTTCAAGTGAGTACTGAGCAGATCAGTAGTGGAATTTAGGGTTAAGCAGTTAGACTGCAGATGTTTCAGAGAAAGGTGCAGAATCAAGTGCAAGTGTTCCACATTCAGAGCTCGAGACCTAAGACTTAAATCTGCGCCCTTCAAGCCAGTAACATTTTAAAACCAAAAATTCCATCTAACTGTAAGTGGTCCTAAAATCCATCTTACCTTTTCTTTCACTTTAAGCAGGTAAAAATATTTGGATTTTAGATTGTTTAAATGGAGACGGCATAGTGGAGGCTTCCACAGAGTACTGTAGTGTACATGCTAGTGCTACTGGATGATGGAGGCCAGACTTGCAATCACAGATGACTGTGCCACCAGCTTTCTGAGATTGGGATTCCTTTGTTGTGGTTTTTAATTTGATATTGTAGTTAAATATATGGGATTAAGAATTTGGGGCCTTTCAGAGCCATAAAGGCCAGAGGTGTGAGCACAGATGGCAGCAAGTCTATAAAGAGTTGTGGATTTTCCCCAAAGATCTCTAAAGACGGTATTGATCTACTGTATGAAGCATCTGCAAAACATTCATTAGGTGTCAGACACCCAGGAAGCATAATTGCATTATTGAATTACTACACATCCACTTTGTTCCAGTAACTGGGCAGAAGTGTGACAGGGTGATGCATGTCTTCACATCAACGTGCAAACAACTTTTCCCCATGTGAGAAATAGTCAAAGAAGTTAATTATCCTGAATTTATTCCTGAGACAAATTACTTGGTGGTCACGTTTGCTTGAAGAATCACTCCTCAGTTGAAATAAACTGAAACACTATTAGTGCGAGACTCAAAATGGCTGCAGCAAAAATGGCCACAGATTACAATTCTGACATCAAAAGAAAAAGTGAAGTGATTTTTACAGTCTAATAGTGCACAAATGGACTCGGCCTGAACTCCCCTGCTCCACTCAATAAAATTCATTAAGACTTGCAGCGAGATAGACAGAGTGAGAGCGAGAGACTGACAGAGGTGGAGAGAAAGCGGTTGTGTTTTAATAATTCCTGGTGGTCTTTTGTCATTCGTACAGGATCAATAACAGCCCACCATCTCCTAGACGCGAGCAGCCGATCAGCACTGCGGGAGAGCAATAGATCAGGCTGATTAATCAATAACCATTTAGCTGGGTGGAGAGGGGAAACAACTACAGAACAATGAACTATCAAATACACATTAATACTCTCTGTTGGCCCTTCTACCTGATTTTGAGCCCGTCTGATTGTTTTATCTGTCTGTTTATCGGCCAGCAGGTCCAACGCTCTGCATTTCTGCTGGTGCCACAGGTTTTAATGAAGGTTGAGACAAATAAGCACCATCTGTATTCACCCTCATTCTCTTCTCTTTTTCTACACCTCCACCCTTTATGTTATTTAACACACACACACACACACACACACACACACACACACACACACACACACACACACGTACACACACACACACACACACACACACACACACACACACACACACACACACACACACACACACACACACACACACACACACACACACACACACACACACACACACACGTATAGTTCTTTATTCTCACTGTTAAACACAGCTGGCAGTCAGCAGACCGCTCCGACATCACACCTCCTACAAGCACAGCTGCTCCCCGATGCACAGTCACTCACTTGTTCACCTACCCACACGCCACACACCCCAGATGGCGTCTATCTGCTCTGTGTAGCCAAAGGATCTAAGGTATCATTCAGCTAAAATTGAGTCTCAGACAACACAGTACTCTTTAGTGTAGTACATCTGGTTAGACATAGAAGTGAACTAGTAACCTTCTTTACAATGACTCATAAAAAATAAATACGGGATGATTAATTACATAGAGACAGTTTTCAAAGCCCATTAAAGCTGGAATATTTCATAAAATACTAAATGTACTTTAGCTGGTTTTACTATATTTATGATATCTTCAGTCAAAAAAACACTGGACTTGGTGTGTCGTGTCATTGCGGATAGAAAGTTGTGTTGTCGTATGCAGCCATGGTTGACTCCACCACTAGGAGTCACCAGAGTTATACATTCTAAATGTGCATATATGTTATTAAAATGAGCATTTCGGGATGTTTAATTAATGATTTAAAGTTTTAAATAATTATCTAAATCTGTATCATTGTAACAGCACATGGAACAAGGAGTAAACAGGCTACTGAACTAGCTACAGTAACTTACTAATGTTGACGTGGATCCAGCAAATAGTGTTAAATGTCGGCTAAAGTGGCTAACACACAAAACTGTCTACAATGATCAAGAAAAAGGACTTTTGCATCAAAATGACAACTAATTGCAATTGAAAATAAGGTCAGTGTACAGAGTGGAATCCTCTGTCAAAAGTTTAATTTCAAAGGCTCAAAGTAATGCAACCAATACAGTTACCCTATGTTTTATTGGCGTTTAGCCTTTTTACTTACGCTGGCAGTTTTTTGCTGTGATGGCGTCGCCGTAGTAACCCTCAGCACAGCTATCACACGATGCACCGCCATAACCTTGGCGACAGCGCAGACACTGGCCGGTGGTTGGATCACAGCTGCCTGGTATGGATAGGTCCAGGTTTCCATGGCAATCACAGGGCTGGCAGGAGCCTCCTGGTACAGTGGGATTGCCATGGTATCCATTGGAACATCTAGGAAGCAGCAGAGACAGTGTTAGAATAGAACTGGGGGTTGATGTAGTTAAATCATAAACTGTTTGGAATTAGACTATTTCCAGTACTTCTAGTAAATCTAAATTCTTTAAATAAATAAAAAAATCACTAATTAAAAGGAAATGTCCTAATACTTACTAGAACTGGCAAACTATATGGAGTCTACAGGAAATAGCTACATCTTTACTGTATGTGTCTGTCCAGTGGGACTACTTGGCTGAAGATGCGGTTGCACTTGCATCACATGTACCTAGAGGCAGACGCTTATGCTGACATTTTTTTGTTAGATGAACTTATACTGTCTAAAATATTTCATTTACTATGTTCTTTATGTTTAATAAAAATGAAGACAACATCATTTACATCCTCACATTTGTTTTGTTAGCGCCCTTTAGCGAGGACAAGCAAACATGAATACATAAAATCTAACGTTCTAGGACTCTTGTCTCCTTAATTAGATTAATAAAAACGAGTCCAGATGCTGCAAAACACATTAACCCGAACAAGCTCTGTTTGATAGAAGCCACTGAAACCAAATAAAAACAGATCTGAGCTGGAATTAAGCTCTATGGGCTGAGAAGGGAATTGAGATGAAAGAGGAGAGGAACAGAAGATGAAGAGCGAGGAAGAGGACAAAGGAAAGGAGAGCGAGATGAGGAGGAGGGGGAAAGGTCTTCACATTGAGAAGAGAATTGAATTTAGAGAGGAGGGAGAAAAAAGGACAGAGAGAGGGAAGGAGTCAAGAGCAGCCAGCTATTATTACCACTGACCCTCCTTGATACTCAATAGAACTGGTTTATTAGCTTGTGTGTGTGCATGTTGTTGAAGTGTGTCTCTGTTTGTGTGTACTTCTGTTGGTGTGTATTGTGCGACACACGCATCCCGCTAGTCAAGTGGCAGCAATCTCACTTCTTGATAGCAGAGACTAGGGGAGAAAGGCTGTGTTTCTGTTTGTATTAGGTCTTATTTGCAAGTTGAATTCACACTGTGAAGCCTGTGCTATATTATATTCTGCCCCATACTGCCGGTGCTGTATGTGTGTGAGTAGTGATCCGGGCTTCAAGAGGAAGTGAAAGTATTTATAGAGCTGAAAAGGAAATGCTGGGTGTGGGTCGGGCACCTGGTCAAAGCCATCAGAGTGTAAATGTTAGAGTGGCTGAAAGGGGACGGGAACGAGCTGGGTTTATTTATTTTTTGTGGCATAATTTTCATAGAAATAAACCATGCTTGCTTGCTTTCAACATACTTTTTTATACAGTTTACTGATGTTATTTCCTGTAGAAAAAAAATACAAGTTAGAAAAAACACATACTTTAAATCAGCTTCTTGCAAAGAGAAATCATGTTTTTTATAAGACAACATTTCTGCAGAAGTTGAAAGTTTTTTGATTATTTTTCTTCGAACCTGTCTCAGTCAACGTTAGAGACAATCTTTCTAAGTGTCAATTCAACAGTAATGAAAAGATCTCACTGTAAAAAACTACTGTTAACAGTGTAGAGTGCATTTAGCCTCAGATAACAGATCGCTAGTGACAGAACAGCATCGCTATTTCCAGACGTCTTCTGTATTAAACAAGCCTCTTGCTTGCATCACTGTATAGCATATATAATCTGCACAAACTGGCAAAACGCAAATAGCAACGTAAAACCACAAGTGTTTTAGTTGAGTCATTAATTAGACAAGAGCATTAAAGTGCTTTCAGCTAAATTTTAAATGGCTGTTTATGGACGGGAAATTGAAAAGCAGAATCACTTAGCACAGAGTGGATAGCCTATTAGCATGGGAGGGAGAGAGTAGCCTTTTCTGTTAAAGCCCATAATACAGACAAATTGGCACATTACAATTAATTACTACTAACAACAACAAAAGCACTGTAGATAATGAAGTGTAATGGAACGTAGTGCATAGCAGGTATCAATTAGACTAATAGACAAGGAAGCAGCGAACTGATGATTACCTCCTTACCTTACTGTCATCAGTAATAAAATAGTATTTACAATATGTGAAATGTATTCTGAATGTGCAACCAGCCTCTTTGCCTCTGCCCTGGAGGTAAAAAGCTGTTGGACACGATGATACAACATCAGCACAACACACACAAATGTACATACAGATATTCTCTATATCCTCAACTGTTCTTGGGTCATTTGAATTTAGGATCATAAAAGAATATGACAACAAGGCACAAAGCTTTGCATCAGCTGAAGTTCAGATGCTTCTCTGTGACAGACACCGTTTAAAAAAAAAAAAAAGACTGACAATGAGTCAGTCTGCCTTCCACTGGCAAGCCAGCTTTATAAAAAGCCTGGACAGACAGACAGACTGCTGGAACAGCATCGGGAGGCATGCAGACTATGCAGGCTGAGGCCCCACGTCCACAAGCTGTCTCAACTGGCAAAACAAGCATCACAGGAGAAATTCATGCCTTGATTTCTCTACAAGAGACGCAGATCTGCAAAAATGTCCGCTTACTGTGAGACAACATTAAACATTACCACAACAGTGGAGATATTCATGGTTTGCTTCTGTAGTGACCCCAAACTTTACAATAGCATGCCTTGATGACAAACAATAAATAAACTCTCCAACACAAGGGTGTATTCAGTACTTCTCTGAACGCTCGTTGAGGCTTGTCTGACATTTCACACATGCACTTGCTGTGCCGGTCACCAAGGCTTTGTTTCAAGTTTTCAGAAGTACAGTACAATAATGAACTTAACCACGAATAGCGTTCATTGAAGCCAACATGCCTTATGTTTAAGCGACAGTATTTAATAAATATCTAGCTGAGGGCAGTATCAGTCTGAGTGCTGAGAAGATCACATTTGCTCAGTCTGCACCGCCACATGACAGCATAGCCTGTAGTTATAACAAGGCTGGGATTCAAAGACAGGCGTCTCATTAGTCGCTGCTTGGTGAAGGAACTCACAGCTAATGGAACAACAATGTCAGTCAACTAATAAATGTGCTGTGGACAGAGAGCTAGACGGACAATGAAATATAATGTCCTTCAGTTAATGAGCAGCTGTGTCTGTTTCTGTTTATGACAGGCCGCCTATATGTGCAATTTATTTACCAAACAGGCTCAGTACAGTGAGCACAACGAATGTGGAAAATGGTGCTAACGCTTTTAGGATTAGCACCATTATGTACATTTTAAAAGGATGCAGTTAGTGCAGTGTTGATGCTAAAATTAGGTCATGAAACAGCCTTTTGCACTCAATGTGTGATTCATATTGCAGTTAAGTTTTATAGACGTGCATACTGTATATATTCTATTTGACAAACAGTTATGGACTCTCCTCCTAAGATCCTGCTCTGCATTCAGGGACACAGAACATAGCAAGACTTTCAATGACTACAAGCACAAAGCAAGCACATGTGGATTAGAGCATGTTGTGTGCGTGTGTTACCTGTTACATCGTGGTCCTGCGTATCCAGGCCGACACTGGTTGCACAGCAACTCTCCTCCTTCACTCAGGTGGCAGGTGGGGCTGAAGCTATTGTAGGTACCATGACGATGTTGTGATTGTTGTTGATTACGGTAGCGTTGGCCCGAATTAGAGAGAGGGTGCAGAAAGAGGAGGAAGAGGAGAGGACAGAGGTGAGTTCTGACCATCTTTTCTCTCCTTACACACACACACACACACACACACACACAAACAAACACCTGTATCCCTGCTTTCACAACCTGGGCGCCGCACACACACTTAATATCGCCTCTCGCTCAGCCACTCTTCCAACAAACACTCCTGTGAACTGAAATGGATGGAGAGAGAGAGAGAGTCGTCCTCTCCTATCACCCACCCACTTCCATAAACTATAGATAGTTCTGCTGGCTCGGGTTCCAGGCCCCAGACTGAGTCACTGGCTGGCTCTCTAACTGTGAGCTGGCTCCTTCAATTACAAGTAAGGCTCCTTGACCAGTATCTGTGAAATAACCCTGTTGGCTAATGGGGATAGAGCTCCATAAAACCTTTATTTACCATGTAGCTATAATAAGATAAATAATAACAGAAGAGTTAAACAAATGTGATATTAGAGTAAGAGAACTTTAAGCCTTTTAATCTGCAATCAATCGAGATTTGCATCAAAATGTAAACAACAACAGACAAGCACGCAGATTTCTGGGGAACGTCTAAAACCCTGGGTTTTGAGGATTTACTGTGCATCTTTCAAACCAATCCTGACTGAGCAATTACAGTTTGTTATATTGCTGTACCTCCACTATATGTGAAACAAAATACTGGAGGTTCCCTCTGCAGGTTGACTAAATGTATGAGTGTCTAATAGTTAAAATAACAAAACAGTACAGTTTAATGGAGAAATAACTACAGCGTGATGCTACATTTATGTCTGTACTATTCTTTAATCATTTTAAAAGGCACGGGGGGAAGTCTGTACATACAAATACAAACATTTCTAGTATTATGATATAGTGAATAGTAATGGTCTATTGGTGTATGTGACACTAATAACCTTTATTTTAACGGAACATCAACTACAGTGCCCTGATTTAGATCTCAGTGACTGACAAAAGCATAAATAAATGCTGAAATCCTCCTTGCTGAAGGTTAATTAAGGCCGGGTGTAAATAAAAAGGAGCAGCATTCCAGGTCTAAAGTGATTTCTATTGATTTGCTGTAAATTGCTTCCTGTGTTGAAACTAATATGGACACTGGACGTCGTTTATCTGATCTTCAAAAGGGTTTAGTCATCACTGCTAACAGACAGTCTGACGTGTTTACTGGATGGCCATTTGAGCCACACTGGCTGCACTGAGCATATGGGACTAATTTTCTATTTTAGGGGTCTGAAAGCCGTGGCACCTTCAAGCTATTATTACTGCTGGGGTTGGAGGGAGCGTGTGAGGGAGAGTTGTGTCTTTCTTTAGCTGGAAGTTTTGGACGTGACAGTGACATGTTAGGATTCTCAGCTGCTGCCTGGGTTCATGCCCACACTGATGACATACATGCACCCAGCATATGTAGATCCTCTCGCTGGGTCCATTATGATAAGATGAGGCAAATCTCAAACCTGAAACAATTGTAAAACTCACTTTTAAACTTGGAAATATGTCTTAAAGCATCACAGTGTATTAAAGCAAACGGGTTTAATGAGAGGGTTTTAGAAGCCTTACGCATCTGTGGGGGTTGACTTTGCTACTGTTTTAAGTGGTATAAGCACAGTTACGTTGATTCTATTAAAGGGAAGAACAGTTCAGCAGGGAAGATGTTCCTCTACTTATCTTGATGCTTCCACCTGTTGTGATGACATTTCTTTCCATGTCATCAAAATTACATTCCCACCAACGGCGATAAAGGCTCTTTTTGTGGTGATGTCGATCATAGGCAGAAAATATCCCCAGACTCAGGAGAGGACAGAGAAATTATGAAGTGCCAGGTCAAAACGAGAAAATTGTGGTCATGGGGTCACCAGGGTTAACCGTGATAAATGAAAGGGTTTGATTAAATTGCGTCGTTGTGGCAGCTTTAGCTAAAGTCTGCAGGACCTACCTGTTGCTAGAGAGAGTAAGTGGGCAGGCACAAGGCTGGCAGTCAGCGGGAGACCCACGGGTGGCGTTGTCATAATAACCAAAAAGGCAGGTTTCACAGTAGAGGCCTGTGGTGTGGTGTGAGCAGTCCTGGATGCAACAACACATATCAACTTTTAGGCAAACGAAGGCTGAGATTATTCACAGATACACAGTTTAGTTTTGATATTTCAGACAACACTAAGCTAAAAACACGACGAGGCACTAGTCATAGTGTTAGGTGAATATATTAGAATAATAGTTGACTTTTGAACAGAAATAAATGTGCCGTTATTAAACAAAGCTGTCAAATCACATTATTATCTAGCTGACAGCAGAAGGAGGAACAATCTCGTAAAAGGTCAAGGTTGATGATATGGTTCAGGATTAGCATCACATTTCATTAGCATAGCTAACAGGAACACAGGCCTCAGAGATACGACTACAACACAACACTGTGGTGCTAATGCAGCTCAGACTGTAGAACCAAGTTACAGTACTGGAAAAATGTGCAAGTAGAAAAATCTATATATCCCTATATATATCATAAAAAAATAGAAAAACATACTTTACATGAGTTCTCCCTCTCATCTATAAATGAAACACAACACGGTCGTACAAAACCCACAGCTGTACAGTATGTGTGTGTGTGTAACAGTTTGTGTATTTAGTTTGATGTTAACTGACAGCTTGAGCCCGAGGCACAGTCTAGACTGGGGAGTGACGACGTGTGACTTCAGCACATGAGCTGGTTGGAACGTATGTGTGTGCATGTGCACTATGTAAATGTGAACACACAGCTGGTGTTAAAATGACTTGACCTGCCGTTCCTCTAATGGCCACAAGGTGGTGGCTTCAAAAGGACTCAACTAAGACAAGCAGGGGATGACAGCTTAACGATTTAACTGTAAGCACTTATTGGGGTAGGAACCAAAGGCGGTACAGTACAGCACATTCTGTAGTCTGAAACAGTCCCCACTTCAGGCTGATCTTTCATTTTAGCATTATCATTTGGCATTTTGCAAATATCAAGAGTGACTAAGCTCATTTACTTCTTGTTCTCAGGGTCTCTGCTGCACTTAGTTTGTGGGCTCACAGTGTCAATCTAGAGTAAACCATCTGAACGCTAGACCCATATTGACCATCTTACCAGGCAGTGTCCCGTGACCTGGTGGCACCGCGTCGCGTGTCCATGGCAACGACAGGCTTCACATACGCCGTTGTACAGATTACCATTAACCCTCCGAAAGCCTGAAATACATGCCTGACACATACACATACATTCAAAGTTAAGGGATTGGAAGTCAGACATAATTGACTCTCTTTAAGCAGCTTTAGTGTAGAGTAATTAATCAGCGATCAACTAATTAGTGGCTCACTGTGTTAAGTGTGTCTGTAGGGTTTACTGGCTTTCACATGAAAACCCAGATGTGTTTATGGGCAGGTGTGTTTAATCAACAACACACCTGCACTGTTATGGAGGAATCTACTGTTTTAAGATAAGATTTAATATTACTGATTGATTAGACAGCCTTCACTTGATTAAACCAATTTTATCGAACTAATCAGGTTAAATATGGATGCAAGTAACATATATGGTACAAAAAAGCAAAATACGATAAATTGATGTGTGGAGCTTTTTAGTATAGTTGATTAAAAGAAAACTGCTCTGAGGGTGCTTAAAGGTTTGTAACGTCTAAAAACAATCTTCCTTCCAGGGAGAAATTGGTTCCCACTCTGTGTTTTTTCCACCATGAGATACAGTATAGATGCTTTTAATATTAAATTATTAATGATGATGCCGCTGTTATTAAAATAACTTAAAGGAACTCAGTAAACATAAACTATTAGTAGTTACTTTGCTGTTCACATTCAAAACACTAACTTTGTGGGGGGTTTTTCTCCTTTACTGATGTATTTTCTATTGATTTTTACACCAGGCGCATTAAAATTTCAGAAGCTGTGTGTCTGTGCGTTTACCTCACAGGAAGTTCCAGCATATCCTGCAGGACAAGAACACATCTCTACAGCTGATGCAGTCTTCTCGCCTCTGGCGGAGGGATTAGCTACTTCCATGGAGAACGAGTGAAGTCTGCACACACACACAAATATAAAGCATCAACATGCAACACACTGGCCTGTCCACTTACACACACACAGTCTGATTCAGATAATCGCGACTTCAGAAGTTTTACAGCCCAATTCAATTTCACAGAGATTCACTAAAAGAGCAGCCCTTGCTTTTAAGCTGCTGTGGTTTTGCATTTGACCTCCTATTTGTTATATCCCCAGGGTCCTACCTGTATACAGCACTGAACTCTGTGCTGTAAGAGGCCCGGACCATCACTCTGTCCACTTTGGCTAACACAGACAGGAAATCCCTTCGAGTTATCGGCTGGGCTGTCTCTGCAACTAGGAAGTTCTCTGGCAGCAGAGCAACGTGCTTGGTGCTTGGTGATGATGGGTACACGGGCTGGCCAAATCTTCTGTCTATAATCCTGATCCCACCACCCTTTAAGAGAAGGAAGGAAGCAACATTATAGCCTTTACCTCCCCTTGAAGCTCACTTATAATGCCATAAATCCAGGTGGCTGATGTTCTCTAAAAGCCATCCTCTTCCATGAAAGGGTGATCATACCCAACTGATCAGAGGAAGAAAAAAAATAAAGTGTGAGTGATGTGTCATTAGGTAATGAGCTGCAGTTTCTATTGACATTTAGAGTGGACTGAATGCAAAGTGAATTGAGCCTGGGCCCGCTATCCAACTATCTCTTGTTGAGAAGGGATCAATGGCATGTAGCAGCTAACACAGAGTGACAACTACTGATGGAGGTGAAGAGAGAGCGAGACAGAGAGCGAGCTTACTATGCCGATAATCCATTAAATGAAAACTCATTGAAAGAGGAGACTGAGGGGCATTAGGAGAGAGAAGTGGCAGAGCAAAGGGATACACGTAAAGTTGAAATGAAAGAAAAATAAGGCAAGAAAAGAGGCTTGATGACGAGAAAAAAATAAAAAAGTATTAAACTAGTAGAAAGAACAATAACAACATTTACACTGAATGCGGTGAGTTCACATCTTATCTTAATTTGTTTACCATTCTACTCTCCATGTCTGTATTTACAATTCGTCTTTTTTAAAAATAGCAGATGCAACTGCTATTAATAGGTGCTAACTGAATACACAGTTTTCCAACAGCAGCCACTGACTTGCCTTACGCTCGATGGGAATGCAGACATGCATACGTTTCCAGAGCAGAACACTGCCTGTTATTGTTATATTTATATTTCCTTTAACTGCGCTGATGGAGGCTGATAAAGTGGGCAGAAAGACACAAAACCCAACAAAGCCACACAGACAAACGAGGACAGAGAGATTATTGTCTATTCAGATCCTGAACGGTTACAACTTCACAAATCTAGACAACAAACACAATCAAAACTCGATGCAGATCTGCCGAGTAAACAGTAGGAAAGAGCGAGAGGCTGAAAGAAGACAGAAGGGGAGAAGGGCGGCTGACAGTGTGTAGGTGGATCATTATTGTCATCGTTTGGAGAGGCTTTTTGTTGACAACAAGACCGACACTTGTCCTCCTCTCCTCCCTCACTCTCCTCCCAGTACGTCGATCTCACGACACATCTTTAAATAACACGAGCTCACTGGTCGGTGACTATCCAGCTTCTTTCATCCTTTTATTCATTTTCTCCTTACATATGTTGTATCTCTAGCATCTGTCTTTTAATTTCCTTTCATCTTACTTCCTTCCTTTCCACTTTCCTACTTTCTTGCTTAATTTATTTCGTCCTGCCTTTTCCTACTCTCCTTCAGTTTGCATTTTATGATTTCTTTAATTTGCTTCCTTCTACTATTTTTGTCACTTTTACCATCCTTTCTTTCTGATATTTATAAACCAAAGACTTAGAAAACAGAGTCATAATACAATTACTGTTTGCATTTGCTGTCATATTCATCTTTTCCTAGTCACCATCTGAGAGGTAGAACCTGTGCTTGTTATAGCAGCTTATTAAAGATGCACCATTTGAAAATCCGTCTAATTAAAATCGCCTCTTCTTTAACACATCACAGTTACAATCACTAGTGTGTGCTTCAGAAACACACAAACCAATCTGTGAGTGTGTGTGTGTGTGTGTGTGTGTGTGTACACAGAGAACCCACAATGTTGTTTACTGTTCTAAAAGATATAAACAGTTAACTAATAGTGTTCCTGCTTTGCTTATTGCTGCCATACATCATATCACAACCTGCTCATTATAAAGACATACAGTACAGTGAGAGGAGAAAGGAAGGAGACTATCTGCATTTTTTTATTGCTAAGTTCAGCATTTCTCTGCCAGCTGTGTGTGTGTGTGTGTGTGTGTGTGTGTGTGTGTGTGTGTGTGTGTGTGTGTGTGTGTGTGTGTGTGTGTGTGTGTGTGTGTGTGTGTGTGTGTGTGTGTGTGTGTGTGTGTGTGTGTGTGTGTGTGTGCTTTAACAGCCAGTTCATTTAGTGGTCTTCACTGTTGAACAGTCAATGGCTTGTGGCAAAAGATAAATAGTGCAGCAGACACAAATTCATCAAACATTCACACTCATGTTCATGTGGGCTTCTTCAGGCCTCTATAGCAAGGTCACCCACTACCCTTAAGAAAATTCCCCCAGTGCACCAATATCCAACACATACACAAAGACAACTTACTTCTATGATCAGGTCGGGTTCTGAGCTGACTCTAATGGCCATTTCATCTGGCTGGTCTGTGGAATAGGACACAGTGAAGACCACACTCCCTCCATATGCTGAAAGCTGGAGGAAGACAGAGACAGAGTATTAAAATTGTAAAGAACTGCTGAAATCTGACATGATTAATGAGCTTTCATGTGTGTACTGTCATACAGCTGAGAGAACAGTTTTTTTCTCCCCAACCTCACATTGATTTTAAAAGAAAATATTTCTTTGGTAGATTAAAAGTGACCGTGTGTATCGTCTGCTGAACGAAGCCTCCTGTGGTCACTGTGATAATCACAGAATGGAAGCTGAATATAATCGAGAAGAGACTCTCACATGTCAGAACTCACTCTGCAATTTCAGCCACTCTGCAAACAGCAGTTAACACTTGCAGGCGTGAGGTAAAAAAAAGGAATCGGCAGCAAAATCTGAGCGTTCTCACAACTGCTGCTCAGTGGCGGTGGTTTCCCAAAATGTTCTTTTGCAGTTTGATTTAAAAAGCAAGGAGGACTTCGAAACGACACTACGATCTTCGTTATCTTGTGTTTCAGCGCGGCGTTTCTGTCGAGTAAACAGAATGAGCTTCAGCTGGAGAAGCGCTGTGTCGGCACCATCCTGAAATTTATTATTCCGCTCCAACCTGAGCAGTAATGGGTGGGAGAGCAAGATAATAATGCCGCCATAAAAACAGAGAGGGGACATTGAGGAAGTGCGGGTGGGGGCGGTGGAGGGTAGAGCTGGAGACAGAAAGATAGACTGAGAGTTAGAGAGGGAGTAAGAGGTTGGCTTAATATCGCTATAAACCTCTTCCATTCTACATCATTACTCTCAGTCCTTAAACTGGGAGGAAGAAACGCCCATTTCACAGCTGACTAAAACTACAGGCGCGCACAGAACAAAAGGCGCGTAGCAGCACCCATGGAGGTGTACTTATTGTAGGTTGGCATTTTATTGACCAACAGCTTCACTCTAATCTAAGCCCATTTACTACTTTGGATTCCAGCGGACTGGAGAATCATAGTCTAAATATACAGGATGAATAGAGCATATTACTGCCATCAACAGCCCATTCAACTGCAATGAAGACGCCGCATGAAAAGGAAAAAAATGCCAGTGGAGATGTTTTACAGATTTGTTAAAGCAGGAGTTAGATTAGATATTGTTTGAGGTGATAATGACAAACTCATGCGAGAAAGGAAATGAGAGGAGCACAACTATGCATTGGTGACTATGTGAAGACGTGGGACAGTGGAGCAAGAGGAGGAGGAGGAAAAGTGAGTCACAGTGTGAACCCCATTCCTCCTGCTGTGTTCCCAACTGAACCCCCGATCCTAAACAATCAAGTCAAAGCTTAGGGTTCCTGCTACAGTGAGACTTTGACAAACAAACATATTTGAATTCAGCAAATAAAAATGCAAGTAACAGCAGGCGAGACATAAAAAAACTCATCTGTATCTACACATTTAGATCAATCAAAAGGGTTTTGTCAAGCCAGGTGGTAAAAATCCCTGAACTGCACAGACACCACCAATCACTGTCAGAAGAAGCCAACTGACATGTTTACTGACACCTTGGAAATCTCAGCGACAACACTTATTCATATCTTTTTATAATTACTGGAGCTCCCTAAAGGCGTGAGCCATTTTCAACATAATAACTGTAAACGTGTCACCTACTCACATACAGAAATATAATATAGAGATGTTACCATCTGCTGTTTCTATAGTCAGGAAGAAATATCAAAGACTCAGTTTAGCACCACTCGTGCATTTGTTCACCTAAACATCAAAGTGGAGGTAAAAAAAGCATCTTCTCTTTTATGATAGATTTTGTCAAAATATCTTTTTGTCTGCAGCAGGAGCAGCACAAACTGACATTTCTGCATCTTTTTCACTTTCACTTTTATGCAAACACAAGGGGCAGAAACACCACATGCCTAAAACTGAAATATGGTATTATTATGCAATTTTGAAATGCTACAGTACCTCCTTCAGAGGATTGTGTTGGCCCATCTACATTTGTATGGTTGTTGGCTGTCAATTTCTGGAGTACAAAGGAGGACCAAAGTACTCTCCAGATTGGACAAAGAGAGGGGGTGGGAGGGGGCAAAGAGAATCAGCGCTCACCAAATGAAAACCACATTGTCAGAAAGCTTCAGAAAACAAACTTTCCAAAAAAATAATAATATGACACACACACACACCTGAGCTGTCTATCTGATGCCGGTGGTTGTTTGCGATTGCCATTGGGAATTTTCACTCCATTTATCAACTACAAGCGAGCACGCACACGCACACACGCAGTATGTTGTCCAGCATTCCATTGACTATTGGTCCATCTGGAGCCAATCTAAACCTAATGCTAGGAAAAACAACTGTGTGTGTGTGTGTGTGTGTGTGTGTGTGTGTGTGTGTGTGTGTGTGTGTGTGTGTGTGTGTGTGTGTGTGTGTGTAAATGATATATACTGAGACAGAGAAAAAGAAAAACCTTGTTAAAAAAGTTAAATCTAAAATTCAGTGTGTCCAGTGGGTGCATGTCCAAGCGCGGTCTTGTTTGGCTCCGGTGCATTCGTGGTGATCCTGCATCATATCTGTTAGTGTGAGACTGACACGTCACAGCAGCAGAAGGTGTCCATAAGGTCAGGACCTGGAAAACTTTGAGTTGATGGTAAAGTTTTGCTTTACTAAGCAGGTGGGCTCTCACCTAGAGGGCAGCTCAAATCTGAGGCTCGTGTCCTGTTGGTTACAACCCATTTGGGGAAATCAACCCCCAAAGTCAGTCGCTTTTAGTTTAACAAGAGGGGTCTGGGAAACAATGCAGGTGAAGGTCATACCATCACACCTTTACCGTTTTATATCCTACAGCCCTTCATTTTATAAGTACTGCTTTACAGAGGGAGAGGAGGGGAGAAGCAGCATTGTTGGATTTTGAGGCGCTTGTGTGCGGCGCTGTACTATGACATGATAATTACCAGTGTGTGGCAGAGGAAAGGAGGTTAGCCGTACTGTAACTCAGTATGCACATCTCATCCGGGAAGATGACTAAGAGCAGCCGCTCAGCCGCTTGCTTTCAGCCTCTGCGAGGCGATCAATCACTGCTCTGCCCTCACGCGGCTCACCAAGTCTTGAAAGTCAACTCCAGCAGTGCAACTGCGCATCGAGCCCAAGGTAATAAACAACAACAGCAGCAAGACGGCGTTCGATACCGAATCCTCGCAGCACTGATCCAAATCTGGGCCTGGAATCAAACTTGTGTGCAGTAGGACTTCGAGGGCAATGTGCTGTAGCACTAAAACATTATCATGCAAATATGATAAAGCGCTTCTGACACTTCTTTCTGGTTTTGTTCCCTCCAAAAAGAAAAAGTCGTCAGCAGCAGCAGCAGCAGCAGCAGCAGCAGCATCTTCTACAACAGGAACAGTCGCTAAGAAATATTGCTTTAATTTCCAGACTCCTCCCAACTGAATGCACTGAGGTACTGTACCTCGCGTTTGGCATCTATTATGTTTTTTATAATGAAGACATCGGTGAATCTGAATTGCAACAGTTGTTTACTTTGTACTACACGTGATAGGAGGCGTTCTGATGTCCTCGCTCTGTACCCTGGGACTCCTGCAAAGCTTTCTGCACTCGGCCCTCCAGCTTGTGTGTGACACCAAATGATTTAGTTGATGAAAACTGCGATTGATGTAAAAACAGTAATGCAGGCGTGAGAAGGGAACAAGAGGGGGAGGGGGAGAGAAGAGAGTGAGGTAATGGGAGGCGGAATCCATCTCATGCAATCAAGAGCAGATTAGAAGCAGCATTAAACCCAAACTATTCTACACACATTTTTCTCGCGTGCGGTTTAGGAGGTTGTTAACGGTTGATGTTCCTCCTGGAAAAGAAAAAAAAGCCAGACTTTCCCCCTCGGTGCGGTCCACAAAGTGTTTTACACAAACACTTTTAAGACAATTTTCATTCATCACAAGTGAGCGGTGTCGACTTTTATTACCAAGGTGAAATCGGAGCATTTTCTAAAAGCGCATTTTCCACTTTGGTGCTTCAGGTTTGCACCTGTAGCAGATTTTCTCCTTAAAGGATCATTACAGTGAACTACTGCTTCTTACGCTGTGACTTACTTCTTGTACTGAACAATACCGAAGACAAAGATGATGAAAAATTGTTATAGAAAAGTGGAGACGGTGGAGGCAGAGAAGGAGGGCGGGATGAAACGGGAAAAACAAGCTGAGCTGTGTGTTTGTCAAGTTTCAGCATATTTTGAGCTTTTCCTTCATCAGCTGTCAGCAAAGGATGTTTCTCCTCTCTCCATGTTCATCCATCACCCCCTCATCTCCCTGCTTCCATCTCTCTTTTCTGTCCATCTCTGTCTGTCTGCTTTCTTCAAACGATGAGCATTTTTTGTTTTTCCAGGCTTTCTTCTGTCTTGAATACGAGTGTGTTTTCTGTGTACAGGATAGATACAAGGGTGTAATGATTTGACAGGCTGAGAGAAATGTGCAAAGAATTAAGCCACAAATATTCTTTATAATATCTAGTGTTTCATTTGGACCAATTTCCTTAAAAAATGTTCAAACTACATTTTCCTTTATGATTAAACGTAAATACAGCTCTGCACACGACCGAGCTAAAAGCCTAAAGCAAAATTCACGATTAGTTCACCAGCACGGTTTTGTCATTTAGCATTTGAGTCATAGATTTTAGATAACGAATCCCATAATGCTTATAGTTTAGCATTATTGTTAAATGACCACAACAGTGGTCAATCTTATTTTTTATACACAGTACGTGGTCGTTTACAGGAAAGAATACAGAAAAAGACATTTAATCTTCTTTTTGAAATTGTGAAAATAAGCAAAGTGCTACTCAGCAGCAAGTGGACTTGCTTGAATCGTTCACCTCCTGTCGCCTACAAAAAGCTTCTTCAGCTCTAACTAGAGGGGGCCAGGAAACACTGGAGACTTATTAAGCTGTCGACACCTTGAGGGCCGCTGAGGTCACATGTCCCTCACAAGAGAAAGCCGTAAAAGAGCCTGGGAACTGAGTTGGATGACAGCGACCAACTGTGAGTAAGAGCTGATGAAGTCTTGTGGATGAAGAGTGAAATATTAAGAACCTCAAGTGAGTCCAACCAAGCACAGCAGCATCACCTGTCTGCCATTGTCTATTTGATATTGTGGATTAGTGTAACATAGTTTCCTCAACACTCCAAAAAAAACCACCTTTGAACAAAGCCCCTTTAATGACACTAATGTCTCTGCTGCGGATTAGTCTGTGGACCTACACATTAAAACAAAAGGAAATGCCCATTGAACACGAGTGGAACCAACGAGCATCCACTGAACATGCAAACGGGCCAATGAGTATCCTGTGAATTAATGACACAGGAGGTCATGCAAGCGAATTAAGGGTGCCATCACGCACACACACACTTAAACTTGTATATCCACTGCTGGCTTGTCATTAGACACACATCCTGTCACTTCCAATGATACACTCTAACATGACAGACCACAGTGTGTGTGGGTGAATGAATCACACAGTCAAGTCACATAGCATCTATCTCTGTAACGCGATCAGAGACTGAAGCAAAGAATCACTTTTTCATACAGTACAGCAGACACAAACACACACACACACACAGTGGCAATTTGTTTGTTTCCCATATTTGGAGACATTCGGTTCTGCACCACTGTCCCTAATGCCTCCAAAACACATCATTATCTGACTTATATAGGCTCGGCAGTGTGAGTGTTTTCGTGTGCGTGTGTGAATGTGTTTGAATAAGAATATGTGCTTCCAATTGTGTGTGTGCGCGTGTGTGTCACAGTGTTATTGGTGTGTGTGTTAAGACAAAAAACAGTTGATTATCGAGTTCAACAGGCGAAACACTGTTTACCCTGAGAGACACAAAGCAAGCGAGAGAGATACAGAAAGAGAGAGGGAGGAGCGCTTGGGGGAAGAAGAGGGACATGATTTAGGAATGGGGAAGTGAAAAATGCGAGTCCCGGCGAGATGGAGTGAGAGTTAGAG
This sequence comes from Betta splendens, assembly GCF_900634795.4. Lineage (NCBI taxonomy): Eukaryota > Metazoa > Chordata > Actinopteri > Anabantiformes > Osphronemidae > Betta > Betta splendens. The sequence goes on along the minus strand of NC_040901.2, from coordinate 11,489,078 downwards.
GAGGAGAGCAATGAAAAGATGCAGCGACGGAGGGATGGTTAGGGGGAGGGAGGGATAGAGGTTCAGACAAAGAAGGGAGATGACAAGCCAGGCCTGCAGGGTGCAAAGTAATGAAATGCAGTGGTATATCCCTCTAAGTCATGACACCCAGACAAACATCACAGTCAGTCTGTTGTTGTTGTAGTAGGGCAACAACTCGACTTCAGAAACATGGACTGCAGCTATTTGCCAACTGGAGTTATGAAGTCTAATCATGGCCACAGAAAACGACGGCGTGAATTCGGTCGACATTAGCAGGAGCAGATCCAGGCGAGCGGCGCTGGGAGGGAGGGGAGCATCCCAGCAGGATGCATTCTCGCTAGACGTACATCCAGGGGATGTATTTTTAGATCATAAACTAAAATGTGTTTATACTTTCAAACCCACCCGCATGATGTAACCGCATGTTAAGTTTTTACACATGTGCCGGACTGTTATTGCTATTTTTAGCCAAGAGTTGTGGCTGTTAAAATGCAAGCAGCGTCTTATGACATTAGTTTTCAGCAACATTTGTTAACCTGCTCCTCATCATACAGTACCTTGTTCCCCAGGTATCGCTCAGGAGCGTTCCAGTAGTAGACAGAGCCGAGGCCATTTACAACGTCTGCGTGTCGGACACTCAGGTACGGAGGCGTGTGCCTGTGAACAGTCCACACTTTCTCTCCCGTGTCACCGATCAGGTGCCAGCCTGTTAGTGTGGTCTCCTACAAAAAAAGCAGGTCACCAGTAATATTAATTAGTTCATTGTAATGTCATTGTCTGTATGAGCTCCAATCTCAACAACAGTTTTAGGTCCACACTATAAAAAAACAGGTCCACACTATAAAAAAAACAAACAACTACAAACAGGAAGTAGGAGATTTCAAAGCTTCTTATAACAAATGGACTGTACCATGTGGGGGGGCAGATAATAATAATTTTATTTACATTTTATTAGAAAAAGGTCCAAACCAAATGCATGTAAGAATGTAGTCACAGCATGAGTTAAACATTCTGTACATCAGTCACACGTCAGGAACCTTGCAACTACTGTACAAACTTTTCCCCTCACCTCCTGAAGGATTTGTGCGTGTGTATGTAAGTGTGTATAAGACAGACAGCTAGACACACATCTGTCGTTGCAATTAACCTGACCTTGGCTTCCCCTTTTGAACACACGCACAGACACAAGCACAGACACACACGCGCACAACACACACACACACACAAACACTATCTGTGTCTAAATCTGAGCTGCCATCCTGTCAACGTCTCCTCTTCCCTCCTATCCCACCCCACCTGTCAGTCAAAAGCTGTTTTCCTCCTTTCACCTCTCTCCTCCTCACCTCTTGTCTTGCCTCCACCCTGATTCTCTCTAGTTCTGCCCTTTTCTTTCCCAACCTCATTTTCTCTTTCCACTTACTCTGAGATCCACATCCTGTCTCTCCAATGCGATTTATTTTTGCTTTTACGCCTAATATTTTATTGGTATTCACAAAGGGGGACTCCATTTTATCATTTTCCAGATGCTGTTCTAAACCTCAGAGCCAGATTAATTTCATTTTTTGCACCTTGTGTTGGATGCGTTCTGTGCCTTAAGGATATTTATCAAAGTGGTGCACCAGTGTGGAAGAATAGTTTTCCTGTCATCCGAAAAATATCTTCTGGGAAATCAGAGAAGTGATTATCTTTCCTTCGTGCATGTGTCTTTAAAGTTACAGTACAATTTCTTGCATTTTTAATGTAATATGTTCCAAAACATATCTTGATGTGAAGAGCTGTTGTAAAAGGCCTCTGGGGAATTGACTAATTGCATTAGAATAAACAACATACATGATAAAGACATGGGTGACCAGAGAAGGGGGAGGTAGTGGAAACTAAGAGAACCAGATACTTTCTACTGAACTAAGAGAATTAATACTTCAAGTCCCTTCAAAAATCATTCTGCAAAGTTTTCTAGAAACACGTTTTAAGTTTGTTATACTGTAGGCATTAAGTGTAGATTCCTGCACAGAAAGGTTCTATTTAAATGCAAATTTAACACTACAGTTTGCTACAAGTACCGAGACTCCAGTCTCATGGCTAAAACCTTTACACTCTAGCAGAACAAGGTTATGCAAAGGTGTAGGAGGAGCACGGCTGCAGTCAAAGGCCATAATAACACTGTCGATAAGAGTTTGTCTGGCTCTTCATTTGCTCATGGGTCGACATTATCACAACTATTTAACACTAGTATAAATATTCAGAATGGTGTCAGAGTTCAAAGTCAAACTGGACACAAAAAATTACCAGGGACACATTGTTGATAATTGTGGGAGTTTTGCAGAAATACCTGTGCTTCGCTATAAAGTATGCCCATTTCAAATACTGATATTACAAGGCCATAAAGCCACAAAAGGTGTGCAGTGCAATGTGTTCCATTTGTATGGATAACCTTCAGTGTCTGGTTACTCATTCAGGAGATGAAAAATTGCAGATAAGAACAAAACCATGGAAACCTGCTTAAATTAATGTTAGAAGAGTAAACGCTAAATGAAATACAAAGTTGTATGTATGCGAGTGTGTGTGCACAGTTGCCTACGTTTTGATAGGCCCAAGCGGAGGCAGAACACTGACTAGCGATGCCCATGCAGGAGCACTTCTCACAACCACGTCGATTGTCACCCTGGAGATTGTAGAACCCCAGTTTACAGCGGTCACAGTTGTCTCCCTCAACGTTTTCCTGCATTAAAGAGAGCGAGAGAGGGAGAGCGAGAAAGAAAATGAGAGATGCATCAAAGTTTATGGCTGCCCTCAAACCCATACAGGCACCAGGCGTGTTATTGCAGTGTTAATGTGGTGCAGATAATGATGACAAGGCTTTAAAGGCTGACACAGAGTACATGCTATTATTTCTGTGTGTGTGTGTGTGTGTGTGTGTGTGTGTGTGTGTGTGTGTGTGTGTGTGTGTGTGTGTGTGTGTGTACCTTGCACACGCAGGGTGTCACACATGGGTCATCGTTGCTGCTCCCTTCCACACTGCAGTTACAGCGTTGACAGGACGGGTAGCCCATATAACCCACAGCGCACCTGAAGCAAATTAGTTTAGGAACTATAATAAATGAGAAGGCGATAACTACTCCAGACCAGCCTCATAACCACATGATCAATTCACCTAACAACCACTAAATCTGTGGTATTTATTCTGTCTTTGACGCTTTGATTGCCGCAAACCCAGACAGCACCAGGCACAATATAAATGGCAACATACAAATAACTTCCTAATTAACAAAGAAAGTGGGCTAAAGCATTACTGTATATGAAGTGATTCTAAAGATGCTTGCTGGCCTGAACCTGAGAGCTGGTCATTAAAAAGTTTGGAGTAAAAGTTTTCATTATTAGATTTCATTAAACTACTGTAAATCACACAAGATCTTAGAACAGTAGTTTCAGTGGGAAAGCAAATAAAAGGTAACACAACAATCAATTATAGCAGCTCATCAAGACACTTAGACTAAGAGGGCTTGTTCTTTTCTTTTCATTCAGGTTGTGCTTTTAACCTGATATTTGGAATGACAAGCCACTTGTGGATAAAGTCAGTGTTGATGTCTTTTTTTAAAGACAAAGCACGAGAAGTGTGCTATTAAACAAGGTAAGGTACGAAACCGAGTGTAATCGAATGTTGTAATAAATCATCAGCGATATTAATAGAGACGTCCTGGTCACTTCCAAACACTAATTGCAACAGACAACAGCTGAAAGGTTCTGCTCACCTGTCACAATGTGTCTATCTCTTTCTTTATATGTGCGTGTCTCTCACCTGTCACATTGCAGACCCCCAAAACCCTCCTTACACCGGCATGACCCTGCTGGCTGGGCTGTCAATCAAACACAAAAACACATTAGTATCCTTATACTCACACTAAAAGGGTTCCAATAGCTTCATTGTATATATATATATATATATATATATATATATATATATATATATATATATATATATATATATATATATATATATATATATATATATATATATATATACACACACAGTATATATTCAGTGAATGTACATACTGGATGTAGCCTGGCTTGAATCGGCAACACATGACTGGCTGATAGAACCTTGTGGGTCACATTCACAGGGGACGCAAGGGTTCTCCTCCTCAGCGCTTACCTGGTGAAAAACATTACACTAACTCAATTAACGTTTGCTCGTCAGGATTTTCCAACAAGGCCACAAGTGAAATGCATATGTAGCAAACCTCAGTAGGTCTGTAGTGTCCAGCCACGCAGCTCTCACAGTTAATGCCAGCCGTATTTTCACGGCATCCAATACAAACTCCACCCCCCCTGCGTTTGCCACGGGTGTCCAGGCTGAGCGATAAGTCTGCTACGGTCTGATTGAAGTAGCACTCGTCTGCCTTACCGTGGCAATTACACTCTAAAAGAAAAAAAACACAGCATTTATTATTATTGTTATTATTGTGCATCTCTTTAGCTGCACCAAGCGTGGGTTATGTTTTGCGTGAGCACACTCAGTCTTCGAATGGTCTGTCCCTGTCACAATTGCTTCTTTTATTGCTGTGCCAGTCAGGACCTTAATGTACTGTCACCTTAGCCATTCTGTGTCAGTATCAAGGCAGAAGAAGCAGTTATCAGGCCACTGATAGACACAGGTGTAGCCTTTGTGAAATAAAAATGAAGATTACATGTTGTAACCCCAGCTTTATGATGACAGGTGGAAGCCTCTAACCTCATTTCTGTGCTGATACGCAGTTGATGATGTTTAATGCATGCAAAGGTGACTCTTGATGGCTTCATGCAGTCATATATCAAAGATTAACCCTGATTGGCTGGCAGCAATCTAAATTTCTGTGGGCTGCTTCACAGTTCGGCTCTATGAAGCTTATGCTCGTGGAAGTTGAACAGTAGGTGTGCTGTGCTAATATTGCACACGTTACCAGTTGACATGTGGTGTGTGGGTACACATGCAGTAAACACACACTTCTACAGAAGAGCCAACGGAGAAAGTCTAATAAGGATTTTTAGCAAACTCTCTTGTACAGAGGATGGGCTGCTGTTCTTCATGTGAAGTTGTGTTTCTTACCTTCACAGACATGTCGAGTGAGGAAGGTTCCTGCCATCCAGGGCTGCTGGTTGTAACCAGGGCAACAGCGATCACAACTCTCCCCACATGTGTTGTGTTCACATTCACAACTAAACTTCTATAAACACACACATAAATTCACATATAAAAACAAAGGCACACATTAGGAGATGGAGTTCCTAATTAAATAGACCTGAGCAACTGTGTTTAAACAAATAAATCTTCTAATGCCTGGAAGCTAATTGCAGTGGCTGAGTTGACACAGTAGCAATAATTAAACTGAAGCCACTTTTTTCTCAAAAACTAAGAGTAACTAAATGTCAGAAACTGGCTGGACACTAATTGAGATCAATGCCACGCACAATGGAAAGCTGTATCGCATTCTTAATCACACTTTAGTTTGACAGATTACAACAAAATGTGCAGCAGCATCACAGCAACTAAAGTGTTCTTTTCTAATACCTGTAATGACCAATATGCAAGTCAAATCAAGAGCTTATCAAAAATCGCATTAGGGCCAAAGCCAAAAAAGGTCAGGTTGCCATTTACAAGGTAAAGTAATAGGTATGCTATTACTTTTTGAGAGGAGAAATAAATTTAAAACTAAACACAGTCAAAGTAGTATGTAGCAGGACATTTGCCAACTGTGAGGTTCAGTAATTCAATTTAGCACTTTCTGTAAATTGGCTGATGGGGAGAGCGTGCCAAAGAGAAGAGTGGTACAACTGTGCTGCATGAGCCAAGTCTGGATTTTCTGGCTCAGGTGAATTTGTCCCTTTCATCTGGTACCTAATTCTGCAACTTTGACTTCAGGCAGCGTTTTTGCTGAGTGTGCATCGTAGCAAATGATGTGTAGACGATGACCAACGCATCGTCACACAGGCCTCCACATCCTCTGCATTCTTAACTGAATTCAATGACAGTGGTGAAAAGCAGTGATGACGCAAAAAAATAAAAGGGGGGCTCTTTGTGCGTAATGTGTGTAAGCACCATACACTTGTAAGTGTATGTAAGCACAATAAGTGATGTCACTCGTGTAGAGTGACATCATCACCAAGGGACCACACATTAGTGAGACAGCTGAGGTAGACTTCATGCTTGAGCCTGAGGACATGTAAAGGGCACAGTACAGTGTGTGTGTGTGTGTGTGTGTGTGTGTGTGTGTGTGTGTGTGTGTGTGTGTGTGTGTGTGTGTGTGTGTGTGTGTGTGTGTGTGCAGGTGTCTAGTATCAAACACTTCTGTTTGAAGTGACATGGGAGACGATACTTCTGTGTGACACCTGTGTCCCCTGCAGACAGTCTCTCACACACACACACGCACGCACGCACGCACGCACGCACGCACGCATGCACGCACGCAGTGAAGTAAGGCTGTAGATAAAAAGCTGGTGCCTGAGGCCACTCCTTGTTGCTGTTCAATAGTATTGAGGAGCTCCATTTCCTTTGTGGTATTGTTACTGGACAGAGTGGGAGAAACTGGCAGTTTAGTAATTTACCTTTGTAACAGTGTTGAGTGGACAGGCTTTGGCATGGCCGTAGCAGATACACATCCCTCCAATGGAAATGTCCTTAATTGAATAGTAGTACTGGAAAGAGAGAGTGCCAGTAGTTGGACATGTAGAATGTGTTACTAGAGAGAACCTTAAACTTGAGAACAGCATGGCTGTCTCCAGCACAATGTCTAGTGATACAGCATCAGGTACATGTTTTATACCAGTTGGTCTAATTGACTTGAATAATTAATTTTCTGTAAAAAACATTAAAATGATGATTCAGAAAATCCTACGAAAAATTTTTTAATTGTAATTAGTATCATCAACACACTGAATTACATTTTGAATCATTATTTACTAAAGGCATCGAGAATCAGAACAAAGAACAGAACGCAACAGAATTCTGTGCTATTCTCACCCGTCTTGTCACAATTGGATCAATTTCTTTGGGGTCTCGAAATGTCAGAGTCATGAGGTCAGCGTTCAGCGTTCTGATTCGCTGAAACACCAGCCTGATGTAGCGGGCGGAGGTGAAGTTCAGCAGGGTCGGGGAGGGGTCCTCTGCACTGGGACGCCCATTGATCAAAGACGCGTGGATCTATAGAGGGAAAAGGAAGGGGAGAGACAGGTGAATGCAAACACGTTGGGGAAGAAACAAACTATAAACCTGCAACTATCACTGTACCAAACAGAAGTCTGACCTTTAATCTTATACCTGGAACTCACCAAGCAATACTTGAAGGTACGACAGTAATACTGTTTGGCTGTTTGCAGATCGTGTAACACCTAAATAATGGGCAGTTTTTATTTCATCTGTACAAGAAGCTTGACATTTGATAAGCATTCATTTACATTCTTCATCACCAATAATCAACAAGCTGCCCCATAATGAGGAGTGTGAGAGGTTCTGTCTGCCTGCATGGCTGACTGTCCATCTGTCCGTCTCACTAATGTGGCCAAAAGCAACATTTGGCATCTGCAAAAAAAAGTCTTACAGAGTGTGCTGACCGTGTGTTGCGTGCGTGCCTGCGTGCCTGTGTGTGTGTCAAGGGGGGACACTCGATGGCTGCAAGCTGCACACTTGGAAGTAACGAAGGAGATGATTGTGTATTGTGTGTGCATGTGTGTGATGAGTGGAGGGGTGACATTGTGAATGTGTGTGCGATGCTGTGACACATCGCCTACGACTCATTATGGTTTCACTGTGATCAGACGGCTAGGGAGCTGTCAACCACGCACGCACGCACGCACGCACGCACGCACGCACGCACGCACGCACGCAGGCACACACTCAGACACCTCCACCGTTACTTGCAGCTCTTGACATCTCCCAGCTTGCACCCCCTCTAATGCTCCCCCGCAGGACACAGACACATACAGTGAATATACAAGAGAAAACACACATGGAACTCACACCAGTGCAGGCATGTGCAAGGGCATGAACCAGTACCCACACACACACACAGACAGACAGTTAAGTCTACAATTAGAGGCCTGTGTGGAGAATGTGGATGTGTGATCAGTCTGTGTGAGCAGCAGTGTGTGCTTCATTAATGTCAGCCACAGCAGACTTGTCGCCCTCTTCTATAGGGTTCAATCACACACAGCAGATCAAAGCATCATGTACTATAACCCATTTGTTTTCAATAGACTGATACCCACGTTTTATTTTACTAATTATTTCAATTATATTAACATATGCGCCCATTTGCATAGTTTAAATAGTGGGGCATTATCTTCTCTCTCAAACCTCACTTTTCTGGCATGTTTCTAACATCTGTATTTTCCTAATATATACTCAAATGTACATTAGTCTTTATTATCTTTTAGAAATACCATAACTGTGTGCTGAATGAGGTGGTACCTCTCCATTCTCCAAGGGGTGGATCTTTGAATAAAAAGATGTGCAGATAACTTCATCGTCTCTTGTGTATGATGGAGGTCCTTTGCGTGGATTAATGTTGAATCGTGTCAGGCATTCTGTGTCGGTGATAGCGTAGTACTGCCAGGGGTCAAAGGTAACGCCATCCACTGAGCGCTCCAAGATCCAGTTACCTGCAAGCATGAATATTAATGTAGAAAGTAATGATTAAAGCTGTCAAACTTGTGGTTTGGACAGAAGCAACAGATCAATAAAAATAATGGTAGACATCCAAACAGTGTTAAGGTCACCTACTTAAAATACATAGAACATTGACAGAATGTTTGTACATCTTGGGGCAAACTATGATATTCAGTCTTCTGGACTGATTTACTATAAAGCCAATCCATTTAATGGAAAACCAAATAAATAATGAAATGCATATGATCTGCCAATAGCAGTATTAAACACCATGCTGCTATCTGTCCAAGCAGCTTTTGTTATTTAGTCACAAAAACCCGGCAGCGCCACAATGATATCACTTTCTAAAGAGGAGTGAGCCAAACATTGGCCATTACATTTTGTATTGTATTAGTGTTCTCTGTCTTTATGGTTTCTTTACTGTAGGGTGTCTGTAAAAACAAACCGTACCTTAAGTGATGGTTGTGATGGTAACAATAAGGCCTCAATAAGCATCTGCATTAGCAGCTTTCATACAACTACAATAAAATACATTTGACTGAATGCTCCTGCCAATTAAAAGGTAGATTCTCTGTGGGAACACTGTATGTTATAATTACTGTGTTTAACTGCTGAAAAGCTCTGTTGATTGAACTTCAAACACATAGTAAGCGCCCGACTGTGGAATCAAAAGCACATTGTCGCACAGGTCTGTGCGGCTGTCCACACACAAGCTATCAAGCAAAAAACTCACCTGGGCGAGGTGAGTTGGCTGCCTTGACAATCACGTAAGCAATCTGGAACACCTGAAAAACAGAGAGAGAGAGGAAATGTAGCCTGTAAGGTCCAGGCACACATGGAAACACAGCTGCTGTGTGAGCAGAGGTATTAGTAGATGTAGCAAATAGTAAAATTACATGTGTTATTTGTCAGTAAAGTGCTATTTTGGTTCAACTTTCTTTCAGTTTGATCACATTAGATTGACAGACCTAGAGGCAGGCAGGCAGACACATAGCATTTGACCTACATCCAATGGTTGGGCTTGTCTAAGTCCCTGTCTCCTCACCCCATCCATTCCCCCTGTGAGTCTCCCGCTTTCTTCTCATGATGTGGGAAGCAGTGTCACATTGCAGCAATTAGAATAGGGAGAAAGCTACGAAGTGTGTGTATTTCAGGGTAACCTTATAGCAGTCATTCAAACCCCCTACAAAGAGTCACTGTTACCTGTAGTCATACGGAGGACAGGATGCTGTGTGTGTGTGTGTGTGTGTGTGTGTGTGTGTGTGTAAAAGAGCTCCCAGCGGTGGCTTGTAATTCGGTGACAGCTTTGGGACAGCTAGGCAGCTCCAGCAGCTAAACATAGATGAATATGGCTAACTAGTGTGTGTGTGTGTGTGTGTGTGTGTGTGTGTGTGTGTGTGTGTGTGTGTGTGTGTGTGTGTGTGTGTGTGTGTGTGTGTGTGTGTGTGTGTGTGTGTGTGTGTGTGTGTGTGTGTGGCTGCAATGTGCCACACTCTAGCTTTTGATCAGATATGGATCTGACAGGTTTTTCTCCCCCAACACAGCATGACCAAATAAACCCAGCAATAACTGTCCTGCCAGAATCACACAGCTGCTGCTGTATAAATGTTAATCTTGCATTGGTGACATTCAATGCCAGGTGTGGCTTATACTAAGTTTGCATCGCGAATACATCATATCCCCCGATATAAAATATAATTGGTGGATTTTCTTTTCAAACAGCTTTCCAAATTCCTTTTTTTGCATTTTACTGCACCCTCCTCTTTTTTTGAGTAACAGTCACTGAACAGGCTCAAACGAGCAGATTATCAGCAGGCTCCATCTGAGAGGTTTATAACTGCTGAAATGAAAAAGAAAAACAAAGCTATTTTGGATTAAAATCTGAATTTATAATGTGTGCACATACAATCCTGCTTTAAAATAAATAATAAATGAACTTCTGACTCAAATGTCTTATTTTTATATTTCAAGCATCACTGTAATCTGTAAATCACCAAATGAACAATGTTTGTTTAATTAGGCCCATTTAAGCCCTGGGTCCAGTATAGATGGGGCTCCTGTAATTATATGGACTAAAAAAATCCATTTTGTCTGAAATTTGGACGCAGTGACAGTGGTTTTACTGAACAGCTGGTGTTTACAGATCATTCACGTAAAACATGATAAAATCGCTCAAGCCAGTAAAACCTGCATTAAAATTCAGTTCACTACCCATAGACGTGGAGTCGAATGTGCTGACAGAGTCAAAGTGAACCCTGTTCTTTGGGGTGTCAGACACCGTCAAGCACACGCAGGCATTCCATACGGACACAGGTGGCTATGACGTAAAGCAAAGAGAGCCAAACTCATTAAAATTTACTGTCTCTTCAAATAAAAATGTGTTTACATCTCACTGGACTAATAAAGTACGTTTTGGCCCTGTTCTTGTGTGAATCATCCCATATCTCTGCCTGCCAAACTTAGTGCAGCCAAACAAGCAGCAGAGATCTAGTCATAAGATCACTCAGCTTTTGAGCTGCTACAAAATACACAACTTGGGGGGGGGAATTAAACGCTGGTGTATTTTGAATGACTCTAGCGAACAAACAATAATAGTTACAAAATGGGAGAAAAGAAGTATGGTGTTTGTCTCATTTGACTGCAGTGGAGTGTAGCATATATAGAAAATGGCCTGTGGATAAAAAGTGAGAAATGGTGTGTAACAGCCTATTGAAATCCATTCTTTTTAAGTCGGTTTCTTTTACTGATCTGCCCAAAACACACTTGCACAAAAAAGAAAACAGCGCTCACACACACAGTTGCGCACAGACATGGTCATAAAATGGCCTTAAGCCTTTTAAATGGGGTTTCGTCTGCACAAAACACCAGATGCTGCAATCACTCAAACATTCTTGCTTTGGCCTGAGCTACTGTCCACTATTGCACCAACCAAGTTTCATGGGGTACAGCAGATGTTTCATTTAACTTCAGTCTACTATGAATTAAAATATTTTTCTGGTGCTCAAACCCTGATTTGCATTATATGGGGGTAATAAGTACTCTCATGTATGGAGGCATTGTGTATTGTGACTCCATCTAGAGTGTTTCAGACTTGTGGATAATGAAAGAATATTGACTGACAGCATCTTTAGGTTCAGATGCATCAGCATATAAACAATTACATTAGAAGAATTGATTTGTAATGAACACACAGCCATCAAATCGTTCACTCCCGCGCACATACATACACAAACCCGCAGAAACACGTGCACCATCAGCTCCCACGCTTTCTCATTATTTAGTCTTTCCGTCCAGAAAGCCTCAGTAATAAGAAGGGAAATGGAGAGCGGTGATGTCACAGGCAATAACCACATACACACACTCATTTCTAACTAAGATGACTGTGGGCACAAGGGAAATTCATGTGGAGGGTAAATAGATTTTCATTGGGCTGATCAAGACTCCCCCAAACAAACACACTTAAATCCGACTGAAGGATGCACATATTCAAACACAAACATTATTGGCCATGGTACAGTCCGTCAATTCAAATCAGCCTCAGGTACATTGACTATTTCGTGGATCAGTACAAAATTGATTGAAGTAATAACACAGAGTTGCTGGACTTGATGACAGAAGGATCGCTTTCAGGCAAGCTGGTTGTGGAAACCATTTTACGTCCAAATATTTTATATATGAATATTACTGCTTGAAAGTAAACTACATTATGTTTTCAAAAGCATTTCTGGCTAACACCCAGTCTGGAAGTGGAAGAGTGAAGTGCTAATAGCTGTAGGTACAAACAAGTAACTGCAGGTATATAGTTCTTTAATAATAATCAGCAATCATTAAGTTTTTGAAAAATGAATATATTGTTTTGTACAGTATTACTTTAATTAAGCGATTGAATTGTTTTTCGTAATCAAAAGCAAGCTTTCATGAACTAAGGCTTGTTGTAAACTCAAATAGATGTTCTGCATCATCTCACCTGTTTCAAGTCCAGCGTGATAGTCACATAGTGGTAGTCCATTCCATTTTGTATAGACGGACTTTGCCACCAGCGGTTGGTCCCGTCAATGGCATATTCTATGGGATGATGCTCTATCCATGCACATACACACAAAAAGAGGAAGCAATTTAATGGCATAAGTACAGTAGATAAGTTGTTTTGTTGTACAGAAGTCTTGTATATCCAAAGGTCTATTTAAGGCTTGTTTTTCAAACTAAAATCTTCCTCTATGTAATGATGTAATTTCTGTCTGTAATTTTGACTCTGCAACGCCAAACCCTTGATTTCAAAAGCACATTTCCACCTACATAAAAGCACTGCAGATATTATTTCACAGTGCAGAATAAACTCTTGGGAGCTGTTACTACTTCACACAATAGTTCTAATGGAGCAGGAAGATAAAACGCATTATTAAATTATTACAGGGGACTATGCAGAGTTTCTTTTTGTGCATGTATAGGATTGTGTGTGCATTTTTATCATATGTGGGTGCACTTTTAGGAGAAGATGGGGCATTTAGATTGACTGGCAACTGTCAATCATCTGGGTGACATTTAAGGTAAAAACCATAGCAACTATCAGTAGTAAGATAAAAACAGAGGTAGGCTCCAACCACAGTGAATTCAATGAATCAAGAATTAGGATGGTAGAGCAAGACTCAATTTGTACAAAAGACTAAGCATTAAACAACAGCTGGATGTTTTGTTTAGGAGTTACTTCCTGGATTCCCTCTTGGTATGTCTGACTGGCAGAGTCATGTTTCCAAACAGAATCCACAGCAACAGCCAAGAATCTTTTTCCATTTTCCATTTCTTTTCCAAATAAACATATTGTTTTACCCTCAGATAGAGTCACAAACTTTGTCTTTGTGTAACTATATTAAATGAATGGCAAAATACCCCAGCTAATCTAACCTGATAGGATTTAGTGGCTTAACATAAGGAAGGTACAATGACTGGTTCACTCACAGATTAACAGGTTGAGTTAACTGAGCTGCTGACTGACTAAAGAACAAGTGTTTGAATTATAGAGAGTAGGTTAATTTAGCAGATTCATCTTGTCACTTGGTAATTGATTCTTCAGTTCATTTGATAATTATCACTTCAGACAAAATTACTAGTTAACATCTGGCCAATTGGGCTCTAATTAACTAATCTAGCATGATTTATCACTGTAATCACTATGTCATAAGACTTAGTCTGAGTGCGTGTGAATCCTTACCAAGTGGTATTTGGCTTTTTTGGTTGCATATCCGACATTGAGGGTTTGTAACGGGCTGGCCTGGTACGTGTTCCACCAGTTTACAGAACATTTCTGGACCCATTGAACCACAGGTAGCGTTAGCTGTTATGTCTGCCATTGATGCCAGGTTCAGCACTGCCGGGAACAGTCCTGGGGATCAAACATATGTGACGGGACACAAAAGAGTATTACAAAAAAACACAGGGTTCAACAGCTTGTCCTTGCCCTCCGGGACTCACGGAGAGAAAGACAAAGGTCTAAAACACTAAATACGAAAAAAATGTACATGAAAGTACATATGACATGAAAATTAAAACTCTTAACAGCGTAGTCAATCATCGGTATTCATAGGTTCATGTCGTTTTAATACAAGTTCAAATCTGAGGTCAGCCTATCTTTTTTTTTTCAAAGGTTTTCAATAGCTACAGGGGAAACACCTAGCACAATCTGCTTTACATAAAGGTCTTTTATTTCGAATCATTAAAATTGTCAGCTTCTCTGTGTAGAGGAGAGAGCCGGCAAACGCTATATCTGTTGTATTGAGGTTATGACTAATTAGCCTGGAACATGAGGAGGAGGGCAGGTGTACTATTTCATCCGAGTTAGTTAATCTGGGTGTATTTTCGGTTCAGACTTATGCTGTGAAAATAATTTACCCGCCACACAGCGAGAGCCGCGTTCACTTCATTTCTGGAATGAAACAAGCACCCAGAACATTTTTGGACAGCTTTCAGCTTTGCAAATTACTGTGAGCTATGTAATGGTACAATATCAAAGCTCTGTTAATTAGCATTTTGTTTCCATTTGCTTTCCATGGATATTTCTCACTTTGAGGGTCACAGATGTAAACAGTGGAAAACATACATAATGAAAACACACTGCTGACAACACATTTAAGTTTCATTACAGTGTTGGATGTAAGTATAAAAATGAAAAACCAGGATTATTAAAATTATTAGCATTATTAAAACGCAGTGAATCTAAACTAGTAAAATGCAAGGCATAAATATACTCTTTGGAAATTAAGATATAACAAAAAGATAAACATTCGTCAAATTACGAATTATATGTGCATATAGTAAGACTTAGCTTTAAATTATATTTACAATATGCAATATACATTTTAATTGTGTACATAAAGTATATACATTTAATACAAGCATTAAAATAAACACCAGACACTAAAAGTGGCTTAAATACCTTCAACAAAGTGCAGCAACGACCCTCTACATCGACAGCCAGCACAAATGCGAAAGGTGTAGTGTCCACAAGCTAACGGGCTAATTAGGTAGCGGAATGATTAACAAGCTAACAGGCTAACGCCCAACTAGCTAAAGCGTTAATGGGCCAACAAACAAATTCAAAACCAAGCTAACAGGCCTAGCTAAATAAAGTATCAACTTACAGGATAACTTTCAGACTCTGTGTTAAGTAACTGAACATACTAACTAACAGACAAACTATAATATTTAATTTATATTACATATTCGTTTGGCAGCTTTGGTCTAACGTTTAGGATGAAAACCAAGACCAGGTAGTGAACCAGGAAGTAAAATGAATAAATGGGCGTGGCCAAGGTGAGGGGCGACCCGATTGTTACAACAATCAATGGTAGAAAAGTACTAAATTCAGTAAACAGTGACAGGAATCACAGCCCTAAGTCAGAATGCAAACTCTAGTCAGTGTTTTTTTTACACTTGAAAGCAGACACATCTGTGTTGTTTCAATGGTTTCACGCTTGTAGAACTAAAAGTACTGGAATGCTCCTCGCATACACATGTTTCACATTTCCTGTCTGCACGAAAAAACTGAATTAACAAAAAATGCGAACACACAAAGGCATGGCATCTCATCAGACAGCCAGGTTCTGATGAAAGGTCGCAGCATTTTACACTTGCACGCACATAAACACAGATGCCGATACGTGTACTGTAACTGTATACAAAGACAGACGGGGAGAGAAGCACTGGAGAAACTTGTGCACAGTCTGAATGTGTGTCCAGCTGTTGGGGCAGATGTTAACTGTGAAGAACATCTGAGGCAGGCAAAGCCTCTCTGTCACACGTGTACGCATTCTCACACAGATACTCATTTCATAACACACTCAGTCAAACCCACACGCCTCTTAGTAACTGAGAATCTGTGTACACTTACTGTACAGTAAGCCATGATTTGATAAAGGCCTGATTCACCGTGTGTAGTGCACAGACTCCTGATGAAGTGGAGACTCTGTTGGAGTCTGTGTGGCCTCTGGTGTTCTGGTGAGATGCAGCTTTAATTCAATCAGCAGACATTAAAGAGGATACGACCCTAAAATGAAGCCACATGAAGCCTCAACAACTGCCTACTGCTTCTCCTCAGAGGAGCGAACCGAATGCGTGCACCTCCAACCCAGCAAATATTTCCACCACACGCCAATATAAAAACAAGCCTAGTTAAGGCTTTAGTGCGAGAGGAAAACAGTTGCTTTGATGAACACATTGGTTACGGTCCTTCTCCGCACCGCTTATAACTACCGCCTCCTGCTTCTGCCAAGAAAGCCAGCCAACAACTTGCTTATTACAGGCTTTTGATCCGCAACCGGGAACAGTCCGTGGCCAGATACAAATGTGTGTGGGAGACTGTGCAACGTTTAATTGTGTCATTTTACCTTGACTGGAGACAGCTAACACCAGCCACTTCCTGTGTCTGATTTAGAGCATCACAAGGGATTCAGATGAAAACTTCATTTGTTCCAACTTTAAGCGCATACTTTGGTTCGCGCTCCCAAATGCTACTGCTTTTAATCTAGCTGCAGTCTCACACATATTTAATTTCCCTTTTCCTGTTGCCTCAATCGCAGAGGAAGCGCTTGAGATTGCATCAGTTAAATGACATTACCAGAACTACACCATTCGTCCTGACACGTTGCCAGATGCAGATTTATAATCAGACGGAAGTGTCGTTTGAGTGATTGTGTCAAAAGACGCAGCAACAGCTGGTTAAACATCTGCCATGAATCTCACTTTAAATCTTCTGCATGTCATCACCCAACAACTGGAATGACCAACAGGACTACAGGCATTTTTAACATGACTCAGTGACGGCTTCGGTTACTGTGGCACGCACTGTTTAAAAGCCTACAGACAACTAAACTCACTTCATACTCACTTCATATGGATGTCCGTTGCCATAACAACGCTCACTAAACATCAAATCGTTTGCTGAGACGGTCTCATCGTGTGTCGGACTAACTTTGGCTTTGGAGTTTTCTCCTTTGGCTTTCGCGGGTGACAATGAGGTGAGATAACAACAGGGAAATGAAGAGGGGATGGATAAAGGCAGGGTTTAGATTTCACATTCACTGAATGACAAGGACACAATGAGTGTCTGCCTATGGCTCTTGAGCGCACACTCACACACACACAGGTTCATCACCTTCCATTCTTCTCTCTCTGCTCTGATAACCATGGTAACCTACCTGTCTGTGTGTCCGTCTTGGCCTCTCTACCCCCCGTCTCCGCTCTTGGAACCAGATATCTCCAAGGATTTACTGCCATGCCGGCTCCAGGGCTCTAAATTACAACCCTGTCAAAATGGATGAATGTAAACTAAATGGAGGCCGGGCGGCGTCATTACCAGTGGAGCCGTTTAACACTGAGCAAAGGGCAACAGCTCAAGTGAAGCTTGTGTATTTATTTACACTACATAATACATCATCTGGGAATTAGATGTTTTAATTATGTTATAAACCTCCCTCTGTTATCACCTGATATTACATGACCTATAATCCATACATAAGCATCCTAATAATAATTGTCTCTATGACAACTGAGCAACCCCTGTGCTGCTCCTCATGCACCAGGCAAATCAACAGGCCCCGTGTTTCAAGCGTAGGTGACATTAAAATGTAAACTTTGCCGCCGGCTTTCATCTCCACACACGTACGGCACTGTAGTGATTACAGGCTGAGGCTGCTGAGACATGATGCGCGTCTATGTGATTAAACGCAGAATACGACGCAAAAAGGAGAATTTGTCCACGTTGGCCACATTTTCAAAACCTTGGGTTGACAGCAAATTTGTCTCATTGCGTAATCGTATTATATTACGAATCAAACTTTATTTGCTTTATCTGTCATGGTAGAAGATGACTCTGCACTGCTGCCCCTGCATGTGTGTGTGTGTGTGTGTGTGTGCGTGTGTGTGCGTGTGTGTGTGTGTGTGATGGATGTGTTATTGTTGAGTTTTGAGGCTAGATGTATGCTTGATGGAATAAGAAGAAAGTTGAAAAAGACAGGATCATCTCTCTCTGTATCGCTCTCTCTCCCTTTCTGCTTCTCCCTTCATCCTGAATAGTTGGAGGAGAGAGAGAGAGAGAGAGAGAGAGAGAGAGAGAGAGAGAGAGAGAGTTGTGGAAGGAGAAAATGAAAGAAAATTGATGTAGAGGGAGAGATGGATGGAGGGATTTTCAGAGAAAGACAGAGCGTTGTTTAAAAGGGTCAGGGGCCGGAGAAGAATGAGGGATGAGACTGAGATAATCCTTATGTGTGACTAAACACACACACACACACACACACACACACACACACACACACACACACACACACACACACACACACACACACACACACACACACACACACGATCGATATCTACCGAAGGTGTGTGTGTGCATAAAAAATGAATGCAGAGTTGGTAAATACATACATACACATTCTGACAGCGTTTGGTGAACTATTGCCGCCTTAAACGCACAGAAGCTTCGTGAGGATCTGCAGCGAAGCCACGAGGAAGCGTCTCATGAGGAAAAACAACGGGGAGCAGAAGATCATGGTTCCAATCTAAGTACTCATCTCTCCTAGAGAACTAATCTGCTCAGATATGCTCTAAACACCTGAAGTGTGATTTCTGTGCTGCGGCGGAGCCTCGGAGCCAAGCGCCTCCAGGAGATGGGAATTGAACCGTCTAACGAGGGCAGAGGAATTCAGCGCGTTTCCCGAGTTACGACGCGAAAGCTCGGCCCGTTTCACGCGCGGGTCCACACAGATCACAACTCAATCATCTGATGGAGGCTCTCTGCGATGAGGAAGGAAGCAACCCAGACGCTTTATTAAGGAATTAGCTTGTGACCTGAGAAGAGAGAGCATCAGTACCATGGCTGAGAACAGGAAGGTGTGTGGTGAAGAAGGCAGTGATAAGTGCAAACCCAACAACACAGATGAGAAGACGTCTCATTCTGAAGCCATTTAACACCTACAGACTTTGTCTGCGGACGCGATAAAAGGCGTCGGCGGCCTTTGCCACACTTCAGACGCGGCCTGAACGCTGCAGGTTTTAGCTGCAGGTGTTTCTCAGTGAGCGATCGCAAATGTCACGCGGAGAAGACGACCCGGACGGAGGTTCTGGGACCACGATCCACTGACGACGGTGTCGACAAGCGCTCGCTGATCGCGACTGAGAGCTTTTTCAAGCATATTTGTCGCCGTCTCTTGAAATGTCACAGTGAATATATTGATTTTGAAGCCAACTCCATCTCATCTCATCTTCATCTGTAATGAAGATCTGCTTCTTTAGCCTAATAGCATCCATGCACACAGTCAGCATCCACATTCCCTGTATGTGTCGCTGGCTTTACATCTGACAGCCGATCTGTGTGGGGGAGCTGTAATGAAAACTAAGTCAACATCCTGCTCTCACTAGGACTTCCTGCTCTGGGAGGCTCAATGTGCCTGCGTGTGTGTACGAACCCGGAGGAAAAACGCAAGCAGACGGTCACCCTGACTTTAAAGGCGTCTGTGAAGGAGTCTTTGTCCAAAGAATCTGAAACGTGGGACTGTTGGTCACAACGGGTCAAGACATCACAGGACGTGGTGTCGTTTCACTTCCCTGTCTGTTTTAATTAGACCTCATCTTGCGCTCCCTCCTGCTGCAGCACCGCGTGTGCGACAGGGTTGATCTCATGTTTGCTGCAGTAAAAATACTATGATAACACAATTCACACTACACTGAGTCCAACTTCAACCATCACCGGCTCTGATCCGATGAGTGCTTTCATCTATAAATCACAAAAACTGAGCCTACTTCTCTCCTCTCATACTGTACATGTTAATGTGCAACTGCCACCCACTTTCAGGAAATTACAGACCTGAACGCTGCTCTTTTCCAGATGGCCACACAGGAATGAGAAGGGGGAGCCTCGCTTTAACAGGGTGCCTGTGTGTGCTTTCAATTACTGTACATTGGTTTTGATGCTTAAAGTTAACGAATGAATGTGCTCACAGGATCAGTGTGTGTGTGTGTGTGTGTGTGTGTGTGTGTGTGTGTGTGTGTGTGTGTGTGTGTGTGTGTGTGTGTCTGATCTTCCAGACGCTCATAAAGTCAGACTAAACAGGAAACCACAAAGTAATAGACAGTTAATCCCCTGCTTACACACACACACACACACAAACAGACACAAGGTCAATGATCTGACCTTGCCTGTGGGAGGCTACAGTCATCGCTGTGCCCCAGACTGACGGGTGTCCAAACCCGAGTCTCTGAGGAGACTCCACTCTGCATTTAGCAGCTTTAGTCGTTGGACGATCATCTTTAATGCAGATCGACCTGATTTATGTTCTGATTTATTGACAAATGTAAATGTTTACTGCATTCTATTCCACTTCTGGCTGTTACTGACCTATTACACACACAGCTGTTCTATTTATTATTGAATCCTAAGACTAGAAATGAATGGATGATTACTAATCAAATACTTAAATAATCAATAGCTCCAGTCTTGAGTTAAATACATCACACTTGACGTGGAGAAGCAAGTGAGTGACCTAGAAAATGTGAAGTTCTCCACACTACATAAAACTTTCAAGAAGGAACGAAGAGCGAGATGACGCTCAGGCGCAATAACTCCTGGATAAGTGGTTGAAGTGATTTAGCTGAGCTCAGACCAGACAACAGTAAATCTATGCTGCAATGGGCCAGCTCTGTGACAAACACACACACACACACACACACACACACACACACACACACACACACACACACACACACACACACACACACACACACACACACACACACACACACACACACACACCGATGAGGCAGTGACGATGCCTTGACTAAATCATCCACGCGAGACAGGATTTGAGAACAAACTAATCTGTGCTACCTTTGGTTAGTATCTGCAGCCAAGGCTATCACACACACACACACACACACACACACACACACACACACACACACACACACACACACACACACACACACACACACACACACACTTCTCTTTCTGTCTCCTGTCTCTCTCTCTCTGTATATATATACACATCCATACACACACTGGACACACACACACAAACGCACACACATGCACACACACACACACGGGCAATGAAAACATGCCAGTGAGTAGATTTACAGGAGAAAGCAACTTGACCTCTAGCCCCTATGAGATTTATCACTGGTGGAGGATCTAATCTTCTCATGGCTTCAGCAACTGCAGTCTGCTGGCAGCCAGGCAGCAATAACAGCAGAGGGACCGAAGTACATCAGACCGCTGCGTTCTTCTCTGTTCTACTCGGTGCCGCTCTGTTCTTCTCTGCTGTTATTACCGCGTGACAGTTGCTGAAACCGTGGGAAGATTAGACCCAACAGAACACAGCGAAACAATAGAAGAGCCCAGAACACAGCAGAACACAACAGAACACTGCAGAACAGCACAGAACACAGATCCTGGGGAAAAAAATCAATTTGTGAATTTATCTTTAGCTCAGCGGTTGCTCCTCCTTGCACTGCTGACTGCTCCCACTTTAAGTGAAAAGTGGTCCCTGGAGATAACGTCACGGTTCAGTGTTTGGGCCCCTGCGCCATCTGAGCGGCCTTTAAGTTCCAGGAAAGCAAAACAATGAAACTCAAGCGCGCGGAAGCTGAAACCGTCTCAACTACGGTGAGAAACGGCACGAATACAAATGAGCCGTCTACAAATGCTCCCATTAAAAACATGAAGCCTCCAGATGGGTGGTGTCAGAACCGTCAGGCAGCTGGTCTCAGACAGCTCCTCGTGCAGATTCTCTCATCAAAGTCGTAAAACTAGATCTGGTTTAAAAGTTAAAAAAGATGTTGAAGAAGATGAGAACGATTTCATATTCTGAGGAGGAGAAGACTGGACAGAACGTAGCTTCACCCAGAGCTCATTACAGCTGCCTACAAGGAAAACAGTGATAATACTTAAATCTCAGGCTTCAAAGTTAGCGTTGCACGTTCTTTCATGGACGCAGTGTTTACTGTTTATGCCGAACGTCATTTCACTGGGTTTTTAAGCACCTCTCAGCTCCAGCAGCTTCTCTGCATCTTTCTATTTTTAGTGTGTGTTGTTTTCCCCCCAACTTCACGTTGTGTGTGCGTTTGTGAGATGACAGGACGACGTGTGCGGGCTAATTGGAATCAGTCTGATTTCTGCATCGGCCTCTGTGAGAACGGAGACTGTGTCCGGTTACCGTGGAAACCAAAATGTTTATACGTGGCAGCTCGGAGTCCGCTCTCGGGAGAGACGCAAAATCCTCCAGGAGAGTGGAAATCCTTTAGGAACTGCGGAGTCGCGCCGGGGAAGACCCACACAATCCCTGCTGAGTTACTGGGATCACCGTGGACCAGAACAGCGCCGGGCTGGGATGGACCGATTCCAGCTCTGCCCACGGCGTGTGGCACTGGTTTGACTGGTGGGAGAGTGTGTGTGCATCGCGTGTCTCATCCTCTAGATTCTATCTGTTATGATGTTGAGACCTGTGTGCGTGGGTTCACACGTGTTCCACGCCTGTTTATGCAGATGGGAGTTAGCGGGTCTGTTTGTGCCTTTTATTTGGCGGGTCAGGGAACAACACAGCCAGTGGGGTCACAGGGGATTGTGGGTAATTGGAAATCCAGATGGATGTGCACGAGGTTCCAGGAAAAGAACAAACCGTTAATGCAGAGGTGGAAAAGCGGTCACACATTCGTTCTGTGGCTCTGGTTGTCCTGTTGTTCTCGCGTTCTCCCACGTGATTGGCTGCGTCCCGTCGTGGCCCCACCCCCTCGTTCCCCGGAGTGGGCGGGTCCACGGAGCCGGTGGCCAAGTATGTGTGCGAGAGGAACAGCCAGTAGTCGTGAGTAATATTCGCCGTCCATTAATCCCAGTTGTTTCCTCCGGGGAGGAACACGGAGAGAAGGAAGCAGAGGCCGACGGAGCAGGAGCTGCTGCCTGGAGCCCCCGACGCTCGCAGACGCTGTTAGGACCAGTTTCACAGCACATTCAGGCGTCCATGTCGGTAACATCACTACAGAAATAACACAAAACTGATTTTAGACTCCGTTCAACTCAGCTTCTCTGTTATGGGGTATTTTCTCACCTGTCCAGTGGTTTGACGGCAGAGGACAAGCTTTTCTTTACAGCGTCAGTCATTATGTTTTAAATACCAATACACATACACGTTGTTCTCTTTGTGTTGGCAGGACTACTTTCCAGGTTTTCAGAGCCTTTACTTAGTCTTCATGGTTAGTGTGATGGCTCTCAAGCCAGAAGTGTTAAAGGTATAAAAAACAAAACAAAAAAAAAAAAAAAAAAACTTTGGAGTGAGTGCTCCGCACATTGGTCTCGGGAAAATAGTTGGAGTGAGCGCTCTTGTTGCTCGTGTTGTAGTAAATATCTTTTTGTGGAGGTAAGCTAGGTTAACGGGGAGGAGAAACAAACGGTAGCTCATGCGAATGTTTAAGGCAGTTTTACAATGCTGGAACTTTGGTTACGTATGTCTTTGTGAGTATGAACGAGCATAAATTGTACAACCTTTCGGCATGCAACGCTATCGTATGTAATTGTTAATTAAACAATTTCTGTACGTTTCAGTTACAATGTCATAAAGCTGGGAACTTCAAACGAGAAACGCAAGCCTTGTGTGGAGTCCTTAGTTTATTTGTTAGCTGGCTGTCTAGCAGCACATGGTAGACGCGTTGTGAGGACAGCACAGTAAAAAGACATTGACTCGGCGAGTTCAAGCAACACGGAACCACCTAACGCAAACATGAGTCTGCGCTCGGGGAGAAGCTATCACCGAAGCTACGCTACGCAGCGGCAAAACGAGGGAGGTGAAGAACCAGAACCAGGGGTCCCAGACGAACCAGAACTACTCCAGCGGTCTTCACAACCTTTCGACGCCAGGTCACAGTCCTCTAGAGCTACAACACGCTCTCAGGAGTCTTCAACAAGCTCTGCAGCGGCAAGAGCCTACGCTAAAGCACAAGCAGCTCGAGCTCAACTCGCATATGCAGAAAAAGAAGCTAACGTGATGAAACAGAAAGCAGAGCTAGATGCTAATCTTCACGTTCTCCAGTGTCAAAAGGCAGTAGCTGCGGCGGAAGCAGAAGCTACAGCCCTCGAAGAAGTAGCGATTCAAAGCGGGGAGCTTAAGAGAGAAACCTGCAACAAAAGTGAATCTCTCAGTTCAGCCCAGCGTATCAGCGAATACGTTCAACAACAAAGGGAGTTACTCTACTCAGTCAATCCTGTACAGCACACTGTAGTAGAACCTGCTGAAAGAGTAAAAAAAAAAATACAATGTTGATGACGCTGGGCCTTGGTCCCACAATCCTTTTAGGCATACAGTTAATTCCGCAAGCAACAACTTACCTGATTCCTTTGGCCAGCAAGACTTTGCAAAATATCTCATTCGCAAAGAACTAGTGAGTACAGGCCTCCTGCATTTTGATGACAAACCTGAAAATTATTGGTCATGGAAAGCTTCCTTTAGTAGTGCGACTAAAGACTTAAATTTATCTGCCAGAGAGGAATTGGACCTGTTGATAAAATGGCTGGGTCCCAAGTCGTCAGAACAAGCTAAAAGGATCCGTGCTGTGCATAACCTCAATCCTCCTGCAGGCGCCAAGATGGTTTGGCAGCGCCTTGAAGAGTGCTATGGCTCACCTGAGGTTATTGAAGATGCACTCTTGAGAAAGTTGGAGGAATTTCCCAGGCTCACATTTAAGGACAATGTTAAACTAAGAGAGCTTAGTGATGTACTGTTGGAGTTAGAATGTGCAAAGCAAGATGGTGCCCTTCCAGGACTTACTTTCTTAGACACAGCTCGAGGAGTCAGGCCGATTGTTGAAAAACTTCCCTTTAATTTGCAGGAAAGGTGGACAGCTGTAGGAACACAGTACAAGGAAACTCATCATGTGCCATTTCCTCCTTTCTCCGTTTTCACACATTTTGTTCAGCAACAAGCAAAGATGAAAAATGACCCAAGCTTTATCATAGCCAGTTCCAGCAACATTTCTACACGCACAGGAAAGGCCACACCATACAACCATAAACCCATGGTGTCAGCACACAAGATGGACATAGCAGGAGAGCCAGTCCAGCATGGCCCTGTGGAAAAGACAATGGAAGAACCAGATCGTCAGTGCCCAATCCACAAGAAGCCACACCCGCTCAAAAAATGTAAGCTTTTCAGAGATAAACCTATCGAAGAACGCCAAGCCTATCTCAAAGAGCATCGCATTTGCTATAGGTGCTGTGGGTCTGTGCAGCACATGGCACGGGACTGTAGGGCAGTGGTCAAATGTACGGAGTGCAGCAGTAGCAAACACACATCGGCTTTACACCCAGGTCCTGCACCTGCTCCAAAGAGCACAGAGTTAGAAAGCGAAGAGCAGCGTGATAGCTCACCTTCAGTCATCTCAAAGTGCACAGAGGTATGTGGCCTAAGTGGCAGCTCACGCTCCTGTTCTAAGATATGTCTAGCAAAGGTCTACCCTAAAGGGAAGAAAGAAAAAGCAGTTAAAATGTATGCTGTGATTGATGAACAGAGCAACGGGTCACTCGCTAAGTCAGAGTTTTTTAACCTCTTTGAAATTGAAGCCAGACCCACTCCATATACCTTAAAGACCTGTTCTGGAAAAGCACAAGCTTTAGGAAGAAGAGCTCTGAACTTCCATATAGAGTCTATGGATGGAAAATTGAATATCCAACTACCACCTTTGATAGAATGTGACTCTGTGCCAGACGACAGGACAGAGATACCCTCTCCCGAGATAGCGCACCATCATCCACATCTCCTCCCAGTCGTAGACAAGATTCAGCCAGTGGATCAACATGCTCCAATCCTTTTACTCTTAGGAAGGGACATCCTCAGGTTGCACAAAGTACGGGAGCAAATCAACGGTCCCAGTAACGCTCCATACGCCCAACGGCTGGACCTGGGTTGGGTTATCGTGGGAGAGGTGTGTCTAGGGAAGGCTCACCGTTCAGCAGAGGTCAGTGTATACAGAACACACACCATTGATAATGGCCGTGAATCCTACTTCAAACCATGTCAAAGCTTTATCGATGTGAAAGAAAACTATGGGCTAAAACCACAACGGCACATCCCATCAGCAGCAAATCATGTGGACACTACAACCATTGTTCATGACACGGACAACCTAGGGAAATCTGTGTTTGATAGATCCAAGTGTGATGACAAGCTTGCATTGTCAGTAGATGACAAAACATTCTTAAACCTCATGGCCAGTGAAGTCTACCAGAACAAAGAGAACAGCTGGGTTGCTCCTTTGCCCTTTCGTTATCCAAGGCAAAGACTTCCAGACAACAGAGAGCAAGCTCTAAAACGTCTCCACTCACTGCGAAAGACTCTGGAAAAGAAACCAAAAATGAAGAACCACTACATCCAGTTCATGCAAGGGATGCTAGATAATGATCAAGCTGAAGCAGCACCACCTCTACCCCAAGGTAAAGAACATTGGTACCTACCTACCTTTGGAGTGTATCACCCGCAGAAGCCAGACCAAATACGTGTTGTATTTGATTCTAGTGCAGAGTGTGATGGAGCTTCACTCAACCGAATGCTTCTTAGTGGACCTAACCTAACCAACACCCTGTTGGGAGTACTCCTGCGCTTTCGGAAAGAGCCTATAGCTCTGACAGCCGATGTGCAGCAAATGTTTTATTGTTTTGTTGTACGGGAAGACCACAGAGACTATCTCCGCTATCTCTGGTTTGAGGACAATGACATTACCAAGAATGTAATGGAGTATAGAATGAAGGTTCATGTTTTTGGAAACAGCCCTTCGCCTGCTGTGGCAGTGTACTGCATGAGACGAGCAGCTCAAGATGGGGAGCGAGAATATGGCTCGGACGCAAGACACTTTGTTGAGCGACAGTTTTATGTTGACGACGGGCTCACGTCAGTTGCCACAGCAGAAGATGCAATCGACCTCTTCGTGAGAACCAAAAACATGTTAGCAGAATTCAACCTACGACTTCATAAAGTGGCCTCAAATTGCAGTCAAGTGATGGAAGCTTTCACTGCTGAAGATCGAGCAAGCAATCTTAAGGATTTAGACCTCGGAGTGGATCCTCTCCCTGTTCAGAGGAGCTTGGGACTTTGCTGGGACCTACAAACTGACAGCTTCACGTTCTCCGTGTCTGCGGAAGTTAAACCATTCACACGAAGAGGAGTGTTATCTACAGTCAACAGCTTGTATGACCCCTTGGGTTTTGTGGCTCCTATAATAATGCAGGGCAAAGCAATAGTCAGGGAACTTTCGTCTGAAGAGAGGGACTGGGATGCTCCTCTGCCTGTAGGAAAGGAAAAGATGTGGGTCTCATGGAGAGACTCTTTAAAAGTCTTAAAAGGCCTCCAGGTACCGAGGTGCTACAGTCCAGGTTCCTTAAAATCAACGGAAAAAAAGGAACTGTGCATTTTCTCTGATGCCTCCATTGTAGCTATAGGAGCTGTAGCTTACCTGCATACAGTTGATAGTGAGGGACATCACGTTGGATTTGTAATGGGGAAGTCAAAACTGGCCCCTCGCCCTGCACACACAGTCCCACGCCTCGAACTCTGTGCTGCTGTTCTGGCGGTGGAAATATTCGAGCTAATTAGAGACGAATTGGATGTGAAGGTGGACAATGTCAAGTTTTTCACTGACAGTAAGATTGTGTTGGGCTACATACACAACGCTTCAAGAAGATTCTACATGTACGTTGCCAACCGTGTCACACAAATCAGATTGTCCACACACCCCAATCAGTGGCATTATGTTCCAACTGAGCTAAATCCAGCTGACCAAGCCACACGGTTTATTCCAGCAGACCAACTCCAAGACAGCAACTGGTTTTCAGGCCCTGCCTTTCTGTATAGGGACAATTCCTCAGAGTCACATGAAGTCAGGCTGTTTGGGCTGATTGAACCTGACTCAGACAAGGAGGTGTGTCCAGAAGTCACGGCAATGGTAACTGTAACGTCAGAGTATCAGCTGGGTTCCCAGCGCTTCAAGAGGTATTCTAATTGGAATACACTTCTACGAGTCATAGCCAGACTCATTCACGTGGTTGCGTCCTTTAGACAAAGGAGAAGTGATCAAGGGGGCTGGAAAAGTTTCTTTGAAACGCCAAGTATCAAAGAACTTACACAAGCCAGTGTTGTTATTGTTAGAACCGTCCAGCAGGAGATGGTCAAAGAAGGAAAAGAGACAAACACAAAACATGACACTATAAAAAAAACTCAATCCCGTTGAAGATGAAGATGGCCTCCTACGAGTTGGTGGACGCCTCTCTTCTGCCAACATCACAGAAAATGAAAAGCATCCTCTAATTATTCCATCTGCCAATCATGTTGCTACATTACTTGTGAGACACTTTCATGAACAAGTGGCTCACCAAGGACGTCACATTACTGAAGGAGCTGTCCGCAGTGCTGGATATTGGATACTTGGAGGTAAGCGTCTTGTGTCTTCGGTCATCCATAAGTGTGTCACTTGTCGCAAGCTCCGAGGCAAGATGGAGATACAGAAAATGGCAGATCTACCAGCAGATCGAGTTATTCCCGAACCTCCTTTCACTACTGTTGGCTTAGATGTTTTCGGACCGTGGACTGTCGTTACTCGTCGCACAAGAGGCGGTTGTGCCCAGAGCAAACGTTGGGCTGTTCTTTTTACATGCATGTCTACTAGGGCCGTACACATTGAACTGATTGAGACCATGTCAACCGACAGTTTTATTAATGCCCTGAGAAGGTTCTTTTCTATTCGTGGACCAGCTAAGCTTCTGCGCTCAGACCGAGGAACTAATTTTGTAGGAGCTTGTAAGGAACTAGGATTGGACATGAACGAGGCTAAAGTAGAAAAGTATTTCCAGGAAAGAGGATGCATTTGGAAGTTTAACCCCCCTCACGCATCCCACATGGGAGGATCATGGGAACGCCTAATCGGGGTGGCCAGGCGCATTCTAGACGGAATGCTGGTAAAAAATGCATCGACACACCTCACTCATGAGGTTTTGAGCACCTTTATGGCAGAGGTAATGGCCATTATTAATGCAAGGCCTCTTGTGCCAGTGTCTACTGACCCAGACTGTCCTACAGTGCTCACGCCAGCTATATTACTCACGCAGAAGATAAGCGCTGTTTCTGCTCCCTCCGGGAACTTTTCCTCAGGACAATTGTATGGGAAGCAGTGGAAACATGTTCAGCACCTTGCTGACACCTTTTGGAAAAGGTGGAAAGGAGAATATTTATCCACCTTACAGACTCGCAAAAAGTGGACAGACAACAGACCGAATGTCCAAGAAGGAGATGTCGTCCTGTTGAAGGATGCTCAGGTCAACAGGAATGAATGGCCAATGGGAGTTGTCGTGAAGGCTCTTCCTAGCAAAGACAATAAGGTCCGTAAAGTGGAAGTGCGGATTGCAAAAGAAGGGACTGTGAAACTGTTCCTACGACCAGTCTCAGACATTGTAGTTCTTATTTCTCAGGGACAATGACTGTGGTTGATGTTAACTAACATTCCCCGAGTAGTATAGATGTGTTCATTCATGTTGTTCTGATATAATGCAATTATATCAAGCGGGGAGTGTGATGGCTCTCAAGCCAGAAGTGTTAAAGGTATAAAAAACAAAACAAAAAAAAAAAAAAAAAAAAACTTTGGAGTGAGTGCTCCGCACATTGGTCTCGGGAAAATAGTTGGAGTGAGCGCTCTTGTTGCTCGTGTTGTAGTAAATATCTTTTTGTGGAGGTAAGCTAGGTTAACGGGGAGGAGAAACAAACGGTAGCTCATGCGAATGTTTAAGGCAGTTTTACAATGCTGGAACTTTGGTTACGTATGTCTTTGTGAGTATGAACGAGCATAAATTGTACAACCTTTCGGCATGCAACGCTATCGTATGTAATTGTTAATTAAACAATTTCTGTACGTTTCAGTTACAATGTCATAAAGCTGGGAACTTCAAACGAGAAACGCAAGCCTTGTGTGGAGTCCTTAGTTTATTTGTTAGCTGGCTGTCTAGCAGCACATGGTAGACGCGTTGTGAGGACAGCACAGTTAGTTTTGATCCGTTTCTCCTGACTATGAGCCACAGCAGCATCCGTCAGCGCCTGCTGGAGTCAGGACGCCGTCGGGCTGCACTAAACGACGCCTATGGATTCTGACAGAGCTGAGCTACAGGTCGCTGACTCATCGTTTCTGACGAGCACTGATGACTGCACATCTGCTATTAGCCGGCCCCTGGCTACCGCTAACAGCCCTGTGTGTGTGTGTGTGTGTGTGTGTGTGTGTGGACAGTTTAACAGACGATTGGGCCAGTTTTACTACGAGCCTCAATAGCAGCTTTCAAATTGTGCGTGTGCGATCTTGTTTCACGAAGCGTTTGGAGATTGACCAGCGTTAATTCTGTGTCCTGAATTAACGCAGCAAGTTCATGAAGTGGTCAACGCTTCGCGTAATAGTTCGAAAGAAGATCATATAATGAAATAGGGAGGAAACAATGAGGGTAACAAGGAGAAGCTGTTTTAAAGAGGAGAAGCTTGTGGATGAGTGAACACAGTGATGAAGCTACCGGTTACATCACTGCTCAGATGCTCAGCCGCTACCTGAACTGTGTGTGTGTGTGTGTGTGTGTGTGTGTGTGTGTGTGTGTGTGTGTGTGTGTGTGTGTGTGTGTGTGTGTGTGTGGAAACGAGCAAGGCAGCTGTGCGTGCTGAAGTATATAGCATTCATTACAGTGTCGCCACAGACAAACTGCTCCCTGGATAGACATTGATTTTCACCCAATGGATCTCACTGTTAGCAAACCTAATAGCTTGGTGGGTAATGGTACATGTTATGAATGAGCCCCTACAGGCTGGAGAGGAGAGTGGGGGGGTCAGATCAGCTGATGAAGAGGAAAGATGTAACTCGACGACAGGATGTAAAGAGGCAACTGCTTGAAGAGAGGAAGGCAGCAAGGAGGAGAGATAATCAGGGGTTAAATGGAAACGAGGAGGGGGAGGACGACGAGCAGGAGGAGCGGAGGGGAATAGATCAGATGAGAGTTGAAAGGGGAGCTGCTATTTACCATTACTGCTAATAGGTTTCAAAAGGAAGCAAGTCGTTAGCTAAATGGATTGGCCCTAAATGACACATTACCATGTTAAAGGCTTATTCCGCTCATTATTGGAGCTCTGGTTGCCGTACGGCAGCACGGGCGCACAAACCTGCCGCCTCAGCAAACACACATCGCACGCAGGCACCAGCAAAGGGGTCCAGGAGACACCCCGGTCAGCGGATGGAAATCAGGGAGCCTGCCTTGGCCGTCAGGAGCGGCTTGTAGAACTGGGCTTTCGGAGCCTTGACACATTTCCTCCCGCCGTCGCACAGAGGAAACAGCCGCCGAGCCAACGGGCGTCCGACAGCGGGACAACGGGGGACGAAAGGCAGCGGCGACAGAACAAAATGTCTGAGTCCAGTCACGGAGCAGCTGCTCCACTCACACGCCACGCGCACGTCTGCTGTGGAGCAGATGGGGGTTTCTGCGTCGGACGCGCAGACCTGAAGGGAGAACGACAGACATGGAAAGCGTTTGTGCGTCTGCTCGTGACCGGACTGTGTGGATTCGATTCACAGTGTCAGTAATAACTGTGACTAACACCTGCAGCAACAGTGACATGACAAGTGGCAACTCAGCACCAGTTATTTGTGTGATGAATCTGAGGGTCAACGCTTGATCGGGAGCTGATATCAGTCTAGTTTTTGTGTTTTTGTGTTGTCATCACCTGTCTGGTTACATCATGAACATCTGGCCGCTACCCACGGAAACACAAAGGCGTGGAGGCAGATAATACCGTGAGCTAGAAATGTGAGTGAAAGCTGCAATAGGCCGAACCAGGAAACAATATCTGATGTGGCCCCTAATAAAAAAAGACAACAAACAGAGAAGAGTGTGCGAGCGCAGCGAGTCGGACGAACACAAGACTTTGTCCTGCGCTGCTCGGACCCTGTTAACAATGAGCCGGGTGAGCAGCGAGAACGGAGCAGTGGGCTCCTCCAGGAATAAATGTGCTGACGGACCACCCACCTCCCACCTACTGTCGGAACAAGTCTCGGGCTCGGCTCCGCTTGGGTCGGCTTTCCTCCGCGGGGCCAAACGAGGTCAGCGGAAGGAACATGAGATACGAGTCTCGCTGATATTAAAAAGTGGAATCTGCTGTACGAGCTTTGACAGCGTTAGCGCGGCGGCCTTTCAACTCGTGTTCCCCCAGAGAGGATGAGGATGATGAAGATGTCCAGGTTTCCTGATACAATTTAAACTTCATTAACAGTCTTTAAGCTCAATTTGACCTTTGACCCCTTGGCTTTGTAGGCCTCATTAACTGTTACCTGTAAATATTCATTAGTTGCTAACGCTTATAATGTTTCCAGTCAGCATTTAAAGCTACGTGTTGTTTTCTTAACATAAAGTAGTTTATATTGCTGTAAAAGCTCTGAAGACGAAGGAAACGTGCTCGTTCTGTGCTTGTTGGATCTCATTACTCCACCTACACGAGGCCAGACATCCTTTAACGGAACACAACTGCCTGGCTACACCTCTAAAGACCTCGCTGTGGCCTGAACACTACAATAACTCACTCCGCACTCGCAGCGCGGCCTCAAATTCCCCGTTGTCACTGGTCTATTACTGCACACACACACACACGCACGCACGCACGCACGCACGCACGCACGCACGCACGCACGCACGCACGCACGCACACACGCGCGTTTTCACATATTTCATCTCGTGTCAGATGTGAACATTTGCACGGCGCCAGAATAATGGAAATACAAAAAGTATAATGGAAATGTGAAATTACATAGAGAATACGTCCCCGTCCTCTGTGTGCACACACTCGCTGCTGGAATAAAATGCACAGGCAACACATGCCTCCCTGACTCCGGCTCAGGCCCTGCTCGAGGTTTCCACTTCACACAAGCAGAGGTGCGTGTGTGTGTGTAAATGTTAAATCCATAGCTAACCAGGCCAGTCTAATAGACTCTTATTCCTCTGATGCTTTATCAGCTCAATCACACAAACATTCAGGCCCAAAATAATGGCCTTTCTGTTTGCTGCCTCCTTCTGTGTGTGCGCTTCCATCTCAGAGCCGCGCTGCAAACACTGCATACAGATCTGTCAATAAAGACAGACAATTGCTGGGTTAGGGAGCCCTGGCCCTTCCCTCCTTCATTTATCTGCCTGTCAGTCAAGCCGGCCGTATGTAGATTTTAATTTAAAGCTACGACCTATAGAGAAACACACAATAACGTCTATTATTATTGTTATTAGATACATTATGACTCATTTACATTTAAAGGCAGGTGAAAATCATCCACTAAACACCTGGAAGACGAACAACCAGCAATAAGAAGCTCCTCCTTCAGCTTGTACTGCAGAAGGCTGCCACTGTAACGAGTGATGGAATGAGGCGGGTCAGTGAACGCACCATGAGGACCACACAGCAGGCGGAGGTCACGATGACCACACGAGCCAGAGGATTGTGACCCCAAGGGGTCAAAGAGTGAGAGGTTTGTTTGAATGCCGACGACGGCAGCAAACGCAGGAATGTGATGGACACGCATTCATTTGTCTCCTTCAGAATCAGAGGCTGCGGCTGAAACCAGCTGGCATCAATCTGCTGCACAAGTTCAGAGAAAGCCCGGTCTGACAAGAGGCCTCGGCCCAGACAGTCTGACCACATCCCACAGTGTAAAAACCCCTATTTGATGTGGAAGTGAGTCTGAGGATGAGACGCGTCCTCTGAAGAGCATCATGTTTGACAGATGAGTCCACGACGTAATATTAAGAGCAGAGTCCAGTATAAAACCTGAACTGGGCCCATTCCTAAGCAGAGCCTGAGCATCGGCTGCAGCGCTGATGCTGCAGCGTGTGCCTCATCTGTGTCGAGTTGAACGCGCCGCAGGAGGAGTCACACTCGTTTAAAGTCTAATTGGTGCCTTGAAGACGGCGAACGCCGGTGTTTTACTGGGCGACTAATTCAAGGTTGTACGGCAGCTTCAGCCTAAAAGCTGCTGCTCAGCCCCATCCATTGTTCTGTACGTTGAAGCAGGGCCCGATTTGCTGCGAAGCGTCTCGGTGGGCCGTGACTTAGATGAAACATAATGAGAGCTTGGAGGAGAGCAGCCCAGGCACAGAGATCCACAACCGGAGCATTAGAACTGGGAAAACAACATTCTGGAGCGAAACCCAACCCAGGAGGCGCCGGGGGCGTCCGTCCAGCGCCGCGGCTGACGTTGAACGGGTGGCAGACGGATTCGAGCCCCGTAAAAAAAAAAAAAAAAAAAGAAAACCCGACGCCGCTCTCTGTTTTTGCTGCCGATAAACAGAGGTTTCAGGCCGAAGCGACGTGAGCTGGAACAAAACAATAAGACCTCCAGAAACCGGCGGTGAGGGAGAAGTCACACAAACAAACTGAGGCCAGACGCTGAGGTGGAGGTCCTCCTGCGCCAGGATGAAAGGGAGGAGGAGGAGACGCTGCAGAGAGAGGAGCTCCATTACTGGCCTGAATCAATACAGAACATATTAGTGACCTCCTTTTGAAGGCGCAGACACAGAGAACGCCTGTGTGACAGCAGAGAGTTCAGCTTTTGGCTAATTAGAGCAGGATGTTGTCTGAGCCTCTGTTTAAATGAAGAGCTTTGGTAAATGTCTAAAAGGAGACAAAGGAGGGAGGAAGACGAGTGCGAGGACAGAGGAGGTGAAGAGGTGGGCAATCGGGAGGCCAGGGGGTGAACGGAGACGGGTCCAGAGAAGAAAGGATACGGAGCAGCAGAGGAGGGGGATGTGTGCAGATGTGTGAGCTGTGTGTGTGTGGGTCGTTATTGACAACATGTGTTACCGCAGGAAGCTCCCTGGGAAAATACAAGCGCCCAGAAAGATCAGAGAGCAGGACGAGGACGAGCGAGCGGAGGAGAGACAGGGGTCGCCCCAAAGTGTATGCAGCTGTGTGTGTGTGTGTGTGTGTGCGTGCGTGCCTCTGTTATAGCAGCCGTGCATCTGTATGTCAGGCATGCGATGCTTCAGCCGTGGGGTCGTGGGGTCAAACCCCCTCGCGGACACACGTTCAGCTTTATCGATTCGTAACGGACGCGGAATCATAAATATATGAAATGAAAAGCACCTGAGCAGCGCGATTATTGCTTTAACGCGAAGAGCTGCCGAAGACGAAGACGCCTCATCAGGTCAGCGTCGGTTCTAGGTTCATCTCTCTGCTGTCAGACCGGTTCTTTGTCTGCTCATGAAAAGCTTCATGATGAGAGACATTAAGAAATAAACCATAATAGAAATAAATAAACATTCAAACTAACCTAAAAAGTTCTATCCCACAAATCCAGATCAGGTTTTCCAGTTCTGCTGAGCACATGGTGCAAACACGGATTCATCAGCTCACTCCTGCTTCTGTCTCATGCAGCTGCAGAGCAGCTATTGTGTCCCGCGTAGAATTAACTATTGATTTTCTCCTCAGCATCATCAATGTCTACTGACAACAAACCAGCTAGAAAACACACACGCACGCACGCACGCACGCACGCACGCACGCACGCACGCACGCACGCACGCACGCACGCACGCACGCACGCACGCACGCACGCACGCACGCACGCACGCACGCACGCACGCACACACACACACACACACACACACACACACACACACACACACACACACACACACACAGTGCAGCCCCTCAGGGAAACTACGCTCCAGTCACATATTCACACAGGACCCAACAATTCGCTCGCCTGCGAATGATCAGATCTGAAACACAGCTCGTCATCAGACGATGACACGCGCAGCATCGCGTCGTGACGTCACAGTTCGTGGGTCCGGCTCCGTCTCCGCTCCCACTTAGCACCTGGCTAATTTTAGCTCCCACAGGATCCTCTAGGACGCAGACGCCTGTTGGTGATCACGTGGTTTGTTCCGTACTGCACCACTGTATACGGAAGACGCTTCATGGGTTCAGGCTGCGCAAAGTCCAATAAACATCAACAGGGAAATCAATTTTCCCACATTTTCAAGCGCGATCTTCCTGCAGGACAGCTATGAATAAGTCACGCATTGGCTCAAAGGTTGATTCCTCTCCTGGTTCACGAGCCTCGGGCTTCATTTGAGCTGCGTTTACTTTGATTCACACAAACAGGACCGGTCATTCGCATTAACACAAACGGATTGAGTCAACTTTGCAGGGTCTTTATCATTTTCTGCACATTTGTGACATTTTGTCCATTTTATTTGCTCGCTCCGCTCCAGTCCGGCCGGTCGAGGCCCACGGCCGCTCACCCTGCTTTACTGCAGGCAGCTTCTCTTCTGGCCTCATTTGCATATTTAAATGTCATGGGACACTTAATGAGACGCACCGCTGGTCTCTTTGTCCAAGGCTGCAACAAAGATGCCAATGAGGGTCATTTTCATCTTCTACAACGTGTTTTCCATCTCTTTCCACAAACCAACACAAAAGCTTTTCTTTCCTTTTTTTTAAAACCTCATTTTTTGAAACCCTTCCATTTCCTCTCGCGCGCCCCGGACCGCTCCTCTAACGCTGATTTCGCCTCTAAAGCCAAATAAGTCTCCAGCACTCGCTCGTGCCGTCGCCTCCTCTTCCTCTCCTCGTGATTATCTCCCGGTGTCTGTCTGAGCTCCGCTGATGGGGAGCGCGCCTGCTTGACACGCCTGGTAATGAGGCTCCTCGCGCAGATGGCCTCTCTCGCCCCTCTTCCACGCGCTCGCTCTCTGCCTCTCGCGCACGGCGCGTGGAAGCGAGCGCGTCCCGACGGCTGCCTCCGCGGGGGGTCCAGGTCGCTCCTGGTTTAAACATTAGCTGAAGGTGTTTGGAGGCGGATGGAGAGGGGGAAAAGCATGACAGGCACCGCAATTGTCTCATCTGTCAAGCGACAGTCGCGCTGCAAACACACAAACACAGTCTGCACCCACACACGCAACAACTTACTCGTCTGCGTTTGCTTTCTCGGTTAAGTGCAGCAATTTGCCCAAAGCCTCTAATAAATGACGTCATGATTGATTAAGTTTGGCTCGCGTGCATCGTGTGTTCTTTTTATTCCTGCTATGTGGATTTTTTTTCCAGTAAGAACATCTTGAAACACGGCAACACTTTCACACACTTCATGTGAAAATCCAAAGTTCACCCATTCACGCACCCATAGCTGGGCTTCAGTGCCCAAGGACACTGACCTCTGAGCAGTGGGTGACCGCTCTTTCTCCTGAACCACAGTTCACCGTGCACGCGCCATAAATAACCAGCACGCGTTTCATAACGCAATTACGGCTCCGTGAAGTTGAGCCACTGATGACTTTCAATCACCCAACTCCGCCGCGCCTTTCATCAGCCGCAGCTGCAGTCGACTGATTGGCTGATTAGCGGCAAACGAGCCGCAGCCGCGCGTGAAGGACGCCGGCTCCGAGCGTCCGCCTGCGGGGACTCACCTCTCTGCTGCGCCCCGCAGCTCCGCAGCAGGCACGCGGCCAGCAGCGCCAGCGCGAGTCGCTCCATCGTGTTCGGTTCGGCGTGGTACCGGCGCGCTGCGTCCTGACGCACGGCTCCGCGTCCGGCTGAGTGTCAGGGAAAAGTTCGGCACAAGTTGAGTGTGTTGGTGGGACTCTCCTCCTCCTCCTATTACCACCACCCACTCACTGGGGTTCACCGTGGACAGGGGCGAGAGCAAAATGTACTGGAGTGTACAAGTACGGGGAGTTTGTGTACTGGGAGTATTACTGCATTGATATCTCAATGTTTGTAAAATACTGTATGTGCTTCTGTAAATGTAAAGTTGGATCCGTGAAGGGGTTCAAACACATCACTGAGCTGCAGAACTGGAGCGGTTTGACAAATAAAAGTGTGTGCGTGTGTGTGCGTGCGCGTGTGTGCGTGTGTGCGCGTGTGTGTGTGTGTGCGCGTGTGTGTGTGCGTGTGTGTGTGTGAAACAGACATGAGGAAGAACAGGACTTGGAGCCGGGTTCAGAGGAGTCCAAAAGTCCCAGGCAGCTGTTCTATGGCTCCTCCTGCTGCCCCACAGAACTCACCACAGTCTGGGGCAAAACCTCAGAACCGCGGGCAAATCACAGCAAAGTCAGCGAAAGGGACACAAAACCCGATGAAACAACAAGAAAGAGGATTAAATATGATGAAAGCTGTTTGACCTGATGATGCAGCGGCATCTTAGAGCGATGCTGGCGTAATGTGAGATATGACGGACTTCAGCTCAGGTCATTATCGCTGTTTACTTCCTCTCTGAAAACACTGGCATATTATAATGTTCCGGCCCGTCGGGCCCGTCGGGCCCGTCCACGTGTGCGTGACGCCTGGAGACTCACTCACTGCGAGCAGATGCCGTCTGTGGATTCCGTGGATTCAGACGTGCGCGGGCCGAGGCAGAGGATGGGCTCCCCTCACTGGGCTCGGACCTCCGGGCAGCGCCGCGGCGCCGCCGGATCCGTGTGGGGTTGGACGGCGTCGAGGCTGCACCTGCACTGGATGGCGAGGTGAGTCGCATCGTCCCCTAATGGGCCGTCATATTCAAACCATGTAGTGTCAAATCAACAGGGGTTTTGACCAACAGGTGGATGAAGGAGGACGAAGAGATGCTGGTTCTGACCCACCAGGATCAGCTGAACAGAACCTACGAGGAGGACTGTGTCACCCACAAAGGCAGGAGCGGTGATGAGGGAAGCGGAGCATCGTCTGGAGACAGTCGGTCCCTGAGGACGGTTCCCGGACCGACCGGACCGTCAGCGCCAGCCCGTCAAGAGACCAGAACTACTTTAGTGGCCACTGGGCCCAGAACCATCACCACAACGTCAACTATCCCTCCTGCCGACTCCTTTAAACGTTATGAGAAAGAAAGCAAATCCCCCGAAATGCAGGGCGAGCAGCCCGACAGCTGCACTGAGGAGAACCAGAACCAGAACCAGAACCAGAGCCAGAACCAGAGGAAACCCCGTGGGCCACGGCGCGAGGATGAAGACGAGGAGCCCGGGGAGAGGACGTCCCGGCGCCGTGCGGCTGCTGCTGATGATGATGATGATGATGATGATGAAGATGACAGTTCAGCGCATCCGGTCCAGAGCCCCAGCATCAGCACCGCCTCCCGCTGCCACAGCATCACGGCGTGGGAGGCGGGCTGGAACGTCACCAACGCCATACAGGTACGGCGCCGACCGCCAAACGGGCCTGATGTGGACCAGAAGCACTGCTTGGTCATTTAGTCACTGTGTTGTCACCAGG
The DNA here is from genome assembly GCF_900634795.4 of Betta splendens. Taxonomy (NCBI): domain Eukaryota; kingdom Metazoa; phylum Chordata; class Actinopteri; order Anabantiformes; family Osphronemidae; genus Betta; species Betta splendens. The sequence continues at coordinate 11,449,631 of NC_040901.2, read as the reverse complement.
GGAACTTTTATTTTCCTCCTCCTCGCTTTTGTTTCATTTCTGAGTATGACTCCAACCTTGAGCATCTCCTGTAGAAGCCGTTCGCTGACACTCAATAGAGGCCATTGTACATTTTGCCAACACGTTCACGCGTTTTGTGCGTTCCGTTTGTTTCTGTGTCGACCTGGAGTCTAAATGTCGGCTGTCGGCTGCATTCACAGCCTTTAATCCGCTCCCATTGTGTTTTAACATCGCAACACAAAGCGCCGCGCACCGCCTGTTTGTCGGCCTTCATGATCAAATAAAGCTGGAGTCAAACGGTTAAAGCAGAGAAAAGCTGCCAGTCGGCGTTTGCTAATAGCTCATTATACTGTAAACGCCGGGTCGCATTCAAGCGCTGCACTCATGTAAATGTGTTCTTTGACTGAACGACGGCGGCGTAAGTGAACAGCGATGCTGAGTCTGTAAACGATGACGTCAGCGCACACACACACGCACACACACACACACACACACCAGCATGCATGTTATACATTGGTAGATAAAAAAACATTATATATTTTTGGTTTATTAATGCGAGTCTATTTATGAAAGTGCCAAAATTTGCCTTCAGAGGTTCGGTGCCAGACGGAGTCTCTGATGGCAACTAACTTGGTTATATATAAATATATATCTCATAGTACTGATTTAAAAGTCCTATTTAAATCTATGAATTGTTTTTCCAGTGGCCTAATTTCCAGCTATATTTGAATTAATTACTATGAATGAATTTATTGAACTATTTGCAGTATCTGATGGCGTGGCTCCATCTTTTATTGTTTACCTGCACCATCTTAAAGTAGGAACGAGTCGGCGACTAACGAGGATTCACGTTTGTTTTGAAAACTCCACGCGCAGATAAACAAGCACATATTGACCATTAGAACCGTAATGTAGAATAAAAAAGCATCAGCGCGGTGACAACAGACGCAGGTTGATATCAGCTCAACAGATGTCGCCAGTGATGGAAGAACAGCGGCTAAAGAGGAAATATGTGTTTCATGTTGGTGATTTATTGATGCCTATAAAACTGACTGTCTTCCAGCTCATAAAGGTTTTATTAGACAGCAAATGTGGTGCCAGAAATGCAAGAAACAGCTCGAGCCTCGGAAGTCTCCAAAGCAATATGACTTTCATACTGTTTGATAATGAGGCTACTTCACTTCATTTGCATTCAACGGGAGCGGTTCGGTCATGAATGTTGTGTTTTTGACATTGAAAAAAGAATTCATTTCGCTGCCTGCGACCGAAGGACCGTTCGCTCACGCGCTGCGTTTCTACCTTGAGCGCGAGCCGGAGGGAAGCGATTCTGAATGAGTCCGCTGTCCAGCCAATCAGCTTCCTCCATTGGTGCCCAACAACAACGCGAGAACCGTGAGCAGCTTGTTTGAGATTTCCTCGGACAAATAAAGGATCTTTGAATCAACTTGCACTCCAACATTTATCACGTCTGGGGGAAAAATGACACGTCAAGTTATTTAAATGTCAAAGCCGGCGTCTGCAGCTAATCCCCTCATGGCGGGAGAGACATTTCCCTATCGCTGTGTGCACAGGGCATGCGCTCGCATATAAAACCGAGCATGACCCAAAGGGCAGCAGGGAAAATCCTGCACCTGGAGTCCGAGCAGGAACGGGGGGGCGATAATCTGTGTTTCTCCTGCAGACGCAGGCGTCCAGCAGCGAGTGTGTGCAGTGAAACGTACTGGATCCCCCCCCCCCCCCCCCCCCCACCCCCCACCCAACCAACCAACCCACCCAGGTCAAGGCCTCTCTTCCCTCGGCTCCCATCCGTCTCCAGCATCCTCCATCTCATCAGGACAGAGCTGCTGTTCCTTCCTCTTCGTTTCCTCTTTAACAGTTTTCACATTTGATTATCACAGACGCAGCTGATCCAATACAGTATCTGCATCAGTCACCTCATGTTGGATCTGCATTTTGCACTAATCTTGTTCGTCCCAGGGGATCTTCGTGTTGGGTTTGCCCTTCGCTCTGGTCCGTTCGGGCTACGTGGGCCTGGTCCTGCTGGTTGCTTCGGCCTGGGTCTGTAACCACACCGGGAGGATTCTGGTGGCCTGTCTGTACGAAGAGCAGCAGAGGTGACGCTCTGAGCTGGTGTTGGGTCTTTGGGTCTTTGAGTCCCGTTAATCGACTTGTGTCTTTCAGCGGAGGCTCCTCGTCCGCGGTCCGCGTCCGCCACAGCTACCAGGACGTGATGGAGGCCTGCTGCAAAGGCCCGTGGTCCGACTGGGCCGGCCCGGCGGGTTGGCTGGTTAATGCGGCTCAGGTAAGGCCGACCCGCTCAGCGAGGCCCGGCTCGGCGCCGGTGCGGATCGGGCCTCAGCACGCGCTGCTCGTCTTTCAGGTGGTGGAGCTGCTGATGACCTGCACCCTGTACCTGGTGGTCTCCACCAGCCTGCTGTCGGACATCCTGTCGGGCCTGGCGGTTCCCGGGTCGGCGTGCTCGCTGGTGTCGCTCGCGTTCCTGCTGCCCTGTCTGCTGCTGACTGACCTGAGAGCAGTCTCCACCCTCAGCCTCCTCTGCTCCCTGGCTCACATACTGATCAGGTGCTGATCCGCTCGCACCGATCAGGTGCTGATCCGGTTACACTGCCTGAGACTGAGTCTTAGATTTCTCTGGCTCCGCAGCCTCCTGGTCATGCTGTACTGCCTGAGCCGGGCCAGCAGCTGGTCCTGGTCCTGCCTCTCTCTGTCCGTGAAGCCCGAGGACTTCCTGGTGTCCGTGGGCGTCATCATCTTCTCCTACACCTCTCAGATCTTCCTCCCGCCTCTAGAGGGCAGCATGGAGGACCGGGGGCAGTTCAGCGCCATGCTGGCCTGGACCCACGGCGCTGCCTGCGTCATGAAAACCATGTTTGCGTTGCTGGTCAGTGTTTACGGTTCAGATGAGTGACATCACACATTCCAGCCTGAGTGAGACCGACTGACTGTTTATTGTACTGTCCTCCCGCATTAGGCCGTGTTGACCTGGGGGGCAGGGACCAGTGAGGTCATCACAGACAATCTGCCCTCTGACCTTCGACCTGTCGTCAACCTGTGTCTTCTGGCCAAAGCCCTTCTGTCCTACCCTCTGCCCTTCTACTCAGCAGCTGAAATACTCCAGGCGTGTGCATTTGGAGGTGATGGATTCTGATGCATGTGCTGTTTTCCTCTGAATAAACACAATGAACTCAGGCCTGACTCCGCTGCTCGTGCCTCCACCTCCAGGCGCCGCCGGCTCCCGGCGCCCCGGACCCGGCGGCCGGCCCGTGTCGTGCCCGGCGCTGCTGCTCCGCGGCGCCCTGCTGATGGCGTCGTACCTCCTGGCGCTGCTGGTGCCCAGGTTCTCGCTGCTGATGGGCCTGACGGGCAGCGTGACCGGGGCGGCCATGACGCTCATTCTGCCGTGCCTCTTCCACCTCCGGCTGCGGGGGGGGCGCCTCGCGCCGAGGGAGCAGCTGGTGGACGTGGGCATCCTGAGTCTGGGGGTCGTGTGCAGCGCGTCGGGGGTCATCTGCTCGGTGAGGAGGCTGCTGGAGGGGCTCTAGGCGCAGATGGAGAACGGGTGCAGGTTGTTCTCTGCTCAAACGCTATATAATACATTCTGTTAGATTTCATAGTTAATCGTTTCTCTTCATGAGGTGTGCTGGTTTGTTTGTTGTTTTCCTGGCACGGAGTATTGGATTTTCTTGTTCACTTGACGGTGGCACAGAAAACCCTGCCAGTAAACTAACATGAAATCAATAGCGCATTCAGCGCCGATGCGAGCGCGCGGTAAAAGGAGCGCGCGCGATGCGAACTGGGAGCAGGAGCCAGAGGTTCAGCAGCGACTGACCTTCGGCACAGTCACAGTCAACGGGACCAAAGCCTGTTTGTCTTAATAGATTCTGTGCATCACACTGTACAAACTGCACCGGTTACCATGGTGACGCGTTAACTACAGCGCCGACGATCAGAGAGCGACTGATTAACTACACAGCGTCATAACTAACTCCATGTTCTCTTTGTGTAAGCGAGTAGAAGTATTCAGCTTGAAGGAAGTCTCATTACTGCATGAAGTACGAGGAGCTGCAGCCGATCTCGTTTTGAAGAGCTGATTTAATGTGTGACATTCAAGTGTGACGTTTGCTGCAAAAATGATAGCATTTCCTCTTGTTGAGACAATAAACTATAACGAAATCATGAATTAGTTCCTTCTCTTTTTAAATGCAGAAGATTTCCTTGTGTCGCTACGTGTTTTGTTATTTGCCGTCGGTGTGAGATGAATGAAGGTGGGAGTGGATTTGGCCCAGCTCTCTCACCCACTCCCACAGTGGGTGAGAGCGAGAGAGAGAAAGAGGAAGGAATGGGAGTCAAATGGATTCATTTTTCACGCGGCTAAAAACATCTGAATGAAAATGTGAAAAGTGAGGGGAAAGAAAAATGAGCAGAGAAAAGATAAGATGCAGGACGGGCGAGAGAAGAGGGGCGAGTTAGGACGGAGTTAAAGGTCAGCGGAGGGAGAGAGTCGGGGGGAGGAGCTTCGCTGCTCAGTCCTTCAACAGCTGGATGCTGGTTACACGCGAGGCCACAGGAGTCTGTGTCTGTGCAGAATGCGCTGCATGTTTTGTACTTTTGTACTACAGGTCTCGACGCTCAGACTGGAGCCGCTCGCGTTACGGCCTCGTCGGAGGCGACGCCTCTGAGCCGAGCGGCGTGTCACCGGTTGAGGTGCGCTTCACGCGGCGACGGGAACAAACAGCGTCAGGCTGTCGGGCACCCGTCGCTCCCGCTCGCTGTCTGTCACACGCACACACACACACACACACACGCACACACACACACACACACACACACACACACACACACACACACACACACACACACGTATGCACAAAAACGTATGCACAAACGCACACACACACACACACACACACACACACACACACACGTATGCACAAACGCACACACACACACACACACACGCGCACACACACACACACACACACACACACACACACACACACACACACACACACACACACAACTCAAAATGGCCTCCAACGCGCTGACAGGTTCATAGATTCATGCGGCTGATGGCAGCTCAGCTCCAGCTCACGTCTCAGCAGACGAGTTGTGATGCGCTGAGGCTGAAAAGGCATCGAGGTTCAGGTTAAAAGCGGAAATGAGAGGATTGAGGGTGGGCAACATCTGCCTTGACCAGTTGGAGGACACTGATGGATTTCACAGGAACAAAGGTAGAAGAACAGCTCTCCACCAGAAGAACCTCTGAAAGGAGAAGAGTGTGTGTTTCTCCTGCAGTGAATCTAAAACATGAATATTCTCACAACTATTCGTTTGTTCCTTTCATTTTTAATCATTATATGGAAACAACATTGAACCAGAACAAGTGAAAAGAACAAATGGTCTCTGTTGTTGAGAGTTTGCTGACTTCTGGGTCTATTGATTTGCCATAAAGGAAACCTAATATCTTGTTATTGTTCATAGCTGCACCCAGATTATATTCAATACCTGCATCTGTGCTGGTCAGTGATGAATTATACCATTTACCTGCTGGGCTCCTTCTACTGGTTTACCAAATTAAAGAGATGGTTGAACATCATCAGGGGCAGAGACGTTCTCTAGAAGGAGTTTACACAGGTGGGGTGTGTTCAGAGCTCATTGGCTGCGGTTCAGCGAGCGTGGGGGTCGGGTCGGGTCGGGTCGGGGTTGGCTGGTGACGTGTCTTCTAAGGTCCAGTTGAAAGGTGGTTCCAGGTCGATCCCGTCTGAGCCGTTTATGCAGGAGAGGGAGGCACCCAGGGCTCTGGGAGGTTCAGATAAAAGCTGCTGTGACTTACAGATGTGTAGAAACAAGCTTTCACTTTGAAAAAATGGAAGTGTGCGTTTGAATTTTGCAGCATTTCTTTCTGGCGTGACTCAGTCTTTGAGCAAGTTGCTGAATCCTGATCAGCTCCAGGGTCCGGTCTGATTGAGCAACGTGGGCGTGGTCTGACCTTCCTACTCAGGTCAGAACCCTCAAAGCGGCGTCCTCATATTTTAGTCATATTGACAGAGCTTTTATCAGTTCTCACAGATGCTGAAGCGGCTCTGGGGCAACGTCTCCCACCTTTATCACCGCCAGCGGCTGGAGCTGAAGGGATGAGGAGGGACGGGACAGGAGACAGAGAGTCAAAGAGGTGAAGATGGAGACGGAGGTTGACGACGAGAAAGCGAGAGCGCAGTGGCGAAGTAAATGAAATTAGCTTCAGTGGATAAGGAGCTCTGAGCTGACTGCCAACTCTGCTAATCCTCACATCTGGCTGGAGAAGGCGTGTGTGTGTGTGTAGTGGTGTGTGTGTGTGTGTGTGTGTGTGTGTGTGTGTGTGTGTGTGTGTGTGTGTGTGTGTGTGTGTGTGTGTGTGTGTGTGTGTGTGTGCGTGCGTGCGTGCGCGCGTGCGTGCGTGCGTGCGTGCGTGCGTGCGTGCGTGCATGCGTGTGTCTGTGTGTGTGTGTCTGTGTGTGTGTGTGCGCCTCCCACACCACAGAGCTGCTTTCGGGGCGATAACATTGTTCGGCTGCAGCCACGCCGCCCCTCTGACACCTCTGCAGCTCCGCTGCCTCGCTCTCTTCGCATTGTTGAAAGCGGTGAATCTCCAAAGAGAGCGGCGCTTTGGTTTCGCCAGCGTCTGAGCATTAATCTGCTAGAATATTCAAACTTCCTGCACTAATTGCGACTCACTGTAGTTTTTTACAACAGGCAGGTTGTTTCCTGCAGGAGGAATATTTGCTCTGACCGGAGGAGCGCTCAGCGCTGACAGCCTCAGATGGTGCAAGTCTGTGTAACATAACGTCACCTGCAGAAGCTTGAAATCTGGAGCAAATGCGCGGAGGTCAGGAGGAGGCTAAGGGGATTATCAGCGCCGTGCAGGTTCTCCTGCTGGACACAGGCGGCGCCGGAGGATCCAGTCGAACCGCCTCTGACACAGCACACGGTGTGCTTTTAAAGACTGTGCTTGGATGCTCAGGACCTCACGCTTTGTGGATGTGAGGCTTCTTCTTCTTCCTGCTTCCGTCCACTCACATGCCGCCATCACTGACTCCGCCAGACCGGTCCAGGCAGATGGACGCCCTCGGCCCGGTTCTGGTTCTGTGAGCTGAGCCCAGTTATGTAGCCTCTAATGTCATTCTGAAATGTGGCACTTTATTTTTCTATTAGCATTAGATTTACTCCTATCTGCTGGTAAGCGTGGAAAACCCTGCAGTTCAGAGGGAATATCTTAATATGTTAATTCACAGAGATGTAGTGGAGCGCGCTGGCGGCGCCGCCGAGCAGCTGACGCCCAGCGGAGCGGCGTGGGCCATAAATATTAAGGAGCTGTGGGCACTCGTACAAGTCTATCTGTGCCGAGGCGCTCGTTCATCACGGCCGGACTCCGCTCTACCTGAGCTCCGCCGGCGCCAGAGGCTGCAGCCGCGGCCAAAGTCCCTCAAATTGATCTTTTCATCCCAGATTCATCCTCCGCTAGTCGCGCACTTCCAGCTCCTCACACCTGATTCCTCACTAAAGTGGGCCGGCTTTCCTGACTCTCATCTCGCTCACATATCGCCCGTTCGTGGCTCAGCTGTCGCTGCGGATCTGCACCGGCCTCTGTGACCTGCGAGGTTAAGCCGACGCGGCTGCATCACTGGCAGCAACAACATAATGGCAGCATTATGATAATTAAACCTCCCGATAAGTGAGGCTCATATTTAATCCCCTTGAGCTGCAGGTTAGCGGATGTGGAGGAAGCAGCACGGAGACGTCTCCTCAGCTCCGTCCTCGTCAGGTCTCTGCTGTTTCTAATGAGAGGCCGCTCGCGTTGCCTCTGTGACTGTCTGCACGCCCGTCTGCAGAGCCGGCGCCGGTCCAGTCCGGTTCTTCCACCTCCACGCGGCGGCAGCTGCGCGTGTGGACAGACAGATGCTGATTAAAAGGAATATCGGTGGACAAATCCACGTGTGACACAGAAAGGCACACATGCTGCCGCCACATGTGCCCGCATGAGCTGCGGTTCTGCGCTCGGTCATTAGTGAGATTGGTTCCCAGCAGCTGTCGGGCCGGCCCGGTTCCGCAGCAGGACGGGGGGTGATCCGCGCCGGTGTGTGAGCATGCGAGCAGATTTGTTGACTGCTGCATTAGCGCCGCTTTCCTGCGGACGCTTTCCTCGATCGCTGCCACGTTCTGCTTTGATCGAGCGGCTCCGGCTGCTGGATCCGAAAGGCTGAGGATGAACTGAATATGAAACGGCTGCAAACGGGCCGGCTCCGACACACAGCGCGCTGATGAACGCCTTCCAGGGTTCAGGGGTCTCACCGGGACCCTGGGTTTAATCAATGCACGCGGGGCCGTGTAACTTTTCAATTAAAACTTGATTTAGCAAAAATGAAAAGCCACAATGGGAATATAAATCCTACACGCCAGCGCTTGAGTGGAAGGTGTGAGCTCATAGTGTAGTTGGGGCTGGAGATAAGGCTAATGTGGCCGTTCTTGGGGGGAAGCGAGAGCGGCGGTAATTTCCTGAAGAAATAGCAGCTTCCACCGGCTGCAGCAGTTAGTGAGATAGATGGTCCACGAGAGCGCGGGGAAAAGTCCAACTCAGCATTTTTCACTTTATCTATTGGAGGCTAATATTGCATGATCAAGTGTGGGTCACACGTCTTCCTCCTCCTCTTTCTGCGTGTCCATTATGCTGAGTGATGAGTGCAGAGTTTCCAGTCCATCCAATTTCTACTGTCCTCTTAATGTGACACACTCGGGCTTGAAGTGAAAAAACACAAGGTTTGAAGTGGAGACGATTAACAGTTGTTTCCTTAAAGGCCTGATGTCATCAGCTGTTTTCGTTCGCCGCCTCTGGAAGACGTGATGCTTCGATGGTGTTTTCCAATTTTGATGCGAACATCATTGAGTGAAGGGAGCTGACGTAACCAAGTTCATCCTTGGAGAAACTTGGGGAAGAGGCATCAGCTGATCATCAGCTGATCATCAGCTGACAAAAGCTGATCCGCCACGAAGCGCAATGCAACAATTGGTCGTAACCCGCTTTTCCGTGTGTGAATGTGTCGTTCCCCACGCTTGCAGGCAGATGCCCCTCGCGTCACCTGTGCCTGTTCCCCCAGTGTGCGTAAACGGATTAGAGACAATCAGCTCCATGATGAAAAGACAATAGCGTCCCCTCCGGATCAACCCCCCCCCCCCCCCCCCCCGCCCTCCCCCCGCTCCGCCTCACTGTCGGTCCTCTGCTGGTAAATTGTTCTTCCGAGCCGCCGCAGTTCGTTTCTCCTCATATCTGTGAGCGTGTGATGGACAGAGGAGCCGTCCACAGGTTATTAATCAGCCGTTAGAGCTCTGCGATGTGTTGAGGATTAATTTACTGATTCTCCTCTTGCCCATCTGTTGTCCACACACACACACACACACACACACACACACACACACACACACACACACACAGCCTTATCTCCTGGTAATAGTCTTGTCTGATTCCACGGTGCGCTTCGCTGATACCCGATCGCACCGCTCCAGCTGGACTCGGACCCCCCGCGGCTGCGTGACAGAATCATCCTGGACCCGTCCTCGGACGATAAGCAGCGCGTCGCCTGCAGACCCACGCAGCCTCTCGGTGGCATCGCTGTGCCTCTGCTGGAACACTCCACTGGGTCTCCACGCAGAGCCAGGATAAGGATGTGCTGATTATCAATGCTCACAGCTGCTGTGATGCTTTGCTGGGATCTGGAGGCTGAGCTGACCAGTAGAACATGTAAAAACCTCCCTGGCTGCTTGTTCCTCTGCGTTTAGGTTCATGAGGCAGCGCACTGGTTTAGCAGCTCTGGGCTGAAGCTGGAGGGAGCACAGCTCCTGCACCACAGATGCTTATCAGCAGTCAGGTGATTCATAAAGACCAGTGGCATTGACAGTCCTTCAAGCCTGTTGCTGAGCTGCTGCTTTATTCATTCTGGCTAAGAATGATCCAGAATGTTGTGTTTCTGATGAGGCGACAGCAGCGTACGAGGACAGAGAGAGAGAGAGAGGGGTGGTTAGTGGAGTCAATATCAGTAATAATGAGTTGGTCGAGCATGTGGACATGAGGGTTCACTCGGGTGAAATCCAATCACAAAACACAACAATCGTGCAGCCGAGGTCCGTGAAGGTGAAACGTTTGCCCAGCAACAAAAACATGACACCACCAGTCAAAATAAACCAGCTTCTACAACAACATATAAACTAAACACGGAACCCAGATCTAGACCTAGAAGATCTAGATGATATCTTAGAGTCTTACTGCAGGACTCACACACATCAAGAGCAAACTGCCACCAGCCCCCGCTGCCTTTTCTTGCCTCACAGCAGGCTCCCACGCTGCCATGTGAGTGGTCAAGGCCCGAAAAGGCTCGACATGAGAGGAGGAGGCAGGAGGATCCAGGAGGAGCCATAAGGAGTCAGGAGGGGAGCCAAGGGGAGTCAGGGAGAGTCAGGGGGAGTCAGGGGGAGTCAGGAGGATCCAGGAGGAGCCAAAAGAAGTCAGGAGGAGGCAGGAGGGGCCATAAGGAGTTAGAGGGGAGCCAAGGGGAGTCAGGGGGAGTCAGGAGGAGCCAGGAGGAGCCATAAGGAGTCAGGAGGGGAGCCAAGGGGAGTCAGGGGGAGTCAGGAGGATCCAGGAGGAGCCAAAAGAAGTCAGGAGGAGGCAGGAGGGGCCATAAGGAGTTAGAGGGGAGCCAAGGGGAGTCAGGGGGAGTCAGGAGGAGCCAGGAGGAGCCATAAGGAGTCAGGAGGGGAGCCAAGGGGAGTCAGGGGGAGTCAGGAGGAGCCAGGAGGAGATTAAAAGAGTCAGGAGGAGACTGAAGAAGGCAGGGGGGGTCAGGAAGGAGGAGCCTGAAGGAGCCATGAGGAGTCAGGAGGATCCAGGAGGAGCCATAAGGAGTCAGGAGGGGAGCCAAGGGGAGTCAGGGAGAGTCAGGGGGAGTCAGGGGGAGTCAGGAGGATCCAGGAGGAGCCAAAAGAAGTCAGGAGGAGGCAGGAGGGGCCATAAGGAGTTAGAGGGGAGCCAAGGGGAGTCAGGGGGAGTCAGTAGGAGCCAGGAGGAGCCATAAGGAGTCAGGAGGGGAGCCAAGGGGAGTCAGGGGGAGTCAGGAGGAGATTAAAAGAGTCAGGAGGAGACTGAAGAAGGCAGGGGGGGTCAGGAAGGAGGAGCCTGAAGGAGCCATGAGGAGTCAGGAGGATCCAGGAGCAGTCAGGAGGAGTCCTGCTCTGCCAAACGGCTGCTCGCTGCAGCTCTGACATCCAGACAAAGCCTGGTGTCCTATTCATGTGCTCCTACGTGCAAATGTCTCATTTTTACCCAAATAATCCCTCCACAGTTAAGTGCTGTTAAGTGTCGTGCTCAAGGGCACGTCAGCACCGTGTTTCCAGCAGCCGGCGATCCCACATTCGCCCTCCTCGCGTCGCATTATCTCAACAAAAGCGTGTGAGACAGAAGCTCTTTGTAACGACGGATCCTCCAGAGTAATGAAACTGGTCCGGAACAAAGGGACCGGTTCTAATATCAAACCGTGTCCTATCAGCGCAAGAACTGACCTCCTCCGGGGGAGAAAGGGGGACGCGGCCCGATCCCGAGGCGGAGACGAGCTGCAGGCGTGGGCGACGGGGGAGGAAGGTGGGCCGGGTGAGGGGGGGGGGGCGTCAGGGCGAGAGCGGGGGGAGGCTGGAAGTGCAGAGATGTTTCAACAAAAGGTCTCATGTTGAGAAACACTCGTTCTCCCTCACTTTCTCCCTCTCCCCCTCATTATCCCTCCACAGGACGAGCGAGGGGAAGGAGAAATGACATTTTCATTTGTTCCTTTAAGGGCTCCTTATTATCACCTTTCAAGAGAAAGCCTTTCTTTCTCATCTCACTCTCTCTTTCTTCCTCCTGCGCCTTCACAATGGAAGTTTTCATTGCATGTGTGTGTGTGTGTGTGTCTCTCTCTCTCTCTCTGTTCTGCCGTATAATTGCACGGCTGATTAATTATAAGGGAATCAGTGAGAGTGAAAAGAGGAGCTGGCATTTCACCCTCAGGACAAACGAATCCCGCACCTTTAAAACCGCCACCAACAGCTCCTTTGTGTCACCTCTGCGTTGGAACACGCGTCCACGGGAGCGGGCGAGCGAGGGCTCCACGTCCTCGGTCCGTCCGGAAACAGACACGCAGCGCGACCGTGGCTTAAAAGCATGAAGCTCTGCATTGAGGGCGTAAATCAGCGGATTCATCGTGACTCATGAACGCGACCTGTTGGAGGAGCTGCTACACTTTGATCGCGCCGTTATTCTTCGCCCTAAAAGATCTTCTGAAACATTAATTACAAGACTCTGTGACAGGAGCTGCTCGGTGATTCTGCGTTCACTCTGCAATTACAGAGAGGCGACACAAAACGCACAAAGCACCTGAGCGCCTCCGCTAATGCGTGAACGCTGTATTTGGAAACCGCGAAGAACCTTGAAGCACATATTTACTTCTCTCACTTCTAACGTGTGAAGCGGCCGGTTTGGTTCGGGTTCAAGTTGACCGCAGACATTAGATCTGAGTATCTGCCACAGCCGCGTCTCATGCATATTCACAGCCGGGCCGCGGCCAGTTGGCAGCAGGTGGAGCTGCTTCACCCTCCAAGCGAGGCATCGGAACCAGAACTTAATGATGGCAGCTCTGCACGGTGCCGTCCAGGAGCGAGGTGGTTCTGGAGCGGCCCGGCCGGCTTTGGACCGGCTTTGGGTCGCTGGTGCCGGTGTGAGCGGGTCTGGAGGCACGCGCAGCCACACGTGCTCAGGCTGCGGCGTCAGGCATTAGAGTCAAAGCAGATGTTTGACTCGGGATCTGCTGGAACGCCTCATCTCCGGGCTCCCGTTCTCCAGGTGGATCGATTCCAGGGACTGACGGCGTCTTTCACTGCGGATTGATGACGTCGGTGGGTTCTGTTGCTCTGTTCCAGCTTGTTATTGTGCCTGAAAAGCAGCAGCAGCGTGTGTGAGCATCTGATGACTCAGCTCTGGGTCAGAACCAGGAAGTTGGACGATCCTTTTCCCTGTCTCCCTTCACTTGATCCTCTCTATCATACACCTTGAAGCTTAGGTGTGTGTGTGTGTGTGTGTGTGTGTGTGTGTGTGTGTGTGTGTGTGTGTGTGTGTGTGTGTGTGTGTGTGTGTCTTCTTGCATTATTAAGCACCGTGTGTGAGAGTGGAAGTGCGCACCCTCATTCCTGATGTGATTAGATCAGACACCAATAAGAGCAAATCTCATTAACATCAAACTGCTTTAGTACTAATCATGTTACCGAGCAACCATCCAGCCAATGGCAGCTACTAATGCCATTAAGCCGAGCCATGATTGGATTGGGTTCTTATTTCAACTTCCTGAGGGCGGCCAGCGTTTTAATCAATAAACACAAGCGCGGTGATGTCACAGTCCGTTAGGACGGCGAGGTGGTGATGTCACAGCTCGTTACGGCTGTGAAGACGGCGGAAGGCGCGAGATGAGCCGGATCGGCCGTTTAACTGGAATCTCCACCTACACTTTGAAGCAGATGTGCTGAGGCGGCATGTGAGAGCTGCGAACAGAGAAACACCAACGCAGCACATCCTTCATGATAATTACACGGTGCCGGAAAGAGAAGGGAACTGGACGCATGGAAGGAGAAAGGGAGCGAAGGAAGGATGCACAGAAGGAAATATAAAAGGAAACAGAAGTGAGCACTTACAGTAGGAATAAAACAGAATTAATGCATTTATTCATTTATTAATTCATTAGTTCTTCTTAGCAGATTAGCTAGTAGAGACTACACATAATCCTCTTCACTGGGTCGGTGAATGACACCTGAACACGGTGTCATACACGACGGAGCACAAAATGGCCGCCTTATCGGACCCACTCACCGGACCTGTGACATTAAGTTAAAACAAAGCATTCTGGACAGTTTAATCCATTTAACCTGGCTAATCCTGTTGCGGTCGCTCCATTCAGCGCTTGATTCTCTCCACTCGTCTCAATTTAAAGGCGCAACCCTGCTCCCGTCTTCCTCTCGCCTCCGTCTGTCGCTTTCTACCCCGTCTCCTCCGTCCTAGATCGATGGCGGGGGGCGAGAAGCTAATGACCCATCTCAGCAACCAATTCACTCAGCTCTGCCACATTCAGCGCCTGCCTAACCCTGTAAGTAGGAGAGGAGACGAGAGGAGACGAGAGGAGACGAGAGTAAGGAGAGGGACAAGGAGAAGAACAAGGAGAGAACAAGTAGACAACAAGGAGAGGAACAAGGAGAGAAACAAGGAGAGAACAAGGAGACAACAAGGAGAGGAACAAGGAGAGGAACAAGTAGAGGAACAAGGAGAGGGACAAGGAGAGGGACAAGGAAAGGAACAAGGAGAAGAACAAGGAGACAACAAGGAGACAACAAGGAGAGGAACAAGGAGAGGAATAAGGAGAGGGACAAGGAAAGGAACAAGGAGAAGAACAAGGAGACCACAAGGAGACAACAAGGAGACAACAAGGAGAGGAACAAGGAGACAACAAGGTGAGGAACGCAGAAAAGAACAAGGAGAGGAACAAGGAGACAACAAGGAGAGGAACAAGGGGAGGAACAAGGAGAGAAACAAGGAAAGGAACAAGGAGAGGAACAAGGAGAGGAAAAAGAGGAACAAGTAAAGGAACAAGGAGGCAACAAGGAGAGGAACAAGGAGAGGAAAAAGAGGAACAAGGAGAGGAACAAGTAAAGGAACAAGGAGAGGCAAAAACAACAAGGAAAGGCAACAAGGAAAGGAACAAGGAGAGGAACAAGGAGAGGAAGGAGAGGAACAAGGAAAGGAACAAGGAAAGGAACAAGGAGAGGAAGAAGGAGATCATAAAGGAAGCATCGTATCTGTGGCAGCATCTGACAATGTCACGTATAGTTTATTGTTATGGATCTGATGATGAACGGGCTCTTGTGATGGTGACTGGTTATTAAAGGGAAGCAGAACATATCGATTAGGAGCAGGTGGAACCAGCGGGCGATCACTAAGTGGACCCGGGGTTCCACCGGCCTCCGCTGAGACCAGAATGGGAGCTTTGTGGTGCAGGACCGCGTGTGGAAGGTTTGAGGAGGCAGCGTTTAAACGTTGGATTGTTTTCGGTGGCCGTGGGTTTAACTCCGTGGGCGTGAGTCGGAGGTTTCTACATGTGCTTGGTAAAGTTTGTGTATTTGATATTCAAATGATCTCAATGGTGCATTTAAATTTAAACAGTTGATGGGGTCCTGATCTGGAACTCGCCTGTTACGTTTGTGGTGCTTATGAATGTGTAAATAATTAATTTGGTGATTAAAGGAAACAATTATAAGAAAATTATTACATAATGCAATTATTAATTATTAGATCTAATGTAGATGAAATGACATGCTACCGTGTGCACTGTGCATTTACTGTGTGTAATTGTATATTATGATTTGTGAGCTTGCAGCTAATGTTACTTATTTTCCTGTGTTTTCTAGTCAGTCAAGGTTTTTCACCTCTTGTTTGGTAACGAAGGAATTTAATCATCTACAAGAAGGGAAGAAAGGACGAGTAGCGAGGGGTGATGTCTTCACGCCGTTGCTCTGTTTCAGCGGCTTCAGCTTCCACGAAGCAGTGGTGCCGAGACTCACGCAGCCTCTTTTCCAGCGCAGCAGCTCAGAAGACGGCGAATACCTCCACTGCTTTTTTCTGTGATTGTAAAACGTGCAGTTACACAGAACAATGAAGGCAGTAGTGGTTATTTGGCTGCACTAGAATCAAAGTTCACCCGAATGCACCTCATCCATCTCTCCTCCAGTTCAGCTCCAGTGCCTGTTACATCTAAATTCATTAGTGCCTCCAGAGATGTGTGTGTGTGTGTGTGTGTGTGTGTGTGTGTGTGTGTGTGTGTGTGTGTGTGTGTGTGTGTGTGTGTGTGTGTGTGTGTGTGTGTGTGTGTGTGAGAGTGTGTGAGCATCATCAGTGCTAAATGATTACAAAGCATAGTTATTAAAAACGGCCATGATTGCCTGTAGCAAAAACACTGTGATATGAGTTTAGCTCCTCTCCACAGGCAAAGACACGCGTGGAAGAACACGCACACACTGTGCGTGAACACAAACACGTCTCTCCTCCGGCAAGAGCGAAGCCTCACTCCGTCACCTGAGCTCGTCATTCTTCGCGTTTTCTGCCCTTCGTGATTCTTTATGCGCCACAAAATAGTGAAGCTGAACTACATGATGCTGAAGCAAAGAACATGAATGTGTGTAGATAAACGTCTGTGCAGTAACGCTCGTCTGTTGTTGTGTTGCGTTGACACGTCGCAGTCTGTTGACTCACACACACACACACACACACACACACACACACACACACACACACACACACACACACACACACACACACACACACACACACACACGCCCAGCAGACAACAGTGGCCTCCAACCAAACAGGTTCTCCGTGGGTACAACTTATCAGTTCGAGGCAGACTCACACTCAGCGATGTGTGTGTGTGTGTGTGTGTGTGTGTGTGTGTGTGTGTGTGTGTGTGTGTGTGTGTGTGTGTGTGTGTGTGTGTGTGTGTGTGTATGTGTGTTTGCAGCCCAAACAGTTCTGCTCAAACGCCCGCTCGTTTTCATGCTGGCGCAGGTTTGAGCCACAGCCACGACGGTCAACCGTCTTTAAGTCACGTGATCCACGGAGTGGCTCACAAACGCGGACTGGACGCTGCTCAGGCGCCAGCTTCGGGGAAGGAACGGCGCAGAACCCGTCCTGATCCACTGGGCTCGGGCTTCCTCCGGCTCCGGGCTCAGAACACGCTCACTCCCACCGTCCACCTGTCGTCACCAGCTGGCACACACACCTGGCTCACCGGCGTCCGCCAGGAACGGGGAGAATGGAGCGTTACCACGGCAACCATATGGCGTTGGCCTGGCACGCTTGGCGTTGCCGTGGCAACGACGGAGCTGACACTCGGGCGGCGGACATGGACCAGAATCACAGGCACTCTGCTCCCCGATGATGCACGGGCCCCGCGCTCGACGGACGAACGGACAGTCGCCTTTCATGTTATTGCTTTGAATTTTCATATTATTGCTTAAAAAAAAAGAACGCGGCCAAGTGTGTCTGGCTCGGCTGAATCTGCGAGCAGCATGGTTGAAGTGAGGACTTCCCCTTCCCCCTCGCGGCTGAGTGGACCGGCTCGGAGAGCGGAACAGCCACGCGAGTCGTCAAAGCTGTGACGAGCAAATCGGAACGCGCTGCGCAACAGCAACACACAACTCCGGTCTGAGCCACGAGCACAAGCGTAAGAAGTCGTGCTGGTCGCTCGAAGCCGACTCAGCTGCAGCTCAGTCTGACGTGGCACGAGGAGCGGCTCAGGTGTGAGTCCTGGCTGCATACCTGAGACGTGAGTGTGTGCGGCTGCGCAGTCCGGCTACGTCGGATGCAAGCACGTGCACCGTGTGCGCAGACTTCAGTGACTTTTGAGTCTGCGTATTTAGGATTTAGGTTCGTTTCCTCCCTCTTCACCATTTGGCCTTCGGAAGTGTCTGCACACTCACTTTACACTTTTAACATCTTCATTATGCTCCTTTATTTCATTCTAATCAGGATGCGTTGGGAGGGGCTCCACATAATTAAGACATGACAATGAATAATCAGCGCTCAACTGCCGTGGCTTCCTTTGTTGCATCTGTACAAATGGTGGAGGAAGAGCGATTGTGCGGAAATACAAACTCGGCGCTGAATAGCTTCATCAGAGTGTTTATTTGTCAAGTCTTTTCCATTGTTAAGAACAGGCCGCTAAAGTTGCATGTTGCTCAGACAAGGGCACCTTGTCCAAAAATAATTTTTAGTCCAGTCTGACGCCTGAGGTGGAATTCAGAGCATGTTAATTTACATTATTTATTGTAATATTAGTTGAAGATCATCAGCAGGAACAAACGCGTCCTCACACAGTTTATTTAAAACTTAATGAATGTGTTTAACTGTTTAAATGTGACTCTAGTTAACCTCATTTACATGGAGCCTTTGAGCATCTTTAAACGTGTTGGTAATAATTTAAAATACAACTTTTACAACAGCTCTAATCATCCTTACTAATGTTCTACATCCTCTATATTATTATTAATTTCACTACATCAAGGACATGTAATATTCACCTCAGAATTTTTATACATTTGTTACAGTATTCACATGAATATTCACTGTCAAATTCTGCTTAATAATTAAAATTAACAAGATTCTTTTTAGGTGAAAGATCTGTAGATAGAATTGAATGCTCATCTTTGCGAAGCGTGCACGTGCTTGACAAAACTTGTCTGTTCAAATGAGTTGACCTTACGTTTTTTCATCCTAAATGTCGTCAGCACAGTCAATTTAAAACTCGTAGTTGTCAAGATAAACTGCATTTTTAATAGTGGTTGTAGAGTCTCGACAGCTTCAGGTGCAACAGTAAAATGCTGATGTTTACTTCGGTCTTGCTTCAAATATAAGTCAGGACGAAGCCTCCGACGCATCCATTATGGGACGGTCTTAAATTGCTCTGGGCTACTGGTGAGCACTGGTGGGTGCTGTGACAGCTCAGAGTGCTGGAAATTGCCTGCATTGGAACAAAGCTCCTGCTTCTGGGTCGAAGGAGGTCACCCAGCGGTTCAAAACAGAAAATCCATGCCCGCTCGCCGTCCTTGTCCAGAACAGGGGCTTTTATTTTGCAGGGACCTTTCATTCTAGCACATATTACGCAGCGATGACTGCGTGGTGGGGTCTGTGACTGACGGTTCGCTGACGGACAAACATCCACAAATCAATACTGTGTTTGATCATTCTCATTTGGAAATCACTTTGTGAAAGCACTCAAATTTACCGTGGCACTAAAATGCACCACGGCAACGATTTAAGCCCCCGATGGACGGAAAACACCTGCAGATTACGGCAAACGGCAGTAAGTGTTGTCTCTAATGGCGCGACGCCAACACTGTCACAGCAGCAAGTCCGCGTCACGAGGAGCGGAACAGCATCGGTGGCAGAACACGCCAGACAGTCCGGTTTACAGGCGAGGACGCAGGGAAACACCTGCAACGACCCGCAGCGCAACGAGCCAGCGACACCCGCGAAAAGGCTGGAAATGAAGCTGGGACTAAAAATAGCTCCACGAATGTCCTCTCTTCTCACAGTCGAGTTCAGACGGAGGCTGTTCACACCTTTCTGTGACCTGGAGGTGACAGCGAGCGGGAGAACACACACACACACACACACACACACACACACACCTGTTGCCCACGCGTGTGAGCTGTGCAGCAAATCAAAGCGCGTGGTGAAGCGTCTTTTTAAAGGACACACAGAACCCGGAGCCTCCGGCGCAGCTCGGTCGGTGCTTCTGATGGTCGGCCCATTTGAATTGACGCGAATTTGACAGTTCTGACCCACGATTGCAAAGAATTTAGGCCTTTTTACCATTCAGTCCATGATGTTGTGATACAAGTCGAGGCCCCGGGGGAAATCTCTGTAGGTAAAGGCCGAGGCCGTTTAATGTGTTCGGCCGCGGAGCCCTCGGGCAGCGTTACGCGTGGACCCATTGTGATGCTGTGATGAATAAAGTCTCGTGGGTTTGGAACCGCTCCGTTTCCTGCTGCATCCACAAATGCAACCCGACACCGCATTGTGCGAGGACGGAGCCGGACGTCGCATCTGTGCAGAAACACCACAAAGGACCCGCTCGCGTCCAATGAACTAAATGACAGCGGAAATGACGAGGTCACGTTTCAGCTTGTGTCCGTTATTTGCATAAACAGCGTGGGTCACAGCGGTACAATCTGCAGTTGTGATGGATCCAATGCGTCCAATGAAGCCTGAAGTCTCAGGCTGCAGATATTCCACATTTAAAACTTTAACCGTTACTGTCATTAAATGAACATGTCTTTAGTTACAATCAGTACTATGTAATATATAAAATGATCCACGTCTCTGGCTGAAGATTTGAAGTTCTAGGTTTTCTGTGAGCAACTGAGGGTTAAATAGTTGATCTTTTCCATCTAACAACAAAATGCATGCAAATACATTTTGAAACCTATAAATATTTATATTTAATGTATTTAAATACACATAAAGCCCAGACGAGACGCACATTGTGGCGTTGTTTGTCACAATTTGCTTTTAAATCAACCCCTGCTGCCTCGTGACGTCAGACATTTCTCTGCTCGCCCGCTCCCTCCCTCCCTCTCTCTCTCTCTCTCTCTCGTGCGCGCGCCCTCTCTCCGCGTGAAACAAAGTCTGGTGTCCGCGAGAGCCCGTAGGAAGCGAAAAGAGAGAAAGCGGGGATAGGGGAGAATGGAGAGGCTCAGTGCAACAACTGGAGGAATAATAAGCCACTGAACGCGGGCGAAGAGAAGCGAACGCGGAGAAAGTCGAGGGGGAAAAACTTTTGAGGGGGGAAAAACTGCCAGAGACGTTCACGCGGACGCGTTTGGGAACATGGATACACTTTTCTCCGTTTTCCTGGGACTCCTGCTGCTCGCGTCGACGCTCGCCAGTCAGATACAGACAGGTAAGAACCGGAACCAGACGCAGAACCCACGCGCACAGAACCCAGCCGCTCGTGGGCCGCGAGAGGGAACTTTGACGCGCATTGTCGCGTCTCTTCGCCCGTTCCGAACCCGTGAATTCCTGACAGGTGTGTTTAGGTGTCGGACAAAAGTTGGCCGCCGCGTTGGGAGGACTCGGCCGTGTCTCAATTCGCCCCCTTTTAAACGTCCTCCGGTGACGGACGGGGGGTTCTGGTGGCGTGAGTGTGTTTTTGTCCCGGTCTTTTCAAACGCGACTTGTCCGTTCGTGGCTCGCGAGCGTCGGCTCTCTTTGAAGTCCGGCGGTTCGCCTGCCAGGTTGCGTTTACGTGCGCTCATCGTTGTCGTTGACCGAAATCCTGCATTGTGTTATTTTGAAACTAAGTTGATAGATTCCTGGTTGAGTCTTTAATGCATCACGGGACGACAGACCGGGCGATTCCACTAAAAGGGAATAAAATCTGGTGTCAGGATTTAAAAGCTGCACTAAATTGAATTTACTGAGCATATGTGTAAAGTTACCGGTAATAACACTTATATTATACGCAGAACAGCGAATGCACGGAGGCTGCGGAGACGTCGTTCGCCGTCCGCCGCCGTGTTTGACTGGAGAAAAAGTTGCTGCGTTCATGCGGGTCATTCTATACAGTTCATGTAAATCCACAGCAGTGAGGATTTTTTGTGCCTTTCGCCCCTTTTTGCATTTCTTTAGTAAAATACTCCCGTTCAGAAGCTTCGACTTCCGATCTGATGCGGCGCATTTATCTGTTAATCTCTCGCTTCAGCCATTCATGACTTGAAGTCCTCTCTCGGGGACTGTTGCTCTTTTGCGGCAGCCGGAGGTCGGTTCGAACCCAACGCTCCGCTCGGCGCAAAGCGAGCCTGTCCGCTCGAACTTTATTCGCGCTGCGCGTAACAGCGCCCGGCGTGTGGAGCCGGAGCCGCCGCCGGGTTCACACCGCGTTAGAAAAATAGCGATGAAGGACTTTCAAGCTGTGACACATGGACGGTTGCGCGTATTTGAAGTCGGAACCGGCGTGAAGCGTCGACTTAAACCGGCCAAGTGCGCGCGTCCGTGTGCGAGCTCGCTGTTTACGCACTTTAAACTCAATTTTGACCAGGACCTTTGCGCGTCTTTTGTGTTGCGCGTTGGACCCACACTGACATCAAGTTCTTTCCTCGTCGTCCGTCTGTCTGATCCGCGACCGCCGCCGCTGCTGCGCGCCGGGATGGTGACGCTTGCGTCAAAGCCCGTCCGTTTGTCCGTTAACCGAGGAAGTTCGTCGCGTTTTGTCTTGGTGCGGGACGCGACCGCAAAGACGAACTCCTCGCGTGCTCCGCGGCTCTCGGTGCCTTTTTTCCCACCCCGTCCTGCGTCGCTGTACGCGCGTGCGTGGCCGCGGAGCGCTTCGTCCCGTTCGCGTCCGGCAGTCGTTCGGCGCACAACTCCGAAACGCACGCGCAGGGCTCACGCGGCTGTTTGAAAGTTGACCCCCAAACACGCACGCGCACGCACGCACGGCCACATAAAGCTGTAATAACGGACGCATCAAGCCTCATTTACGTACCGGACCACCGATAACCAGAAATAGTGTAATAGCGTCGTGTTCTGCTCCAACTCGCTCAGGCCTGTTGATCATTTGCATAGAAATTACACATTAATTACTTCTTCATCTGTGAATGTTTTATTGACCCCCCCTCCCCTCCTCTTCCCACGCCTGCGTCCCATAACTAACCCCTCTCCCCCTCCCCTGTGGCCATTTGGCCCTCTGGGTAACAAACGTGTGGAATTTCTTTGAGGCCACTTTGGGAATTTGTGTGCAGTTAATTTGCACGTAAATACTAGTGAGTAGATGCTGATTTACACAGACCAGGAGTGGGGAAAGGGTTAAAGGTGAGGACTTCAAATAAAAGAATTTTCATCACAAAAATAAAACAAGTGTAATATTAATTTTATATCAACTGAAGGGGTTAAACGTCTGCAGATTCAGTGTAATTATCATAATAATTTCTGTTCATTTTGTGCATTTATACTGATTGGAAATCACAGATTAATGGTCATTATAACATCAGAAATTAATATAGATATAATCAGATGTGCAGTGGTGCAGTCGCCGTGCTGCACTCAGACAAGAAACTGCACATTTAAAAATGTCTGCCATTTTACAGTCACACTGGGTTTGTGTGTGTTTTTTTCTAATGTTTTTCTCCTAGTTTCTCATTTTGAAAGTCAAACTGTAAATCGCGGGGTTTGTATGAATCGGTCTCTCTCCATCCCTCGCCTGTCCTTATCCTGGAGCTTTGTTTTGGCTTATTGCTTACAAAGTTCCTGCAATAAATGTGAACGAGCGTTCGTCTTCACCAAGTCACTAACCGAGTTTATGCTAATTTGACAAGTTTCTAAATCTGTCTCCTCTGATCGAGTTGTGACACAGATTCCCGGCGTCTTTAATCTTAATGAAGTGAAATAATTGTTTTCCATTAGCGTCTCCTGACGAATTAGACGACTGCCAATGCCACTGAGCGCCACATCTGAGCCGGTTTAATTATAATTGTAAATTATTTCAGTATTTTGAACATTAGGACCAAGTTGGTTTAATTATAATTACTTTTTCGCCTCATTTAAAAGATGAAGTAAAATCGTGTGTTCTGCCTGAGAAAGGCGAGAGAAGTAGCGATAGTGAGGAATAAAAGAGGAGGAGGAGAGGATAGAAAACAAGAAATGCAACCGTTGGTTTCTGGCCACGGGCATCTCCTCGACTCAAGAGACTGTGAAAACTGCAGGAGGGAGTGTGGGTGAGTGTGTGTGTGTGTGTGTGTGTGTGTGTGTGTGCGTCGCTGTCACTTACAGTGGAGGAGGGAGGCCGATGCCTCGGAGCCTCCGGAGTGCAGCGGCACAAAGGCGAGCGCCGAGTGAGCGCCTCTCATTTGGATTCATGTGGGAAAGAATCAAAGGCCCGCTCCGTTAAAAGTCACACCCCGGTCCGACGTCCTTCAGATCCATCTTGAGGTCGCCGCTGCAGTTCCAGCGCCGCTCCTCCCACCGCCAATCTGTTTTTAAGGGTTTCAATTTAGTGATAGATGGAAAAAACGTCTCGTTGAAACGCATGCACAGGCGTGTGCATAAAATGTAATTAATCTGTTGAGAGATTTCATTAGCTAATCCCTCATTAGCCTGCACATGAATAATTTAAGGGTTTGTGTTGAAATGTGTGCATTTAGCCTCTGAGCCTCCTGCTGTTGGATGCAGTCTGGGTTCGTTTGCGCTGAAGAACCTGCTCGACGCCAGATTGCGTCACAGCTTCTTCCACACGTGACATGTTTTACTCCTGCGTTTCCGCTCAGGTGGAAGTTTAGCCGCCGGTTCATCGTGGTTAAACTTTACATAGCGGCCCGTGACGGTTGTAAATCATCAGGCGGCCGCTGAGCGTGAACCACAGCCCCACTGGAAATGAAGTGGGCCAGTGCGTCCAGAAGTCCTACAGCCCGCGTTTGATGAATGACGGTATTAGTCCGCTATCATCAATCTCGACTCGGCCCGGTTCGGCACTGCTCACAGCTGTCAGTACGAGGGGGCCCGGAAACCCGCCGCCGCCTCACGCACACACTCGCACACACGCGCCCGCGCACGGCCGGCTAATGACAGATTAAGTAATCAACCTGCTCAGCTGATTAATTACAGCGCAGACGCACACGCGCAGATGCGAGCGGCCTCGGCAGCGCTGGTGTAGGGAGGTGTGTGATGGATGAGATGGGGGCGTGGAGGCAAATCGTTTTGGGGGAGGCCGGGCGAACCGAGGGGTCAAGGTGGAGGTCAAAGGTCAAAGGTTGTGTTCTCTTCCCCGGGTCGTGTGTTTCCTCGCTCTCGCATGCTCTCCGCTCTAACGCTGTCTTCTTCTCTGCTTTGCTCCTGCTGGATGCATGGATGCAGCTCACATGGGCCGCGCTGAGAAGGGTGAGTCCTGACCGCCACCGTCATCACACTCGTCCCCATTAAACCAGTGTCACCCAGTTCACTGTGGGCTTCCCACCGTAGTGACGTCATCATCCACAGTCATCATGTAGTTACCTCGTCTGTCTGCTAACATCAACTTAACGCACGATACCTGTTCCCATTATTCCCACAATGCCGACTTGAACTGACTGAAATGTTTGGCTCGCGTCTTTTTGTGTGTGTGTGTGTGTGTGTGTGTGTGTGTGTGCGACTCTGCCAGCACGTCTGTCACTTAATCTGTCTGCCATTTGTGTGTCTCCCTTCCTGACGCTGTCTGTCTGCGTGTAGTCAGACAGCTGTCGGGAGGTTTGAAGTTTCCAGGTGCTGTTTGTTTACTTGAGCGCGGTCTTTAATAAAGGAGCTCTGAGCGTCTTTGTTCAGTAGCTTAACACACCTCGCCTTCCGTTCTGCTCTGTTCTGCTCTGTTCTGTTCCGTTCTTCTCCGTTCTCTCACTGACTCCTCTACTCTTCCTTCCTCCTTTGTCATTTTCTCTTTCACACACAGCGGCCATTTGTTGATGAGAGACATGTTGTCAGTGTCATCAAATCATATAAATATTCTTTGCCAGAGTCACATTGTGGTTAATTCTGAGATAAACAATTGATGGCTTTGATTGAGTTCCTAGATTTCTACATACATTTGGATTGTTGCTTCAAAACACAAGCGCAGTGTAATAAAAGTCAGTTCCTATGAAGAATCACATCTGCTTTCACTAATTTCTCTGTGGTTGACTCCACCCAGACGCCGTAATATGTTTAGAACCACAATGATTCCTCATCCAGTAAACACAGGGATGACTGAAATCATCAAATAAACAATTGCCAGCTAACGAATATCAGCTGATGGATTCTTCTGTAACAGACACTGTCCTCGGTCTCGAAGGCAGAGGGCCCAAAAATAATGTTCAAAAGGAGAGTTTCCACTTCAGCATCATCTGATGGATGACTTTTAGGAGCGTTTGCCTTTTGAAGTCCTCACTGAGGCTATTTTTGATCCACTCAAAGCTCCCGAAGAGACAAATTAAGATACAAAATACTTTAAAGTAACATCAGAATTTGCTGAAATGGACAAACTGTTCACATATAAACGCTTTGTGCTTGTGTTTTACTTTAGGCTGTGGATTCATCATTGTATTGAGTAAATGTGACAACTCAGTGTGTGTGTGTGTGTGTGTGTGTGTGTGTGTGTGTGTGTGTGTGTGTGTGTGTGTGTGTGTGGGGCAGAGCCTTTTTGTGTTCGCCTTCAGGTGGACTGGACAGACGTGGTCAAAGGCCTCCTGTGTGTGTGTGTGTGTGTGTGTGTGTGTGTGTGGGTCTGTGTGTGTGTGTGTGTGTGCGTGTGTGTGTGTGTGTGTGTGTGTGTGTGTGTGCGTGCGTAGCTGTCGGCGGTGGATGAAGTGGTCTCCATTAGTCCATTTAAAAATAAGCCTGTCATTAAAGTGCAGAGCACATGCACGCACACATGCAGAAGGAGCCACGAGCGTTGTGTGGTGTAACATTGGACGTCTCCGTGTGTAGTCTTGACAAACATCCCAGAGGACGCGCCACCACGCTGCCTTTCAGCCACGGCTCTGGATGTGCAGCGCATCCTCGTATCAGAACCACGCTATTTTTACGCTCCTTACATTCTTTTCCAACAACTCTTCTCTTTAAGCTGCTTTCAGTGCGAGAGCAACGGAAAGCTTTCAAGATATGCAGCATAAACCCTGGTCTGCGTGTGTGTGGGGGGGGATCAGAGGCTTACAGACAGATGACCACTCCATTAAGATTATCATCTCCATCCCGTCGTGTACTTCACATCACTGCGCTGCTCCTCCGCTCGTCTGCGTGAGCAGAGATTTAAACCTCCCACAAGATAGAAATGAAGTCGCACCGTCGTCCTAATCTGCTGTTTGTTCCGTGCGTCCGCCTGCCGCCCGGGCTCGTCCTGTCTGCGATGACTGGAGACGAAAGCAGACACATGGTCAAGCCTGACAGACGCACACACGCACGCACACACACCCACAGTCAATCACTCCAACGCGACAGGCTGCGCGTGGGAGTCTGGAGACAGACACTGGAGTGTGGAACATCTGTCTGTCTGTCAGGTCTGCGCTCGGTCTGTCCAAGTCTGCAGAACCCGAGGCGCTGCGATGGGGTCGCATCGCACACGTTTTCACGCAGCGCTGAACGCGCACACGCCAGAGAACCGAAGGAGACAACCAGTCCAATGGTCGAATGGATGCAGATGAACTTTTACCGCTCCTACATCTGAAATTCGGGCCCCCAAGATGAAAACAGGCGACTCCACCAGGAGCTTCTGCTGCAGAGCTGCCTGCTGGTTCCCGCCCTCGAACCTCCAAACACGCTCAGATTTATATCGACGCATTCACAAAGGTAAATAATAGTTTTTCCACGCTTTTAATGGATTGCCGGGTCCGGACACCTACTGAGGCCATAACTCCCCCGAGGCCCTTTAAGCGCCCGTGGGAACCGCTGACCAGGAGCTCTGACGCCCCGGTTCAAGCACTGACTTGTCTGAATGGTGCAAATTGACTCTCTGCGTAACGGAATCCCAGCACCTAAACCTGGAGCAGCCGCAAAATAGGATGTGAGTTATTTGCTGGGAGGTAACGCTCAGATTCTCGGTGCGAAGGGATCGTATTCGTCTCAAAGCCGATGCTCTTTGGCCTGTTGATGTTGATAGTGTGCAGACTCCACCGTGTCTGGTGGAGTCGAGTGAAATCAGTCACATTAGTCAACCCCCCCCCCCCCCCCCCCTCCTGAGGACCGACAGGCCCATCCTAAACAAAGCAGCAGAACGTTTATTCAGCCCTTCCCCCATCGACCCCGTTCCTCCAACTTTCCCCCCGTCTCGTCCACCAGATCCCCACCTCTGCCCCCCTCTACCCCCCCCAAAAAAAGCAAAAAAGCAAGGCTAGGATTTCATGTTCCCAAATCCACAGTGAATGGCGTAGCGTTACACGGGTGAAGTGTGTGGACTCTGCTTAAGGTGGAAATGGGTCCAAATGAAGGCGGCTGCACCGACTCCCTCAAAAAATGTAGTTGTGGCAAACTGTCACAGCGAAAACTAACAGTTCACTCAACAAGTGGAGCTGTTGTATCTGCGATTCGTCCAAAACACATTCTTCTCAGTGGAGTCATGCAGACACTAACCCCCCCCCCCCCCTTCTGCAGCACATCAAGGTCTCTGTATCTTTCTATCTCGCCACATTCTGGAATGCGGAGTCTCTCCCCGTCGTGCTTTCGGTGACTCTCACATGCTCAAACACACAGAGACCCCCCCCCCACAACCCCCCAGAGTACAAGTCTCTGTAGGAGGAACTGTCTCTTTGTGTTAAGTGGCCAGGTTAACTGTCGCTACGTCTATATTGGGCCAAAGGTAAATAAAGCGTGTATGTTTCTATGTGCGTGTGTGTTTCTACGTATGTGTGTGTGCGCGCACGGTGTGTGTGTTTCTACGTGCGCGTGTGTGCGAGCCCAGCGAGCTGTCTCGTCGGAGTAACAGTTAGCAGATACAGCGCTGCCTCCCCACGACATGAACTGTCTCTTGTGCTCAGCCTCACGCGCAGACACACAATACTACCTTAACCCACGGTGCCGAGTCCTGCACCGAGTCGAGTGCCGCTGTGGCGCGGGACCCCTGCAGTCCGTGTGGATTTGTGGCTTCAACACATTCCTCTGGGCGCCCAAAACCTCCAGTGATTTGTCGACTGCGTTTCCAGGAACGGCTGGATTTGTTGCGTTCACAAAGCACAAAGCGTTGAGCTGCAGCACCGTGATGCAGGTCAAAGGTCACGTGCAGGTGGAACACGGCCGAGCGCGTGCTCATCTCACGGTCGCTCGCGCGTCTTAACCTCAGCACGAATCTGTGGCCGCAGCAGAGCGGCTCCCGTGAGTCTGCTCAACACAAGTGTTCCCTTGGTAAATAGAGGTCGGAGTCAGAGGGCTCAGTCCGCCTCTCTATGGGCTGTTTGCTCTATCACCTCGATGCACTAACACGCACTCCAGAGGCCCGCATACCTCTGAGCTGAGCGAGAGCTCGTCAGCCACATGTGGTTTCGGTTAGCCGCTCTCCCCCTCAGCCCGGCCCCAAACACACCACTTGTACTCCACCACGGTCAAGTACATGTGAATGTCTGCCATACAGCGTATACTGCTGTGTGTGTGTGTGTGTGTGTGTGTGTGTGTGTGTGTGTGTGTGTGTGTGTGTGTGTGTGTGTGTGTGTGTGTGTGTGTGTGTGTGTGTGTGTGCTTGTCCCGGCCCGAGGCAGAGTCGAGTGGAGCAGTGAATCAAGGTTAGTGGTCCAAAGAGAGCAAGAAGGGGAGAGAGGCTTTGATGGAGGCAGCGAAAGAGGAAGAGAGCCGAGCTGCTCGCCGTGTGAATAATACCGTCCAATAGTTTTCTTTACCAAAACGAGACGATAACCTAATACTGCTCGCAACCAACACATCCTCCAAAGGTTCAGAACCTCCGCTTACTACTGAGAGCGAATTAAAAAGCCAGCCTCTTTTGAATTGACTCCGTGAACAAAGAGTGGGCTGCAAGACTGTGTTTGTATTTTTATTCACCATGTGGTGTTTTTAACAAACACACTCAGTCCTGCCTCCACCACTGAATAGGAAATCATTTTTCTTGGCTGCTCTCTGCTCCTGATTTGGCGTCTTATTAAAATATAGTGAACACACAATTAAGCTTAATGCATCCTGGGACCGCGATGCCACTTGTTTGTTGGCTTTTCCAACAAGCTGGTTGAGAAAGTTGCTTTATATCAGTGAAGGCATTCTTCTCTAGGCACAGTTGCTCTAAGTTGCACACCTAGTTTTCATGGACTCAGGCTAAAGGTGGTGACTGATGAGGAGATGCTAAGATGTGCATTGCTGGCCTCAACTTGAGTGACACCGGCTCGAAGCGTAATCCTCGCCATATGGAGGCGAGTGGAATGGGAGTAAATGATACAGAACGGGAGTTGGGAGAGGAAAGTGCGTGGGAGGGCGAGCGAGAGCTTTCCCAAGTCTGATAAGGACCAGAGCGAACTGACACAATAAACACTCGCAGCTGCACCGCCTGTTCTTTACCTCCTCCATATGGATGTGCCCATAACAACAAAGGAGAAACTGGGAGGCAGTGAATGTTCTCCCGTCTTGATAAGATGCAGCCTTCTAGTTTTTCCTCCCCATCGAGCTGTGCCCTGTTGCGCTTAGGCCCAAACACAAGTACAAGTTGCTAATCTATACTTACACACACACACAGCAGAGGCAGCGTGCTCCGAGCCGGACTTTGTTCCCCCGCTCTCAGGTTGTGTGTTTTGCCGGATCGGCCCTGACACCGCTGTTTGTCTTCCGGGGCCTTGTTTCTGCTCCACATTCCTCAGCGTAGACTGTTGCGCTTGTTCTGATTCAGTTAGCGAAGGCTAAAACGGTCCACTCAGAGTTAACGCGTGACCCACTTATCGGCTCACGGAACCGAGAGTTTGGAAACACACATCCAAGGGTCGCGTCACGCGTTTGGCTTGAAAACGATGCTGGTTTCAGACGTTCCGAACACTGGGTTTAACTTTGGGCGAGTTGGAAACCAACGCTCCCGTCCGTGCGCATGTCTTTTGTCGTATCACACCAGCAGCAGCATCAAAAACCACGGTGTGTAATCAGTCGTTGGGAGAAAGAAATTAAAGCGTGTCCCTCTCGCCGTTCCGTTCATCCCCCGTCCTCCTTCCCCCCCTCTCGTCTCCTGTGTTCGGATGCTCATTACGCCGATCACTCATGTCCCGCCGACGCGCTGGTCTCACCTCATTACTGACCGCTCCGTCCGGCGCCGACAGACAAACCGTCAGGACCTCGGCTTTAATGTTGCTTAGTTAAAGCTAGTTTAGTTTAGCTGCTTCTCTTTAAACGTGGTGGGAAAGTCAAAACAAATCCGTCATCGCTAAAAGCTGTTTAGGAATTTAATTGCTCTCACCAGTGGTTGAGAAATGCAATCACTGGCTTTTTATCCACATAATTTTGTCTTATTGTTATTTTCTGCTGGTCCAAAACCTCAGCTTGCACGTCTGCCAGGAGTTTAGCGAAGAAATGGTGAGTGGTAGTGAGTAACACACTGGGCTGTGTGTGTGTGTGTGTGTGTGTGTGTGTGTGTGTGTGTGTGTGTGTGTGTGTGTGTGTGTGTGTGTAGGGAAGTCAATCATACAAATGCGGTTTTGCTTGCATGGTTCCGCACACACACCCTGACCACACGCCTGATGGGCAGGTCTTAATTAGCTGCCGCCGTTCACCAGTGATGCATCATGACAGTAACCGTGGCGATGACAGAGTCTCCTGTCTGGGAGCAGAGATGCATGCTGGGATTGACACAGGGACCAGTCAGTAGTCGTCACGCTGTGTGTGTGTGTGTGTGTGTGTGTGTGTGTGTGTGTGTGTGTGTGTGTGTGTGTGTGTGTGTGTGTGTGTGTGTGTGTTGTTACTCATCCTGTTGTTTCCTTGTTAGTCAGTTGCGCAGTTAAAGCACACTCAGTCGCTTCTTGTGTGTTAAACAGGAAATCGCCTGGTGATTTTCATACTGAACGTGTGAAGATGAAATGACCTCAATCATCGCTTCATTCTACTCTTACAATCCACCCCCTCCACCTCTAACCTCCTCCACCCCGACCCTCTTCTGCTTTATTCATCATCTTTATTCATGCAGGAGGAGTGTGAATATTATGAGATGTGTCACAACAGATCTCAGTAGTGGCCAGGCGTGTGTGTGTGTGTGTGTGTGTGTGTGTGTGTGTGTGTGTGTGTGTGTGTGTGTGTGTGTGTGTGTGTGTGTGTGTGTGTGTGTGTGTGTGTGTGTTTGTGTGTGTAGTCAGATGAAAGGTGATTTGGGCAGGAATTAGAAAGCATGTTGTTGACCTCTCGGCAAAAATCACTTAACAAAACAGGGATTTCGAAGCGAGAAAGGAGGAGACAGCTTGTTGTGATCCGTGTTTGGTAGCGTGCTTTAGGGATACAATTACCGCCTTCATTATGCATTCAGTGAATTGAATTGGCCTAAATGACAAGTGCGGGACAATTGCTGCACTCTGCGTGCGCGTCTGAACTCCGGGACGAATCTTAATGGGTTCTCGTTTAACCCGTCACCCCGGCTCGTGCGCGCGCACACGAGGAGCTGCTTCCCTGGATGGGGGGTGGGGGGGGGGGGGGGGGGGGGTGGAGTGGCCACGGCGTTAAGTGGAGTGTATCTGCATGTGTGTGCTGAGGACGGGAGGTGGATCGGGGTCAGCACACACAATTTGTCGGCGAGAGCTCCACTCGCAGCGAAAATGATGGCGTCGAGGAGACAGGAGACAAACGTGAGGTTGCACCTAATGCAACTGTAACCAGTTTTAATGAAGCGCCAGAGCGGCGAATAATCCGCTGATTAATCGATTAACGCTCATCACGGAAGCATTTCTCCCACTTTTCTCCACTTTGAGCGCTCGCCTGCCAAAAGCTGCGGCGGCTCATATGCTGCAGATTAAAAAGTGAGAATACGGCGCGTGGAGTCGTGTGCACAGAGGAGAACTGCTGAATTGTGGTTACATGATGCTAGTGGGTGGAATCTGTCATTGGTGTGTGTGTGTGTGTGTGTGTGTGTGTGTGTGTGTGTCTGTGCGTGTCCATCTGGTGTGACCCCCTCTTCGACTCCTCCAGCGCTACTGCACATATGGAGCGTGCACACACACAAACTTCGCCGCACGTACACACTTGTGTGAGGGAACAGCTGAAGGGAGCCGCCCACCGCCTCCACCCATACACCCTCCTCCCCGACCCCCTCCCTCCTCCCCGCGGAGCCTCAGGACTCATCCAGGTGTCCACTTTTCTCCACCGGCTCCTTAGCTCGCGTTCTTTTCCTCTGCTGCTTCTCTTGTTGTCGTGAGAAGCAACGAGCTGCTGATAAACTGAGCACTTTAAGTTTGAACACGGGTGAATTTAGAGAATTTTTAGGCGTAGACCTCACGCTCTTCAGTTGGCTGCTTCCACGCTGCTGTAGCGGGGAGCAGTCAGGTCTTAAGGTTAAGTATAATTACAGTTATGTACTGTAAAAAGCTGTGTGATCCAGGTGAAGTATTCTAAGCGTTTACATTATTATAATTACTTTACAATTACTGGAGTGTAATTATTGTATTCAGGTGTTCAGGGTCACTGGCTGCACATTTTAACCACTTCAGTCACTGCAAGGTGGTTAAAATGATTGCAGTATGTGGTCTTTATAGTAAGAGATGAAGAATTGAATAGAAACAAATCCAATTTCTCACCATCGGTTGCATCAGGAGCCTTTTGTAGACGTGACTAATGTTTTGCAGGTAAAACTAACCCAACTTTAGATATTTAAATGTTTATTCTCTACTTCACTGGATTAGGCTGAAAACGCATACGTGTGAACGTCCGCCAACTTTTCAACAGCGTGAAATAAAGTAAAAAAAATGTAAACAAGGGCAAGAAAGCACGAAGGGAAGAAGGAACAGAGGAAGAACTGAAGAAGGACCGACAGAAAGAAGCTCCGGGTTTGTGCAGGAGTGCAGTTTCAGCTCCTGTAAACCCAGGAGCTCTGAATACCGCTTATTAAGCAGGGACCGTGTGTGTGTGTGTGTGTGTGTGTGTGTGTGTGTGTGTGTGTGTGTGTGTGTGTGTGTGTGTGTGTGTCGTGTGTGTGACAGGGTGATATATTGAAACACACCTCTGTGGAACAGCTGCAATGATGAGACAGAGAGTAGGGAGTAAGAGGTGTCGTCTGCCTCGTGCGTGTGCACACACACACACACACACACACACACACACACACACACACACACACGCACACACGCACAGAGCTGAGCCAAGTTCTTTATTGTGTTACTGGGGCCAGCTTGGAACAGTGGGAGAGAGCAGAAGAAAGGCCGGGGAGAGAGATGAATTTGTTGTGACTGCTCTGGTGGACTCAGCTTTTTAACACAACTCTCTTCTTCCTTCTTCCTCCCCTCTCTTCCTCTCTCTTCCTCTCTCCACCATCTCCTCCCTTTCTCCGATCCCCTTTCTTCTTTTACACGCCGATTCGGGCTCCTCATCTGTGCATGTACTTATTATATTACACAGACACTGATACAGATCCAGGGAGTGACAGAAATTGAGCAAGACAGGCAGAGGAAAAAAAACCCCGTAAAAGAAAGGGCCGTGTTAGATTTGGGGAAGTGAAACACACAGAGAGGAAGAAAGAAAGAAAGAAATGGGAAGGGACGAACTGATAGAGGGAAAGAGAGATTGAATAGATGAATCTGATTTATCTATAATGAAATCAGCCTCCGTCTATATGGAGGAATGTGCTCCATTCAGCCTTTCTGCTGCTACAGACAGATTCACCCGTTTAATATTCTAAAGATCAGCGCCCGCAGATACACGCGGGCCGTCTGCTAACTGGTGGACCCGCTTTAAATGCAAACTTAACCACTCTAAACACTGAGCGCTGCGCTGATGGTGAGCGGAGGAACACGCCGACCCACCGTAAACGCCGTCGCTGCAGCTCGGTGCTCCTCTCCACCGTTTCATCCTGAATAATTACCAGATTCATCAAAATTTAATCTATTAAAAATGATTTATTTAAATGACTGACGAGCTGCAGATGTGATCCATCAATCTGAAATACCAGAGCTTTTTTGGGTTTCTCCTCGTCTTATTAGAGGATTTGCTGCTTTTTCCTACTTTAAATATTTGTAAATTGCATGTAAATGTGTTGATCATCATAAAATAGGGCAAAAAACAATCATCGTTGGCCTAAATATAACTTATAAGGAAATAATAAAGAAAATAAAAATAGCCTGTTGTTAAAATCTTGAAAACAAGAATCTAAACCCAAAGGGCTCATATATGAATAATGCTCCGCTCTTGGCTAGAAACTTAAAAATCTCCTAGCGTGGATGTTCTTGCTCATCATGTGGCTCCCGCTTCATACGGACGGAGATGCACACTTTCAATTTACTGTCTGCCCATGCAGCCATACATGAATCCTATGGCTAAAGGTTTGTCCTGTTAGCAGTGTGTGTGTGTGTGTGTGTGTGTGTGTGTGTGTGTGTGTGTGTGTGTGTGTGTGTGTGTGTGTGTGTGTTGGGGGGGGGTCTGCTCCATCTCTCCTTCCACCTTTCATGTCCATCCAAGCATGAAGCATCCACTCACACAGGCTGCCTCAGGCCAGTACACACACACACACACACACACACACACACACACACACACACACACACACACACACACACACACACACACACACACACGTAGCCTTAGATCGCCCGTGGCTACATATTTGGTCCAAGGAAGCTGTTTTTTACTCTTCAAGTTGTTTGTTTGAGTGGATTTTACCCAACGCCGTCGGCGCTGCATTACACGCGTGCACACGTTCGCGCACGCATTCAGACGGATCCATTTTTAGGCCGGATCGCGGGGACGTCTGCTCCTGTGGGCTTGGCTTAATAACCCGCGCAGACACGGCATCGCGGCCACGTCCAGAACCGGCAGCCAGCTCGGGCCCAGCTCACCTGCCAGAAGCGCGGCGCGGCCCAATTACTCCAAATGCGTGTTCTGCTTCTGCAGCTTGTAAATGTTTCACTGATGGACGTGGATCCGTGGTGAATCAAAGGACGGCGCTGCGACACACTGCCAGGCGATGCTTTTTGTGATAATATCGCGCAGCAATTTTAGAAAATTACAGTCCATCTCAGGGGTTTTATGGAGTAAATCTTAGGTAAATGGTCCATGCTGTGCATCACTGGGGGGGGTTGTTTTTTTTCTGCAAGGCAACACAAATGTTGGGGACAGAATGGGCTGTTAACGCTGCTAAAGTGGGAAACTGGTTCGCTCTTCTCCTTTATCGCGTCCTTATCGCTGCCTCTCGTCTGCCTGTGTCACTATCGGACCCCTCATCTTCTCCCCTCATCCCCCCCTGCACCGGCCTCGCCTGCAGGACAGGAGGCAGAGAGGAGTGGACAGTTAAAGGGGATGGTCGCTCTCTCGCCCCATCTCTCTCTCTCTCTCTCAGCATCACAAAGCCCCTTGTCCGCTTTGATTACTTACATTAAAATGAGCAAGAAAAAGACAGCGATCTGGAAAAGGAGAGCGTTTCTGGGTCTGTGTGTGTGTTGGCTCTCAACGACCGAACAGAGCGGTGATTGTTGGGCCGTTGTGTAACCACCAATGGTGTCCTTGTCCGGCAAACCGGGGCGGAACCGGCATCTTGGGCCCCGGCGCGGCGCACGACGGCGCCGGCGGGCGGCTGGTGTTGATTGGGCGCTGGCTGATCAAAGGCAGGTGAGAAGGAGCAGGAACCCTGTGGGCGGAACGACGGACACTGATAGATGGGATGAATGAGAACGCGGCCAGCCTGCACTTGTTTTCCATTATCGAGGTTCCAAACTGCGCAGAGAGCAAACACAAACAGCATTAATTACTTGGCACGGAGTGCGGCGTACGTGCCCCGACGGGAGCGAGCGCTCGCGAATGTGTGCCGGCGAAACAAAAGCTGGCGGAGGAGAGCTGGTGTCTGACGGAGGCGAGGAGGAGGGAGTGGAAAGGATGTGGGGCAGCGCTGCCACGCCGGTCATACGTGGAGTAGCTGCACGACCGAGGTCCATCAAGTTTTAATGACTGGAGGCCGCCGCCGCTCACACCATTACTTGTTGTCCAACGCAGCAGAGAAATTAAAAGCTCAATTATTAACTGCGTAATTCTGCGGAAACCGACAAGCTGCTTGCAAATAAATTTGGCCATTTTGAGAGGGGGTGTATGTGTTTGTTTGTTGGTTTGCATAATGAAAGGAAAGAACGACACCGTGAATGCAGACTTTTAGCACGGGCTGCTTTTTTGTCAGTGATAATCATCGATCCCTGAGGGGCTCCTGCAGCGTGAGTACCTGAATACTAATTCATCTCCGCCCCAAACACATGTAAACACATGTACTTTTCCCCTGGACGCTAGGCGGATGTGACCCTGACCTTGGGAACAGATGGCGCGAAGGCGTCTGAACATGAAGTCTAAAGTTAGAGCACTGATTTTTAACCTGTTGAGCATCTTGTCCTGGTTTCTAACGCAGGACGACTTGACTGACAGGCGTCTACACTATGGATCATGTGAAATCAGACCTACGCTGCTCTAACAGGTAGATGCTGCAGCCTGAGTCTTCTCCCATGACTTGAAAGTGTCCGTCCTCGTGTCCGCGCTTGATAAAGCAGGGTCTGGCGCCCCGGAGCAATAGGCCACAGCCCCGTCCATGTAATGGACGTTTCAGGGTCACCTCCTCTGCGTTTCCTCTTTCTCGGCGTTCCTCGCAGCTTCATTGTGTCGCCTGTTCACTCCTGCAGTGACCATCAATTACAGGCTTTATTTCAATTCACAGTTGGAAAATATTCCTGCATTTATTGCTTTTCATCAGACGTTTCTGCACTGCCGTCCCCAGAAGAATAGCGGAGCGTTACATCAAGGCCAGGAAACTTTTCCCCTCATTTTTTCGGAGATAAACTTTGGAGATTATTCTCCTGCTGCATTTACTACGGCTCTAATTTGCTGCATCCATAAGCCCTTGCATAATTGTAATCAGCCTTTCTCGGGCATTGACACTAAAATTAACGAAATAATCAGCGAACGATTAAGCGGCTGAGCTTAGACGCGGTGGAGTTATGGAGCTGTGCTCCTTTGGCAGCCAAACAAGAAATAAAATCTCACGTCTGAGCCCCAAGGCCACTGAGTTCCCCTCGCTCAGGGTTCAGGGCGTTTGCCTGCGTCGCTAACAAGTGCTCGGTGTTACAGTGTTATATGGGCCTCTGGTTATCGCCTGTGTGCTCGAGGATTCAAACTAGCAACTCTGCAGTCATGTCGGCACATTGAAGAATGTTGTTTGGTGTCTAACAGCGTGTGTGTGTGTGTGTGTGTGTGTGTGTGTGTGTGTGTGTGTGTGTGTGTGTGTGTGTGTGTGTGTGTGTGTGTGTGTGTGTGTGTGTGTGTGTGTGTGAGTGTGTAGAAGCCTCAGGCGGTGCTGTTACCTGAATGAGAGTCAGAAACCGGTTGTACTCATTTCCTGGCCAGAGCTTTAGTCACTTCATAATGGGTGTTTGTGTGTGCACGTGCACGTGTCTGTGCACGTGCACAAGCCCACCACCTTGTAGGTAACCTGCCTCTCCTTCCCAGGAGCCACTCCTTAGCTCCAAGACACACAAACTCACACAGGCCTTTGTATAACTAGACTTGGGTGAATAATTGACTCAAGGTGAATTAATATAAAATGTCTTGATTTCCTAATGAAGTCTCAAACATATATAATGTTCCTTATCAAGCTCACACAAGGACGCGCGACGTCCCCGATGCATAACCGTAACGTTTCTCCGTGTCTTTCTCCGACGCACACTTACTCACATGCAGTATTTCCCTGTTGTAAAGTGTAATAACAGCTGTCCCCGGGCCAGTTACAGCTATCATAAAGAGACGACGAGTCCCCAAACTCATTTACCACACACACACGTGCACACGCTGTGAACCTGAAGGCAGCAGTGGAGGTCTGTGTCGCATGCGTCCCCTCTGCCTCCCGCTCTGTCTCCCCCGCTCGCGTCCCCCTTTTTATTTTCCTGCCCGTGAGTGAGGTTCGACTGGGTTTTACAGCTGAAGGTGACAGTGTGTGAGTGCAGCGTGCGCTCTCTGGAGCGTCCGGGCTTCTGTGTGAAGGAGGGAAAGGAAAAGAGAGGAAGTAGCAGCATGTTCACATTCCTCTTTTATCTGTTGCTGTGCTTGAAAGAATAAATGATGTGATTAAAGCATGAGATGCAGCACACACAGTCAGACTTGTTTTTCCTGCTTCCGAGGGACCTGTGCTTTAACCTGGCCATAACCTGGAAGCACCTGGATCAGGTGTGCTCAGCCAATCAGAGACTGCAGGCGCAAGAACGTTGAACAAAATCACCCCTGGACCCGAAATGGACCATCCGGATCTGTGCGATGGCTACAGGTCAAAGTTCAACCTGAGAGTTAGGGTCTCGCATAACACATTGCTTCATTTAAGGTAGAGCTGGGAGGACAAGGAGTCAGAACCCGGCTGGTTCTGGCTAATGCTGCTGCTGTCGCAGGGCTGCTACAATTGGGCCAGCGCCGGCGCCGGCGCCTCTCGCGAGACTGCGGTGGAAATGCACGCGCGCGTGTCTCGGCGCAGCTGGACGCGATTATGAGCGGGTTCGTCAGCGAAGCGGCGACCTAGCGACGCGGGTTCATCCAGGAGGAGGCTGGAAACAAGCCAATTGGGCTTTATTACGTAAAGAACCCTTACGAAAGTGGAAGTGGGTCTTAAGAGCTGAGGAACCTGGGCCTTCGTTAAATCACAGGCAGCGTTAACCTGGCTGTTGTCCTGGCACATACGGAGGTGGCCTCATTTATACCTGCAATAGCTGCTAACGAGCTAGCGGGCTAAGGCTAGCGTGTGAGGCATGTGTCTCAGAGCTGCTAGCGTGTCAGTCCCACACGCATGTTGTTCCCTTTGTTGGGGTCCCAGCGGTTCCCGCTGCCGTGTAATGCAGTCGTCTTCTGAAAAGCAAATTTCCTCCAGGACAGTAAATGCTACCGTTACGTAGCGTTTGTTGTTCGACAGAACTGTGTCACAACTGCAGATAAAAGAGCTTCTTTGACATATTACTTTTTTCAGTCTGAGATATTTTTTTCACATGTGATATTTATCGGTTTCAGAAGTCCCAGAAACATTTTCCAATTGTTATTTTAGGCGCCTTTTTCATCTTTGAGGCTTTAGATGCTTCTTCTATGTATCTTTATTTGTTTGTCTGGGTCTGTTTTCGCGCTCCGTCTCTGCCGGTCTCTCCAGTATTAGTGCTGTTTCAGGTTCTTCTTTGTGTGTTGCTGTGGAAAACGGCTCTTTTTGTCCGCGGGCTGAACAACAGAAGTGCTTCTGCTGCACAAACGCAGGATGGAGTAAATCCGGCCCACCGGCCGGCCGGTCGGTCGGTGAATCAGCCGCGCTCTGAATCAGCTCGCCGGACAATTGGAGGCGTCACCGGCCTCTGAGCCGACTAGCTAAACGAGCTGCTGCAGATTTAACCTGCTCATCGGCCCTGAGTGACATCTTCCCTAACCCCACTCAGGTTCCCCCCGTCTCCCCTTTCAGACCCCCCTTCTCCGGCTTTCTTCTTCTTGCCTTTTGTTTTTCTTGCGTTGCCCCCGTCCTCCGTCTTCTGGCCTTCGCTCCCCCTTGTGTCGGTGTGTGCGTGTG
Organism: Betta splendens; assembly: GCF_900634795.4. Classification (NCBI taxonomy): domain Eukaryota; kingdom Metazoa; phylum Chordata; class Actinopteri; order Anabantiformes; family Osphronemidae; genus Betta; species Betta splendens. The sequence continues at coordinate 11,409,801 of NC_040901.2, read as the reverse complement.
TGTCCGTGGGGGTTGGTGTTTCATGTGTGTTTGTTCTGCTGTTATCTCGTCCACACCAGACCTGCTTTCGAGTCCAAAACCTCGCCTGTGCCTCGATTGGCTCATAAACCGCCTGCCTCCTGTCTGCGCTGTGATTGGCCCATTCAAATCCCCCACAATGGACCAAGCTTTATTCGATTGTATTCTGCTGGTAATTCATCCTCTGGCCATCAGGGAACATGATGAATGGTCCAGTATGTACTTATTTGAACCAACCACCAACAATTATTCTGACCCTTAAACATTCCAGGCTCCAGGACGTGGCCACTTAGCTCCGCTCCCCACTCCCATGTGTCATTCAGCCGTTTCTCACATCGCATGAATCACAGATCACTCACATTATGTTCTGATGCTTTACAAGACGATGTGTAATAAAAGATTCATTGCTTCCTGGATTTTTCCCACTTTGAGTCATAATGTGGTGAAAGTTTACACAGGCTCGAGCCTCTGCAGTGATTCAGCCAGTCAGCATTTTTGCGGTCAAGTGTGCAGCAAAGGGTGCAGAGGAGCCTGTTGGGACCCGTTGTCTGGGGGTTTTACTTCAAAGTCGGTCCCAGCTGTGCTCTCAGCACGGAGTCGAGCTGTTATTTCCCCTGACTTGTTCTCAACGACGCAGACGCGGACTTTTATAGGGTTGATGGTTTGGTTGAAGACGCCATCAGAAAGGCGTGAGGTGAAGTCCATTGGAAGAAGCATGTTGTGGGTCTGGGGGTTTAATCCCTCATCTGGCCTTTAGTGGATGAGCAAACATGAGTGGAGTTAAAGTGTGGTTTGCTGCTCCTCAGTCCTGACCCTGTTTGCATTCCAATCATTCCTGTACTTGTAGATTCTGACTGGGACCTCATTTCGATATCAGCTGCAGGAAACAGGTATCTTGATAGGCCACATCTGCTTTAATGCATCTCCAGGAAGGTAGAGGCCAACGTGTCCAGCTCATAATGAGCCGTTTTGCGGTACAGCCGCCCTATTGTCCATCTAAAGAACCTATTGAGGTCAGATCCTAAGCAACCTGTGTTCCCAAATCTCTTTATTTTACCGTGCATTGTTAAGCGGGACCTCTGGTATTGAACTGTATTGGTTCCCAGACTGAGACAAAAAAAAGGGGTGGGCAGACTGTAAACAGAGACGGGTGTGGGGGGGGGGCAGGCGAGCAGGCGCCCAAAAAAAAAGCAGGCAACGCTTCGGCTTTCCTGAGAACGAGTGAAATACGACTCCCTCAGGGGCCTATGACTGAACTCATTCACAGACACAGGAGGTGTGAGGGGGGGGAGGGGGGAGAGGAGAGGTGAGGAGGACTTCCCAGTTTTCTCCATGAGCAACCAGCTCTCGTCCCTATCTCTCTATCACCCCCCCCCCTCTCCTGCCTTATCTGCCAGCCAGTCAGTCAGCGTGTGAAGTTGCTTTAAATGTCAGCATTTGAATAGTAATAGAGATTAATGATGGAGAGATAGACAGGGAGCGTAAGAGGGAGCGGGAGGAGGCACGGGAGAGAGGTGAATGTCATAAAGATAGTGTCTGGAAGGTTTCGACCCCTGCTAACCAGCGATCCGGACGCACAACCATAAATCACTAAGACGCGCGAAAGAGGGCGACTCGCGGAGTTTCTCCACAAGTGTGGGGATTTAAATGCCATAGAACTAATTTCAAAGGCTCTTCTGAGAACCAAAACAAACCTAGGAACACCTTTGCTCCCGCACGGCCGTAAACCTCTGCTTCTGCTCCGCTCCTGAAATTAGAAATTGATTTAGTGCATTTGGCCGTTGGACAAGAGCAGGGCTCGGTTTAACAACAGAAGGCTCGTATGGAAACGCAACCTTGATCTGATCAGGTCCATTTTACCAACAAGTTTGCATGGAGTTAATGCAACTAAAAGCACATGTAAACGTCAAAAAGGGGTTTTTTGGTGCTGCGGCTCCACAGGCTGCTGCAAAGCCTTTCTCAAGGTGATGCAACATCACTCAAAAACGTGAGAGAGGCTGTTTCCCGTTTCCAGCCCGAACCTCCTCATTACAAGGCTGCAACGTGGAACCTGCACCCAGAGGCGCTTCCTCAGTCCAGTTCCTGTCGCGCTGTGACCTCACGTCATTAGCAAGTTTGTGCCCGACGTCCGCTTGTTGTTTGTAAGGTCACAAACAGCCCAGCAAATAGAAATGGAGAAGTGGAACTACTGTATTTCACTGTAGCATCACTTCTCAGAGTTGCCGTTAGCTGTTTGCTCCGTAAACGACGTCTAATGGAAGCGGTCCTCCGTCAGGAGTGCCGGTCGGTGAAATGGCAGCGTGCAGAAATGGAGGTCGTGGCTGCCTTTCACCAAAGAGCCTGCACCAGCGAGTCATTAGTCGGTGCGAAATAATGTGGCACCGGGAAACTGCTTGAGTTTGAATTTGAATTGAAAAGCCGCATTAACCCCAACAGAGGAGCCGGGTGAGGAGAGAAGATAGTCAGGGATGGAGGGACAGAGGCTCCTCGCGGAAGGAAAATACAAATTTCTGTTTTACTGTTACTGTCAATGGGAAGTCCTGAATCAGCAACACACACACACTCGCACGCACGCACGCACTCGCGCACACACCCACGTCTCAGATTCAATTACAACATTGTGAGATGAAGGAGAAAATCTTCAGCCTTCAGCACTTCCAATTAAACCAGCGCTCCGAGTGTGTGTGCGCGCACGCGCCAGTGACGGTGGGCGCGCGCGCGAGTGTGTTCCTCCGCGAGTCGTGTGTATCTGGCTGTGCGGACGCTCACGCCAGTGTGTATGTTTAACAGGCGAGGCGTGTGTGTGTGTGTGTGTGTGTGTGTGTGTGTGTGTGTGTGTGTGTGTGTGTGTGTGTGTGTGTGTGTGTGTGTGTGTGTGCGCGTGCGTGTGTGGGCCTCGGCTTTGATGGCGTCGCGCTGCGCTGCGAGGACCACTGAAGCGTGACGAGCGTGTGTGTGTGTGTGTGTCTGTCTGAGAGCCTCTCTGATGTCACCTTGTATCATTTCAGGCTAATTTCACCTATTCTCAGAGAGGCAGAGAGAGAGAGAGAACAAGAGGCAGGGGAGGGAACTAGAAAGTAGAGGCGACACAGGAAAAGTAAATGATAAGGTACAACTTTATTAGTGTCCTTGAGGCGGTCAGTGCCGGGGCCACTCAGCGACGCACACACACACAGATTACAAACAACAAACAGAACACAACACGGCAGAGCAAAGCCGAGCAACGTTGGGAAGCAGCCGATTGTTTATTGCTAATTAAATAGTCATCATATACGCGCAGCTCTGCATTAATCACCCCTCCCTTTCATTTCCTCTCCTCTTCTTCATACATTTGAGTCAAAAGCATTACAGTAAATCACACATATAAAATGTCCCACAAAGCCCCATGTGACTTTAAATCTGGGTCAGTAAATGTAATTATTAACTGGACTTGGCCAAAATTGCGGCGATTTGGAAGGAAACAGGATTACTGGTGGTCGGAATTGGATTTTAATGATGTAAATGTAATTATTGCCCTTGAAAATGATTTCCACTCGCAAAATGGATGTCCCCCCCTCTCGTCCCGCTTCCCGTCTCCTCACATCGTTGCGTTATGTTGTGTTGTCAAACTAAACGAGTTTGATCCTCATTAAATTTCTTTTTAATGCAGCGGCAGATACGGACGGGGATGGAGGCAGCAGATAAAAGGCGACTGGAACAAAGGAGGCATTTGCGCGTGTTTACTGTATCGTGTAGTTAATCGACAGGCTTAGCAGGATCTCCCCAAAATTAATTTAAAATCCATTTGTTTTTCTTCCTGCCTCTTCTCCCGTTGTAGCCATTCTTCCCTATTCGCCCTCTCCGATTCATCGCGCCTTATCTGCTCTGGGGCGATGGTATCTCTGCCTGCGCCTGAAACAGAGCTCTGCTAATAAATACTAGACGGAAGCACCAGTTTGTACAATGCATAAAGTTGAGAATGACTGCGTGCTGGCGCGGTCGTGGGGCACTTTTACAGGATGTGTTATATAAGCTCTTGGTGTCTTAGATATGTAGTGTTCATTTGTAGGTAAACACTGAATCCTGGCCCTGCAAGCACCACATTAAAACATTCAGATTGATAGATGTTTATGATATTAATATGTGCCTGACTCAACCAGGGAGGACTGTTGTGCAAGTATCAACTCTGCATTCCTGGATTAGTCATAGTGGATTTTATTACTCATAATAGATGTTTCTATTATCTAGATAAGGAAAAAGCACCTCAGATCTGCCAACCAATAATCTTCCTCCAAACTAACTAACTCCTGTTTTTTTGCTCATGATCTCACCCAGTTTCAGTCGCAGCAACTCACCTCCAGGAGGTGGAGGTCAGAGCAAATCGCCACAAACTGATTTTGAGTGACGGTGGCAGATGTTGCGTCTGATGCCGATCAGCAGTCTTTAGGAAAGACTGTGTGTGTGTGTGTGTGTGTGTGTGTGTGTTGTAAATGGTTTCCTCTCTCTGCCCTTGAGCCTTTATCAAGTCCGTCTAATTATTTTATTATGCAAATGAGTCACCATTATTTCATTAGCGAAGCAGCCAATCACAGAAGCTGATTAGGAAGTAATTAGCATGCAGTTGGTTTTTTTGTCTCTCTGTGTCCTTGTGAGCAGAGGGGAGCGAGGGAGGGTTGTAATAATGACCCATCTGGACACACACTTTGAAAACTGTTGTCAGGTTTCGCTAAACAACAATATACAGTTAATACACTGAGAGAAGCTTGCAACAAATACAGTTTGGATATAAATATCTGAAACACGTGCACCAAGAGCCTCCAAGTGACACAGTGAGCCAGATGTGACATAGTGGAGCTGGTAGAGGCCACGATCAGAGTGAGGAGTTGACATCCATAATAGTTGACATCGATGCTAAAATATTAATCAGCAGCAACGCTAAACACTAAAAAAATAAAGAGATCTAAACTGTGTGCAACAGTTGAACAAGTCAGGGCACATGATTCATGTAGAGGTAAATTAATATGTGAAGGTCTGCTCGTCTCATTACTGGCAGCACGGATTTACTGTCGGATGTGTGTGTGTGTGTGTGTGTGTGTGTGCGTGTGTGTGTGTGCGTGTGCGTTGGTTGAAGTTGGCAGGACATCGAGGGGAGAGAGAAGTGTTAACTGAGAACGTGGGCGAGCTAGTGTTTCTGTGTGCGCGCCCGCACTGCAACACATATTTGGTTTCTGTAAAGCCCCCTGTCATCACACACACACACACACACACACACACACACACACACACACACACACACACACACACACACACACACACACACACACACACACAAAAGAGCTGTGTTCTTGTGTGTGTGTGTTGTTGGCGTTTTAGCGGCTGGGAGCGAACGTCTATCAGAGGTGTGCAGAGAGGAATGCTCCACAATGAGAGAAATGTTCTTTCAAAACAGTCTGCGAACTGGAATTTGAAACAAGGACGTGATTTTCGGCGCCGCCAAGGCAAAATACCTCTCCTGCCGCGGCGGCGTATCAGAGCTGAGTGGAACTCGCCGCTTGTGTGCTCAGTTAAAAAGCCACAGCACATATTTCCACCGTGCCGGGTTTTAAATCCAATACCGCTTTCAGAGGCGGAAATTAAGCGAAAGAAAAGCTTTGAAAGCTAACAGAGCTCGGGCGCGTTCGCCGCAGCTCCAGCAGGGATCAACAAGGCCAAACACACGCTCCGGCAGGTGAACCCCACGCAGAGCATGCAAAGCGCCTGCCTCCAGCACTTTTAAAGGAAAGAGAATATATCATTAGTGATGGAGATCAGATACAGGCATGTGGCACGTGCTGCCTGTTTCCACAGAGCAGTTTAAACTCATTTTACTATAAAACTGTTCAAACTTAGAGCCCCTTCTTGAAAATCTGCCCTTTTTATAACGTTGGAACCAGTGCAGACGCTTCATGCACATAAGATCCATCTTTTTTGTTTGCATGCAATTAATGACAAGCTGCTTATGATAAACTATTGAAACATGTAAAAGAATGACTCATTTAAACATTCTTTTATATGTTAAACTGTTTGGGATGTTTAACAGCGGGCGTCTCACAGTTTACTTGTTGTTGTTTACTCCATGTACACATGATGCAATACTCGCCATGGTTACAAACTTTGCTCTTTTAACCCACGCAGAGAGTTGACACGAACTGACACCTGCACTGTGGGAAAGAGGAAGCCAGATCGTGAGCATCCACCGCGAGCCCAGAGTGGAACAATCCACGCTCGGCGTCCTCCGCGTGTCCCGATAACTCGCCGTGACACCGACTTAATTGAATCGAACGGGGGAGCGAGGTGCACGCGGAGAGGCCGGTTTAAGGGAGCGCCACGGCCGCGACTCCCCGCCCGCCGTAGCGCCGGCAGCCCGAGACAGTCGCTTAGCTTGATGTTAACTTGTTTCTCCTCCGGCGGCGGCTGTCACCTCCTGGTTCGCCTCTGCGGCGGCGGCTCAGATCAGCGGGGGATCTGAGGGCCTGTCGCCGTGCTCTCCATCACCGCCGCCGCAGCTCGCTCGCGGGCACAGGTAGCGGAGCTGTGACGCTGACTGGTCGCTGCTCCTTGTCTGGTCTCGGCGCTGCAGCGCAGTCCCCGATACCTGGAAATGTGTCCGCTCTCAGAAGATGAACAATCAAATAATTGTGACTGGGATCGCTCGAAGCTGGCTTTACTCATATTTCTCGGAGTTGTTTTGCAAACGCACGCCGCCGGCTCGCTGAATCAGATCGCTGGCAGTCGCCGACATGCTGCTCCTCTCGGCGGCGCTGTCGTCGCGTCGGCACATTGATTGATCGAGCCAACCGTCGGCGACAGGCCGCGTCTCTCTGCATTAGAGCCGCCTCCCGCTCCGGCGGCGCCGCGGGGCCCGGGCGCACGTGTCGGCCCCCGGGCGGCGGCGGCGGCTCAGACGCTCGGCCGAGGCCCCGGCGCTGGAGTCAGAGGTGATGCTCGGCGGCCGCGGGCGACGACTGCAGGAGCTCTGGCTCCCGGTGGTTCGTTAATGAGCTGAGACAAGCGCACGCACGGAAAGGCAGACAGGGGCTTTAATGGATGAGCTGAGAAGCTGCAGTAAAAGTCCCGGGATTTATGACATTCAGTAGTTACTGGTGGCACGCGGTGAACTAACGTCCGTGCGTTTGTGTTTGCAGGAAGCTGCACGTTCGATGAAGGCTTCTCCCAGTGCGACTACCAGCAGGACCCGTACGACGACTTCGACTGGACCCACATCAACACGCAGGAGGTGCCGTACGTGTCCCCGGAGCTGCCGCAAGGTGAGGCCGAGGGTTGTGGTTCATCAGCGTGTACGTTAATATATGCAAATCACAAATGCAGGCGTTTTCAGATGGACGGCCATCTGCCTGGACCAGTCGGGGTGTGGGGGGACAGAAGTGTCATTGACACCGGATCCTCTCTGCTCTGCTCTCCATCCTCTCCTCTCCTCTCCTCTCGTCTCCTCTCCTCTTTAATCAGTTGCTTTTTCCCTCCTCCATGATGATGATGAAGGGGAAATTAAATCTTTCTGCCTCAGGGCTGAGGGTCTAATTAAGAGAATATGAGGTCATTAATCAACGGCAGGGAACAGGGAAGGTTGCCTACTTTACGGCGTTAAAAGCAAAATGTTATAACAATAAGCAGCTATGCGGTGTTGACATAGTTTACCAAATTAAAACCAGAGGTAGAGCTGTTGACTGGTGAACAATGACATGATGAAGAGACCATGTTAAAGTGAGCCAGCTCACCAGTTTGTTCATTTGCTTCATGTCCCCTTGTTTGCTTCCTCTCCTTTTCTCTCGTCTCCTCCTTCCTTGCCTTTCGTATTTGCCCTCTCCTGTCTCCTTCTTTCCTTCCTTCCCCCCTCCCTCCTCCTCACCCACCTCCTCCTTCCCTCCTTTGCCTCTTTTTTATTTTCCTTGTCTGTTGTGGAAGATTATGACTTTGTTACCATGACAATGTAATGCAGTTATTTATCTTTCACGCTTATCATTATGACAAACCGGCGCCGCTGACATTTAGAGAAAGGTTCAGTTCAGCACTTGGTCTTTTAACAATTTTCACACACACACACTTCTCTCAAAGTGTTAGACATGTGGTCTTCATGATATTTAGGCCACGACGCAGGAGCCAAAGTCGAGCGTTTAGTGTTATTAATACCAAGTGGTGTCACATGCACAGAGGGCAGCGTTGGCAGCGCGGGGGGGTTAAATAACTTGCCCAAGAGCGCAGAGGCAGTGCCTGGAATAAGCATGGCATTAAATGGAGTGAGCAGGGGCGCGAGGGCGGCAGAGCAGGTTAATGGTTTGATGCCGGCCGCTGTGGTTGCGGGTTCAGAGCCTCGCCCGGAGGGACGGGGCACCGGCTGACATTTGATGTGTCAATAACGCCAGCAGGGCGTGGGCCGAGGCAGGAAGCGAGGTCGCCCGGGGGCGGATTTCAGATCCAGCTCCAGGTTGGGGGTTTGGACGCGGGTGAGCAGCTGAGGTGCTCGCTCCAATGCCTTGCCCAGGGGCACTGAGGTAATGGCTATTATTAGAACTGTTGTTTACCCAGGCAATCCGAGCCACCAGTATCTTCTAAGTACTCCAGTCTGGCTAGTTGCTTTCATCCCTGAGGGTTTGGCATAATTTAGAGCATTTGCTCTAAAGTCTTTTTGCCTTTTTAAACCTTGAAAATAAAGGATGTTTATCTACAGGATTTGGCATCTGAAAAACTGAGGGTTGCACAGAGTCATATCAGGTCTCCACCCAGAGTCACCGCAAAGTCTTTATTTCACAGCCATCGACTTTTAAGCCAACAATTACACTTTTGTTTCATGGACTCCGCGTCGACTCGCGCTAGGTGCTAATCGCTATTTGCGCTTAAGGCGGTATCGAGTGTGCAGTCTCTGTAATGGAGATAAAAGTCCCGCGTGTAAGCTCTCTGGGGGCCGATGCTGGCACCGGTGGCCGAGGCTGGGGTCTGGCTGCTCCGCTGGCAACGCGCGCCGTGCCAGTTGAACATTCATGGGCTGCGGCTCAGCGGCTCAGCGGCTCAGACTAAAGCAGATACTCTTGACTCATAATATTGTCAGCCAGTACCTCTCTAAACCCATTTGGCATGCAATTCTCCCCGCGTCGCTCTCTGCGCTCGTGTTCTCCGCTGTGTGGCGTCTAATAAGGGAGGAGAATAAAGACCGGTCCCCCGTCCCCTGGATGCTTTAATAATGACTGAATAACGATGGATGCGGCACAAACCGTGGCCTAAACGAGGTCGGACGCTCAGCTTCACAAAAGCAATATTGTTGCACTTGATTGCATAATATAGTGAACGTATTCATCCATTTTGTATTAAACTGTAGTTTGTATCTGTTCAGATCATTTAAATTGAAGTGTGCTACTTGAAACTGACCTCAAAAGAAGTTTTTAAAGAAACACCCGCGTGATGGAAAGAAGCAGCGGCTCCATTGACTTTGGCCTCAGGAGATGCTCGCTGCTTCGATCCAAGGGGCGCTTCAAAATAAAATGGACACGATCACAGAATCTATTTCACATTACGTCTGCAGTCCTCTTCAAAAGCAGTGTAGATTCTTGGTTATGCGTTTAGTACATTTTGCCGTTTGTTTCATTTTGCATATTTTGCATGACAGCCGATGCGAGCGGCTGCAGAATACGCTCCGAGTGAAACTCTGATGGCGGCTGGTGTTTTGCTGAAGAATCCAGTCCTCTGTCAGACACATGGCTGCAGTTGTTGTTATGTGACATATCTGGGTCTTAAGGCTGTCAGGGGGTATTTTTAGCCACGTCGTTATATCGTATAGTCATTCTATTAGCGGCCATTTTAGACTTCAGTTCAAAGACATCAGCCATTTTAGAAAGTGGCAGATGTCAGATGTTCTTGGCATCACAAGGTCTCCGTTCTTAGATGGGTGTTGTATCACTTACATGTGCCGTTATTATTAAGTCATGAGTACAAGTTGGTATTGAGTCTAAAGCTAATTTACTGAGCGATCTGTGGTATATTCCTATTCACTGCATATTTATCTTCGGTTCAAACGTTGCAACTCAAATCTAATCTACTAGTTCTAATTTTGCCAGTTGCAACACTATGAAAATGAAAATGCTCAAGGTTATATTTTGCAGTGTTGTTGTGCGTTGTGACATATCTGGGTCTCTGACTGATACAGTATTTTTAGCTGGCAAACCGTTTTGGCAGCCATCTTACAGGCACTTTTTCATGTCACCGTCTCAGTGCCAAAAGTGATGGAATAGTGGCATCCTGTGTGTTTGTTTCAGATGGATTTATTTGGGAGTTTTGGAGGGGGGGGTGGCCTGGTTTCATCACCAAGGCGGCTGGTTTCGGGGCTGCTGGAGCTCCAGAACCAGGAAGCAGCACCATCTCACACGTGCTGCTGGAGCCGGAGCTGCTGGAGACGACAGACAGACCAGTAACTAACTGGACGGCGGCGCCGACAGGCAACACGTGTTTGTGTGCGCGAGCTGAAAGCCCGTTCGGTTCCGCTTTGTTCTGCAGGGAAGCGTGTTTTCTCACAGCAGATTAGCCGAACAATAACTGATCACCACCATTGTCTCACTGCCTATTGTATGGCGCATATTGTGCCAATAGAATTAACCAACTGGAATGATTATTTTTTTCAATTTAATTGTCTTTAATTGTTTTTATTTGTTCCCTTTGAGCATTTTTATATTACTGAATTCTTTATCTACAATGGATATTTATTTACTGAACTCCTGTCAATCATTTAGGTTGGAAATTACCCTAAGACACAACAAAAAACTTTGCTGCAACAAACGTGATACATTATATTGCCTTTTTTTCCCACAATGCAAACACTTTAAAAAACGAAACTGGCCAAATGTGCACGTTTCACACAGTGGAACCAGAATAAATTTGCATTCATCTCTCAAAAAATAACTTGGCATGATTAATGCAATGGTGTGATTTTCAAAAATGTACCAGCCGCAGCGTTTCGGCCCCGGCTCTCGCCGATCCAATTTCAGAATTAAACATTATCTTAGCTACTTTTCCTCAGTTTCCAATGAGCTAATGTGAGATTAAGCATCAGGCAGGAAAGGCTCACAGATCATCATATTCCACTGGAACAACATCTGGTTGAGGTCTGAGCTGATTACTAGAACATCTGGATGGGCTGACTGACTGTCCCGTCAGCAGACCCACATTATGCGCTGCTTCAAGCTGTGTTTCATGCTGTCAGCAACGTTACACAGTTCCCTTTAGTGACACTAGATACCTGATGCCCTTTTATAGCTAAAGTATCATATCTGTCTAAAGGAACACAGACAGTAACACTGCTGGTTGCTGTGTGCGACATATTGCATTCTGTGGAAAGTTAATGTAACAAGGGCATTAGTAACTTAGATTGTGTTCATAGGTTTCCCTGCTTTGATGCCCACTCATCTGCAGTCATTACTGCTCGGAAGCCGAACATTTCATATGAGGAGGGAGAAAACAAAGCGAAGAGACGTTCTGAGAAAAGCGGTTGAAGGGAAGAAAGAAAAGCGTGTGATCTCTGGAGAACGCGAAATGAAGAATATAAAAGAAACAAAGGACCGGCTCTTGTCTTCTCTTCACTTTCCCATTTCCCATGTTTATTTGTTGTTGGCAAGCTATGAAACAGCCCCGCATCCACAAAGGAGAAACAAATGACACAGCCATAGAAACAGGGGCTTGTTTTATGTGTCTGGGGGGAAGCTGATTTCTTGTATGCTGAGCCCAAAAGGAATGAAAGGCGAGTGAAACAGAAGGGAGTAAAAACACACAAACACAAAGGGAAAACAGGGAGGAATCTTTTTGGGGGTTGTTTCCATGACGAGCAACGCGCTGCTTAAAAGAGAGCTCGGTAAAGAGGGGGCGGGGGGGGGGGGGGGGGGGGGGGGGGCAAGCAGGTGTGACGGTAGCACGGAGGGTTCTGGCGATGCTCTGAATTAGACGCGGTCCAGAAAGATGTTCTGGTGGAAAATAAAACAGGGGATGAATTGGACGGTGGAGTCTTTACAGTGAATGCTGTTGCTCCTCACTGTGAAAACCAGCCGTAAACGCTGTCATTTCCGTCCACCTTGAATTACACCGCCGCCCTTCGTGACCGTCTCCCCTTTGTCTTCGTCCCAGGCTCCTACATGTACGTGGACGTGTCCCAGTACGACAGCGGGGAGAAGGCCCGCTTCCAGCTGCCGGTCATGAAGGAGAACGACACCCACTGCATCGACTTCAACTATCTCCTCACCAGCCCCGACGGCTCCAGCCCCGGCACGCTCAACGTCCTAGTGAAGGTGAGCATCCGCGTTTGGCCCCTCCTTCCTGCGTTGCATCATCTCATGTATGTGCGTTTTCCATCATGTGCAGGTCAACAAAGGACCCCTGGCCAACCCCATATGGAACGTGACCTCCTACACCGGTAACAGCCGCCTCCGAGCGCCGCTCGCATTCCCACTTCCTCGTCTGATTCCTCACCTGTAAATGTTGTCGTTCAGGGAAAGACTGGCTGAGAGCCGAACTCGCTGTCTCCACCTTTTGGCCCAACGAGTATCAGGTAACGCCCTAAATAACAACCAGCGCCCGTGCATGCTCCTGTCATTGTGTGTACGTCCGCCCGTCTGGTCCATGTGAGCGCACAAAGGCAAACACATGCGCGCGCTGCGAGGCAGGCGGCTGATTTATCTGTGTTGACGGAGGCTCAGGAGGTGACGATTAGGCTAGAAAGAGCCTGGGACTCAACGAGCTGTGTGTTCATGTGTGTGGCGGAACAGCGCCTTTGTCGTCAGTACATTTTTAATAAGCACCTGTCTCACCTGAGCATGCTAACGGTCGCAGGAGCGCTGGAGTGGCTCTCATTACAGTGATCATGGCTGCCTCCTTAGTTCCCGTCAGTCACCGTGATCTCGGTGAGTGCTTCTTGGCTGGTGTTAACAGATGTGTGCATGCTGCGGGGTGGCTTGTCTCCTGAACGTCCTGGCAGGCAGGCGCACACGCCGCCATCGTGTTAACACACAGCCTGGGGACTCAGTAATATTACTGTAAGGCGAAGTGTGAAAGCATCCTCCAAATGGCCCATCTGGAGCCCGGTCCCCCCTCGCTGACGGCGGGGAGGGATCACCAGCCTGAAACTCATGTGTCAACATGTTTTAATTGAACATTATCATCTCGGTTTGCTGAGGCTTATGTAGGTTTTCCAGGCTACAGGAAAGGTTATTGGATTCGAGGCTATGAAGCTTTTTTTTTTTATTCTTGTTGGAACATGTCTCCGCGTTAGCACTTTAGCTTGGGTTGTAATGGGACTCACAAGACACATGCAGACGCTTGTAGTCATGTAGAGCCGCACAGAGGAACAGATGTACATACAAACGCACACAGACACACACAAACACACTCCCACACCACAGAACTACGCAGACTTTGTCGTTATAGGGTTCGTCTGTGTGTTGATCCCTTTTGTGATGAATAAAGCAGCGCTTCTACGGGAAAGGCACTTATTACAGAATACGTCTTCTGAGAAAAACCAGAAGAAAACCAACATAACCAGGCTGAGGGTGGGTGCCCATCAGGTGAGTGGAACCAGACCAGTAAATGCACAGGTCCAGGTGCAGAAGTGATAGAGCTGCAGATTTTGATGCATGCATATGAAGTGATGCCTGATCACCCAGAGCACATTTTAAACCCAGGTGTAAACAGTCCGTGTCAGTGACAGCGGGTGACATATCGCCCGAGTCTGCTCACGCCGCGGAACGGGATGAAACAAGTGCAGTTGCAACATTTTTGATTCAGGGCCCATACATGCATGCATCACAGTGATATATGTGATGGGCTGATAAGAGGATACACGCCATAAGCCAAAACTACTCTCCACTGATGAAACGTCAGTCTTCAGCCTTCGGCGTCGCAAGAAGTCGAGCTATCAGTAATCCGGCCTCACGCCGGGGAGACGGGTGAGTCATGAACGACTGCTATCTCCTCAGAGGTGGGCGCCCTCGTATCATTCAAGTGGCCAACGAGCACAAACAGCAACAAAGGCCAGATTTTCAAGACTGTTCAGAACCTTGTTGGGACTTGTTTCCGCTCCCTCACTCACCGGTCCCGGTTCATGTGCCCGTTCACGCCTGGAGGCATGACCCGGGAGGCAGACGGACGGTCGTCAGACAGACGGCGGCGACGGCATTAACAGTCAGGTGACGTCTTCCTGCCGTGGTCCGCAGTGAGCTGGGAGTGAAGGATGATGGGAGAGAGACGGGATAAATTGGGGGGGAGGAGGGGCGATCGAGGAGGGGGAGAGTGTGACAAGCAGGGGATGATAAGCTATGGGTAAACAGTTCACTGCAGATTTCAGTTTACAGGTGATGAATGACAACAACCTCTCATCCCCTCATGCTCCGTCTCTCCTTTTCGCTGGCGACCTCCTCTCCTCCTCCTCTGTTCATTACGCCGCTCTGAGTAAACACTGTTAGAGGAGGGAGGCACAAACAGAGAGGTTAGGAGGGAGAAACGCTGGAAAAGAGGGATGATGACAGCGGAAATAAAGAGCGAAGGGATCCCGAGCGCACGGACAAGGAGGGTGGAAAGGAGTTGAGATGGATGAGTTTGGGGAGAATGGTCTTTATGCACGCGCTCAGTTGATGAATTGAGATGGGGGTAAATGGAAAAAGCAGTTGACTGCAGTATTAATGCACGGCGTGAGATATGCAGCTTTAACCCAGTGAACACACACAGCCTCAAAGCAGCAGCCTCAGAGGAGCCTTATTGTGAAAATCCTCCTGGAGTTTGAGGCCGTGTTTCTGTTTCCCAGGGAAACAAAACAAGTGGCTGCACAAAAGATGCAGATGAGGAAAAGTTTGAAAGTAGCACCGGGGAAAATTAGACGTATACTTTTACTGAGTTCAGTGTCGCAGCGGCGCTTCGATGGCAATCAGTCCATTTGTTGCTGAGATATTTATGTCTGAGTTGCGGCCGATCGCGTCGCGCTCGTGGAGGACACACTTAGTTTACAATGAAGCTGATGAATGGAATGGAAGGAAATGAAGAACACAGGGGCACCAGCCCTTTATTTGCTGAACATATGTGAGCGTATAGGCCAGAACGCGTGAGTCCAGCAGTGGGTCAGGGCAGCGTCTTCACGCCTCTGGAAGTTTAGATTGGATCCATCACTTTGACAGTTAAAGTTATATGGCCGTACTCCAGATTAGCATCTTCAGTGCTGCTCTCCCATTATTGTTAGTGCTGCAAAAGGAGTGTCAGGTTTTCTCACTAACCCTTTGTTTGTGCTCAAGTGATTTATGAAATTATATCAAGTTCACATCATCTCTTTAATTTAATATGTGTTATTTGAAAAGAATAAATAAATAACCTAATTAATTAATAATAGCACATTTGTGTGTTTTTGTGTGGGCTCACTGCGTCGTCATCATGTGCCCAGGTCTCCATTGGAACTTTAGTCTATTTATACAGTCATTGAGTAAAAATCAAATATAAAACAAAAATAAATACATCACCCCTCTCTTTTTTTCTTCCAGGTCATATTTGAAGCAGAGGTTTCAGAAGGCAAAGCAGGCTTCATCGCCATAGACGACATTCAGGTGCTCAGCTACCCATGCGGTGAGTCATTAGCATGCCAGCAATTAGTCGTAGTTCGCTGAAGAGGCGCTGATAGCTTTGGCCACTAATTAGACTGTACCTGGGATGGTTTCTGTTGCAGTTGAATGGGTAGATAAGTGGGAAGGTGACACGGGAGAGGAGGGATGCAGCCGGAGAAGAAAGACGAGTCACAGAGAAAAATGAGAGACATTAAAAGGAGAGAGAGAGAGAGAGAGAGAGAGAGAGAGAGAGAGAGAGAGAGAGAGAAAGGGAGAGAGGGTGAGAGGGAATAGGAAAGTGTGAAGCAGGAAATGAGACAGTATTAGGGCAATCATGGAGAGAGAAGATTCTGACCACTCAGCATTTTCTGCCTCTCTCTTTAGCTCTTTACACACACACACACACACACACACACACACACACACACACACACACACACACACACACACACACACACACACACACACACACACACACACACACACACACACACACGTGCGCAGCGAACAGTAGCTGTCTTGTCTCACACTGACAGGAAAGAGATGAGGGCTGCGATCCATTTTAAATTCCTCCTACATCTCGCGTCTCGTCTCCTTCGCCCGACCGTCGCCGCGCTGCCGGAGGCCGAGGAAGAGTTGCGACGGCAAACTGAGCGGAAGTGTCACTTAATGTGGAGACGCCGAGGCCACAGGCAGCCTCCTGGACGGCGCCGGCGCCGGAAAGGAAGCAATTACAACTCCTTTCGGTCGTCGGCCTCTCGGGACGATTCCGTCTCTCAATAGACGCTATTGATTATAAGTCGTGGAAACAGACTGTCGCGCCGCTTCCCTGCGGTGCACTCGCTCCTGTCCCCGTCTCCTCTTGTTGACGCCTAAGAAATTCCCGACGCACCTTCTGCCAATACCTCGACCCAGAACCCGGCGACGTCTTCCCAAAGGCGGACGCACTCCTCCATGCGACGCTCCTCGCAGGGAGCAGCCGGCTTTTGAAAGGGAATTGGGACTTAGGCCCCACAGTGGAAGCATTCATCCCCACAGCTGCATGTCTGGACACACAAGTTTGTGTGTGTGCGAGCTCATTCAGCGCAGGAGCCGCCGTCTACGATCGCAGCCACCTCTCTTGAATAGAAATATCACAGGTGAAGGCATCCGGGCTTTGTGGACCCAGTTCTCACCTTTGCACGCGAGAAGATGAGCGCCGCAGACTTCCTGCACCGCAGACAAACACATGTAGTCACAGATGTAGAAATCCAGTTAACATGATTTATAAATATCCAGCTGATTAAAATTTCATTCCACAACAAATACAGTGTTTGTGTAGCAGCGTTTGGGATCCACAACTCCCCTAATGACACCGACTTCCCTCACTCGCTGCAGATAAATCCCCTCATTTCCTGCGTCTGGGCGACGTGGAGGTCAACGCCGGGCAGAACGCCACGTTCCAGTGCATCGCCACGGGACGGGACACCACCAACAATAAGCTGTGGCTGCAGGTACAAACACCTCGTTCACGTTTCATTCAGGTTTAATGTTGATTCATGAGCACCGTCGCTCGCAATTCAACAAAAATAGGCAAAATGCGGATCAATTTTTGGATTGTCCTAATGTAAAATGACAGAATCATTCTGGTCCAGCACTGACTTATGACCTTGAGCAAGGCAGCCGGACCCGCCGCAGCGCCTAACCCGTGCGCGTGTCTGTGTGTGCGCTTCAGCGGAGGAACGGGGAGGACATCCCCGTGGCCCAGACCAAAAACATCAACCACAGGCGATTCGCTGCCTCCTTCCACCTCAAGGAAGTCACCAATCAGGATCAGGACCTGTACCGCTGCGTCACGCAGTCGGAGCGCGGCTCCGGCGTCTCCAACTTCGCCGGTCTCATCGTCAGAGGTGAGCGAGTCCACACGTCGCTTGGTGTCAACCGGCCATTTTGTTTTTTTATTGTCCCAGCTTTTCAGAGGTTCCTTCCTGCTGTTTGCTTCAATTAACGAGCTAAAATCACTAAACTAATTGGTGTTTGTGAAGTTTCAGATGATCTTGATACAAACCTGTTTCATTCCATGTGTTAAAACTGTCAAGGGTTCTTCCGTCGGGTCATGGTGATTATATTTAAATCGTACTGGCTCAAGAGAGGAGTCTGTAAGTGAAGGGTGTGTGTGTGTGTGTGTGTGTGTGTGTGTGTGTGTGTGCGTGCGTGCGCTCCAGCTGTCATGTGCAGCTGACATGTGGTTAATAAGGTGTCACCAATGTGTTTTTGAGACGGCTGCTTTATTCATTCACATCCAATAGCTTACATATTCAATTCATCTCTCAGCGAGAGACGGAGGAGCAGGGTAGAGAGGAGGAGGGTAAATACACAGGCGTGAGGAGCAGCCTGTGTATATTTATGTGCTTTATATACATATTTTTGTTTAGGTTTAATATGAAGCTCATTGAATCTCCTCTGGATCCTAATGTGCTGAACAAATGAATGCTCCTTTGCTAAAGCTTTATTGGTTCAAGAAGGATTTGGAAGCGGCGGTGGGGAGGAGGAAGGAGCAGGAGGCAGAGGAGGGTGGAGACGGTGGAGAGAAGTTAAATGTAAATAGTCAGCTCATTATCCCAAGAATATCCATATTAGAATGAAGAACGTGTCTGAATATGTAAACAGCGGAGCCGAGTCGTGTTTGTTATTCTGCATAGGAGATGGTAATGGAGAGAGAGAGAGAGAGAGAGAGAGAGAGAGGAATCAAAGCAGAAGGAAGCAGCATGAATATGAAAATGGGTGGTGCAGCTCAGATAATGGAGCTCTTTCGCCGTCCGGTTTTGGGGTCCACCTCCACGCGTCAGCCTGACCCCGGGCACAGCCGGGGTCAGGCTGACACCCCCCCCCACACACACCCCACTGCCAATGACTTTGCCTGTATGTGTTTTTTTAGTCCTGCTCATAAAAATCTAGAGAGATCCACTTCTCAGGATTTAGTAAGAATACATGAGTGACTAATGTTTATTTATCATGAACCTCTTTTTAATATAAGAAGGCAGAGAGGAGAGAGATGAGGAATCTGCACAGCGGGATGCATCTTTCCCAATATGATCAGGACCAATCTGCACATATGGTTGAGACTGAGCACAGAAGATGCATTCAATGTCGTTTGTCTGTAACTGGTCACATTCACAAAGCTTCTGTCTGAGGGACAGCGGCAATTATAAATATCGATCCAGGTTTGGTTGTGAGAAAGGTGTCACAATAAAAGAATGAGGACTGCTTGTATGAATATTGAAGCAGTGGAGCCTCATGTTTATTTATTAGCATCAGATGGGAGATGAGAGCAGGAGCGGAATCAAAGAAACGGGGAATATGTTTATTTCGCTCCTTGACAAGTGTGCATGTCGGAGATTTGAGCTTCCTGCAGGACACTGAACGCGGACGCAGCTAAGCTGCATTACTAATGTTTTCACTCCGGGTTTTTAATATTTATTTAAAACGGGGAGGAGGAGGACGAGAGCTGGGCTTTCGCTTGCATCATGCATGTGGTAGAATGTGACATGTAGACAACAGAGAGGCGTCTTCCTGTGTTTGTGTGTCGAGATCAGAGAACGCGAGCACATCTCATAGGGACACAGGGCATCATGGGAGAATGAGAACCGTCACATGGGATTCCCTGATCGCTCGCCAAGACGTTTGTTTCCTCTCTACAAAGAGCGGCATAATAGAAATAATAGCGCTGCCGCAGAAAAAACGGGCAAATATTTTGTTTGTGAAAATCATCCATCACTCTACCTGAGGACGCCAGGCGCTTATTTCCCTTCCAAGCAGCAGTTTAAAGCCCAAAAGATATTCAGCGTCTAATGTAGGAAAGCCTTTTGTTAGCCTGCTATCGTCTGCCTGCATTTTGTGTCATTAGTGTTCTGTGACAAATCACTAGAACCCTCAAACCTTCAGCTATTGGTTTTAATTCCACTTAATTCCACATACCTACATTTAATCAGCTCCTAAATATCAATATTAGTCTTTGCCACATGTTGGACATTATATAGATGTGGCCAGTCTGACCTCAGACTCAGCAATGATAAACCACTATTTGTGATATCACTGTAGTGTTTGTGTTGTGGAGTTGTATTTATATTATTTTCAAAATTAGATTTACTCTCTGGTCATTTTGAGAAAATTCTGGCTATAAGAGTCTAAATGATATTGCGATAATTATTTATTGGCATAATAAACTATTATTCTTTGCTATAAGCTGTCTTTTACTCTAGTGTTAGTGGTTGTTGTGTGTTTGAGGTGAAGAAGCGTGACTGAGTGTAACTGTGTGTATAAGTATGTTCATGTGTGTGTGTCACTAGTGCTTTGGTCAGAGATGAACTCCAATAAAGCCTTGCCCTGTGGTTCCTACGGTGACAGAGTGCATCATCACGCCAGCTCCTATCACACACACGCACACACACACGCCAGCCTGCATTACACACAACCCATGGCCTAAAAAGCTCTCGCAATATTACCGTCACACAAACACACAAACACACAAACAGCACACGTCGCGGCGAAGAGGCCGCGCAACTGACTTGAATTCATACAACTGTCTTAAACCTACGATGGTCCATGTCTGAAAGCTCCTGTTCTCCTCTTGGACCGACCACACACACACACACACACACACACACACACACACACACACACACACACACTAAGTAACAGTGACAGCGCGTGGACGCTCACACACACTCCTTCCAGCTCTGGAGGTCAGTCGTCCTCCAGTGAGGTCCACAGTGATGTCAGCAGCGGTGGGCGAAAGCTAAACTTTATTGACAAGGTTGCTGACGACGGACAACGGAGAGGAACACGCCAGTGGGCGTCAGGCAGCCGAGCGTCTGTCTGTCCTCTGTCCCTGTGTCTGTCTTTAAGTTTACATCATTACGTATTCCATATGATGCGTTCTCCCATTGTGGATTTGTTTCGTTATCATCATTCATCTTTGACCCAAACACAAGTGTGTCACATGTGATTAATAATAAAATAGAGAGATACTGAACCCACTGAAGAACAGGACCGCTGATTATTTGTTGTATTTTTTAGGTCAACTGTACAAACGACAAGTGATGGAACACAAAAACAGAAGCGGGAGCACGAGCCCGTTCCAGCTCTTGTTTTTTCTCTGGAGTCATATAATGACCCACTTACATTTCTTACAGTTTCGTTTTTATGTCTATTATTTATCTTCCAGATGCTCAATTGGTTTTTGTGGAAACGCAAATATATATTGAAGTTAACACAACAAGCCGCAAGCGCACAAACCTCCTGCTCCGTGTGCCTGAATAAATTTACCTTTGTGATATTTTCCTTATTTGTTTGTTAATCATCGAGTTGTTTACTTTGTTGAGTTGATGGCATTGCGAGCTGACATGTTGTTGACGTTGTTGGTTTTCTGAAGTCACTTCAACATTCATTATCTGAATATAACTCTGTCTGTGTGTGTGTGTGTGTTTGTGTGTTTGCGCGTCTGCGTCTGCACGCGCACATGTGCTGTCAAACTACAGTGTTTCATCTGTTGCTAAAAAGACACTTCCCTGCCTGCACCTCTGTGACAGCCACGCACACACACACACACACACACACACACACACACACACACACACAGACACACACGCACACACACACACACACACACACACACACAGACACACACACACGGGGCGAGAGAAATGCAAACACCCGGATTTAGATTCCCACAGAGAGAAGAAGTGACAGGGCTGAAAAATATAACTATTAATGGAATAACATGCACAGCAGCTCGCGCACACACATGTAATTTAACTAATAAATCACTTGGATGTGATTGAAGCTGCAGCAGATTAAAAAAAAAACACACATTTTTCCAGCTTCATACAGAGAGTAATTTTGCCAGGAGGTGTGTTTGAGAATATGTCTGAGAGAGATAAAATCTGAATGATTTACTGTATGCAAGACAGATCGATGTGTGTGTGTGTGTGTGTGTGTGTGTGTGTGTGTGTGTGTGTGTGTGTGTGTGTGTGTGTGTGTACGTTGGTGATTAATTCATGTGTTGATCTGTGTGTGTGTGTGTGTGTGTGTGTGTGTGTGTGTGTGTGTGTGTGTGTGTGTGTGTGTGTGTGTGTGTGTGTGTGTGTGTGTGTGTGTGTGTGGACCAGATGAATCTTTGATGCTGAGTGTTGTCGGACTGTGTGCGTCGCGTTTCCAGCCTGTCAATCATTGGCGCCTGACAGTTAGTTCTGATCCGTCTGACTGGCCCTGAACCACAACACATCCATCACATTTACCTACTAGTACACACACAAAGTACCTATTCAGGTATAGTTGGGTGTAGTACATGATTGGATTTCAGTAGAATGTAGAATAAATATGTAGACATGAAGACAAACAGACAAGGTGGAGAAAAAAATAGTAAAACTAACATTTAGTCCCTGATTATGTGA